>NC_052526.2:12668541-13016575 GCF_016746365.2 Drosophila yakuba
TCTTATTGTAGTTTGTCAATGTTTTTCGGTTTTTCGGTTTTTTAGTTTTTTAGGCTTTTTGGTTTTTTTTTTTCCTTTTGGCTGCTGCAGTGCTAAAGTTAACTCTTAAGTTTTCCGTTTTTATCATCGAAGCTTTGATTTACGTCTCAATTGCTTTTGGTTTTACTATAGTTTTGGTCAAGCGGTTTCGATCAATTGTTTCTATCATTTTGTTGTTTGCTTAATTGATTCAAAGGGAAGACATAACATTCTAGAAAAAGGTTCCTAACTGATTTCGGTTTCTCGTATCCTCGTAAATATATATAAGTGTATATATTGTATATATTTTGTTCTGAGTATAATTTAAAGCATTCTTATGTAGTTAAGTATATATATATATATATATTTTTTTTTTACGCGTTTTCTCCCATTTTTTTTTTCTTGATGTGTAAATATCAATAAACGTTTTCTACAATAAGACATTACATATTTCTTGGTGCCACTATATTATATAGTCATACGTATGTATATATATAAATATCCAAGTGAGTGGGTGTGTGTGTGAAGCTGGCCGAAGGACCCCCACCTACTCCTTCGTCCTTCGGCCTAGGCAGAAAGTATTCCCCATTCGAAGAGGGGCGTGTTCGATAATTACTGGGCCAGTGTTTGGAGGGTGCTAAAGTGCCTGTGTCTTTGTCTGTGTCTGTGCCTTAGGAGCTTGTTTAGGAGCCCTATGTTTAGAAACTTTTGTACCAGGCCTTCGAAGACTCGAAAACTCGAAATTTCGAAATCTCGAACTCGTTTGAACGAACCCTTGGGAAAGGACTTTCAACATTTTCGTGTAAAAAGCACAACGAAACAAATGTTTGTTCTACCCACATTCTGCTTGCATATTGTGTTTTCTTTTTGTTGTTGTTTTAGGAATGACACGCCCTTAACTTACATATCCATATATAATATAATATATTTTCATATATAATTTGTTTGTATTAGTTTTTATAAGACAACATTCAAACACTTAAGATGCTTCATCGAGTTAATAAATATTTTTTTTCTTGTTTTTTTTGTTCGTTTTGTTTTTTTTATCGTTTGTTAAAATATCAAAAGTGGATGGAATTATGTGATTCTAGTTATTACACGCACTATTTATGTATATATATATATACATATATATAAGTTATATATATATGTCGTTCCTTGATAATACAATTCATTTGTCATGCTGCCTGAAAAAATTCGGACCAAATTTCGGTTTTTTTGGGGATCTTGAAGTTTCTCACGTGCTTGTTAAATATACAAAAATATCTGTAGATACCTTTTGCCGTAAAATGGTGTGTAGATATAATTGTTAAATGAAACCATTTTTGCAAAAAAGTTACAAAATCAGGATTTCTCTTTGGGAGGATGGCTGAGTGCTAAAAATTCAATTGAATATAGTTCATTCGCTTCATGGCACAATATTCAATAAAATATTGTCAGCTCGAAAATGGATATTCGATTAAGATGAAGATTGCTGGCAGAGTGTTCACGTAATTCGAATCGAAATCGAAATCAGAATCCAAATCAATGCTTCAGAGTTATCAATCGTATGAGTTTCGATAAAGGTACTGTTACTATTTAGAATGCTATCTTTGTTCTTATAATGCTTTATTGTATAATTGGTTCAAAAGTTCGCTCAGTGTAGGCATATGTGTGTTCCTTACTCCTTATTCCATTGCTGTGGGGAAATCGGGGTCACCAAACGCAGGAATCGGGGTCACAAGCAGTTCTCGTTTCAAAGAACTCCAAACACATTGAATTTCAACTATTTTGCCAATTAATGAAACACAAAAAAAAAGGATATGTCGTTGGTTTTTTTCGGGGGTTTGCTTGGATTTCGAGGTCACCAAACTAATTCTAGCAATTTTCGTATCTAGTTTTTAACTATCGTAAAAAATTGCTCAAACTTTTGACTAATTTTGGAAAAAAGCGTCCAAACAACTTATTGAAAGCAACATAAAGATATGTCTAAGGTTTTCGGGGTGTACGGCTCAACAAATGAATATTGTCAATATTTGTTTTACTATCCTCGTTCGCTTCTCAAAACTTGTATAATATTTGTAAACGCTAAATTGTATATTTTATAAATTATTCAATACGTACATACATATATGTATGTAAAGCATATCAAAGCAAAACACACACACACACGCGCATCAAAAATAGTTGTGAGAAATGGGGGTTTCCAAAATCAAATAAATTAGTTATATCATCGATCTAAGACTATCACAGGCGGGAGGGGGCTGGGTTCTATCCGAAGGGTTGATGCACAGGAGTAACCTGCTCTGATCTCGGGGACATACTCGTATATGGGGTGCTGACACAGGGTATATATCATGTCTACCATATCCGAATATACGCATATGTATCTGAGTTGTGTTCGAGTTAGAGTTTGAGTTGAGTTTGAGTACGAGTTTGAGTTTGAGTACGAGTTTGAGTTTGAGTTGAGTGTGTGGCATGCAAGAGTTCTTACTTATCGTTCGTTAAATAGTCTGCCGTTTGCGAGTAAAATGGTAAAAGGTGTAAAAAGCCTAAGGAGTACAGTCAGCAAAAATGGTATAAGTTGGTTTCTGTAGTTCACATAGTAATAAGTATGTAAATAGTTTAAATCTGCGCCTTCCCGTTCGCTAAATACTATATATATATATATGTATATATGTATGTGTATATTATTAAGTGTGTAAAGTTTGCCTAACACAAATCAGAGTCGATTGAAAAGGTCACAAGGGTCAGATGTGGATAGACGAACAATTAGCTTGGTTCTAGAGGAACATTTACATATGCTTTTGCCTTTATCTTTGCCTTCGTTTAATTAAATCGCATTAATCATTATTGGTGTTTGCCCTTAACCCTTGTGCTACAAACTAAACGCTGCCCTACAAAAGAAACGAAGATACAAATACACATGTCTCTTGTAAATTTGTTTAAATCATTTGTGTTTTGGTGTTGTCCTTAGTTTCGCTTCCATTTTAATTTCAATTTCCGTTTCCGGTTTTCTTCCTTTTCTTTGTTTTTTGGTAAAATTCCATTTGTTCGAGTTGCAATATACACAGTGGCTACATTTTTGGCGCCCACTGTCCATATGAAATATATATGTGTATATATATTCGCTTAGTAAATTTTAAGTTAATTCAATTTTTACTTCTGAGGCAGCTTTTTTAGTGTTTTGTTTGTTTTTCGGTCGTCCGTTCTCAAAGGAAATTCAAAAATCCTTGTTGAATAGTACTGAGTAAACATATATCGCTTCGAACCGCTCGAAAAAATGTTTGCTGTGCCTTAAGTTTGCTCATTTCTTACATCGTTTCTTATTTTGTTTTTTTTTTTTTTTTGTTCGTTTTTGTTTTTTATTGTATTGCACTCTGTATGTTTTTAGTTTCATTAAAATGCCCAACAATTGTATTTTGTTATCGCTTTGGTTGCTTAAAGGGAGATTGTTTTGTTTGGTTTGTTATGCTTTCGTTTTTAACTATACAACATCAAAAATAACTCACATAAAATTCATTCAACATCTTATCGTTTAGGCTAATTTACACATGTATATGTCATGTATATATCATGTATATAAGGTGTATATAATTCATAAAACATTCTAATGGTAATATGTTTGTAAGTTTTGCGTTTCCTTCGTCGTCGAACTGCTGGAAAACCGTGTTTTACATTTTCATATTTCATACCCTTCATACATTTCATACTTTTCATCGATTCATCAATTGATTTTCATCAAGATCCGTAGTCGTAGTCCTATATAGGTAGTATATGTATAAATATCGTTATTCGTTATCGTTATCGTACTCGTAATCGTAATGCAATACAATAAGTTGACTGTATATTTGGTGCCCAAAAATATTGTTGTGTTCCTGCACTCGACCCCAAAAATGTTTCCCTCTATTTTTCTGCACACTCTGCTTAGCTTACAAAATATCTGCTTATGGATTACAAATCGTATCTGGTTTTTGGTTTTCGACTTTTCCACTATTCATTTTACATTGTTTAATTCGCATTATTCATTCGCAATCGCATTCGCATTTGCATTTGCATTTGCATTTTTGTTTAAAGCCATTTGACAACACAGGGAATTTGTTCGTTTTTTTAGGTTTATTGGGTTTGCATTGCGTTTGCTTGAAATGTCGATTATTTGTTCTCTATGGGAATAGGGACTGGATATAAACTATGCGTATTTTGTATTTGGATTGGGTTGCTAGCACACCTCGTTCTTTGGTTTCTTCCTTACATCGTTGTCTGATTTATCTGTCTTAGTGGTGTGGCAAAGTTTCTTGCAGTGTAGCTCGCTCCGATCTGGATTCTCCTGCCATCTAAATTGGTATCTATACACTAATATATATACTCGTATGTTACTTAAAAATTTGCCAAGGCGCGGAAAAGTTTTCGGTTTCTATTGGTTTTTTTTTTTGTTTTTGTTTTTGTTTTGGTCATATCTTAATTCGAATATACATGTATATATATATAATTTGTTATTATTATCGAGCTATGTATAATTGTGTTGTTTATTGTTAATTGTGTAAATTTTGTTTTCCATAATATTCGCTACACATAAAAATGTTGGTTTCATTTGCTTCATTTCTTCGGCTTCTCGAACGCCTCCGTAGTTCTGCACTTTTTTTTTTGAACAACCCCAGAGACAATTTATTTGAATCGGCATTACTTGCTATGTTATTATTGCTCTATGGTTCTAAGACTAGTACTTATATCGGATATATCGGTATACCCGTATATCGGTATGCCATCTTGTTTCGCTTGATTTCGCTACTAGTTAGTGTTAGTTTGTTAATTTGTTAATTTAAGTTGTTTGGTTTCGTTTGCGCTGAGAGAAATTAGGAAGTTGGTTTTTCATGTTCATTAGCTTAGTTTCTGGTTTCCTTGTTGTTCGGCTTTTGGTTTTTTGTTTGGTTTTTCGGTTTTAAAATTCTAGAAAAATAAAAGCTTTCTAATTGCTTCTGTTTTCATATGGTATCCTGCCGCTTAGCTCCCTCGCATATCCTTTTTCCCGATCCTAGCTTCCTTCTGGCCCAAAACACGAAAAGCTTTTATTCGTTATCGTTATCGTTTTCGTTTTTGTATTGCAATTTGTTGTTACTAACTTGGTTTTGGTTTTCGTTTTGTTTTTGTTTTCGGTTTTGTTTTTGGTTTTGGTTTTGGTTTTGGTTCGCTATAAACTAGTAAATATGCATGTATATAATTTTTGTATCCATTATTTGGTTTTGTCGGTTGTCAAAAAAGGACTCACTAAATGTTACAGCACATCAATAAACAATTTTTCCACTATCCTTATCGTTTCTCATTTGTCTATCATGGATCATGGCACTATAGTTTTAGTTTCTGTGTGATGTTTCCTCTATAAGACATATGCGCTTAGATATATATTCAAAAACACTACACGCCCATTCGCACGCACCAAACACACACTGACAAAAAATGGTGAGCAACAATCGATCGAAGTAAACCATATTGGTGTGTAAAAACGAAATCGAAAAACCAATCCCTATTATGGTGTATAAATATCGGCATAGTGTGTAAACATTATGCAAAAAACTCACTTTCTCAAACTCATTTTCTTATTTTCTTATTTTGTTTTTGGTTTTCTTCTTCTTTTTTTTCGTTCGTTTGGTTTTTTGGTAGCATAGTGTAAATAATTCCCAGTGATATGTACGCAAATTTAACACAACAACTCGACCAGGGAGTTTTTTTTTTTTTACATCGTTAGCCTCTCTTGTGGTTTTTGTCATTTGTTTTTTGTTAGGATTCTACACATTTTCTAAACATTAAGATCAAGCGAAAAGCATTAAATGGTCGATGACTTAAATGCAATATCTGAACAGAGATTTGTTAGGCAAGAGATATATGTATGTAAATGCTTAAAAGTTAAATGAAAAATCAAGGACTAAATGTTCAGTATATTGTTTCATAAATTCTTTTTGGCTCGCTTTTATTTCTGGAGTTTTACAAAGTAATAAGGGGCGTACAAATTTCCAGATTTTCACATTAAATTACTTTTCAATCCCTGGTTTTTCTATATTTTAATTTACCTACATATTAATATATCGTTCACATAATTCACATAAGCTGAACACAACTCAATTTTATCAACAATTGTTTCGTGAGTGTTAAGTTGTTACACAGAAATGCTAAGATGCTAAAGTGAAATTATAGTAACTAAAGCGTAGAAATACATAAATAATGTTGTAGTACATAAATAGTAAATCATAAACTTGAGGAACTTGTTTTCTCATTTCATAGCAGGCAAATCAAATAGTTACTTAGTTTATTAGTTCTTTAGTTCTTTTCGTGGTTTTTAGTATTAGTATAAGGTAAAATGTTTTACTTTGTCGAACAAATTGCTAGATCGATTTTAAACGTGTTTAATTGATTTGCTTGCTTTTAGATTCGAGTTTTTCATTATTATTCTGCTGTTCTTCCATTTTTCGATAATATTTGGTTTTTTTGCTTTTCGTATTTTGTTTTTATCATTTAGTTTTTAGTTTTTAGTTTGTCGTGTGTGTATTGTAAACTTGCTTTTGATTACATATTGGTTGTGGTTGCTGTTGGTTTTCGTTCAGTTTCCATCGCTTAATGTTATTTATGATTTATCCATATAATATATAATTCTTTTTGTTTTGGTAATTGATTGCTTGTCGTTTAGTGTTTCATTTTTTTGTTATTTCTTATCAACTTGACATGTGATCTTCGTTCTACGCCCGCAAATAAATCCCAAAAAAGTGTTCTGCTTTCATTTAAAAAGTGTTGTTTTTGGTTTTTTATGTTTTTTGGTTTTGACCTACTGGAAGCCGAGTTACATAACTCCACTCGGTTTCAACTAACTTTACCTCGAATTTCGGTTTCCCATCGATTCCGTTTTGTTTGTCTATAATAAGGCGAAAAATATCATCAAAAAATTGACGTACACTAGATTGTATTTCTGTTGTTCATTTTTCATTTATCATTTTGTTTTTTTTCTATCAATTATTGTTTTACATATATGTAAGTATATGTACGCATGTATAAATAATTTAGTAAATTTGTTTTGTTTTTGGTTTCTTGTTTTTCGTTTTTGTTTTTGTTTTTGTTTTCCTCGAACGTCTCCGCCTTTTGAATTGGGGACTGTCTATATAGGTTGAGTTCCTTAACTTGAATGAGTTCTCTGGAGCAGAGGCCCTTACAAAATGTACTTCGCTTTAAATAAAATACGTAATATATTTGTTTTGTTTTGTTTTGTTTTGTTGTTGGTTTTGTATATGTCTGCTTGTATATGTATATATAGATATATGTCTTGTTATACATTTATATTAAAATAATTTGATGTATAAAGCGTTTGTTTGGGTTCTTTTTTATCCTTGTGGTTTTTCTTTTTCATGCTTTTTTCATACTTTCATTACCTTCGATTTATGTTACTTGTGGCTCTTGTCTCGGAATTGAACTAAATGCAAGTATGATACACGTCGAATTAACAATTACTGAACTGGGCAAACCATGAGGGGCGGGGTGGGGTGTTTGCTGGTGTTTGCTGGTGTTTGAAGGTGCCTGTGGGTGGTGACTGATGGCGGGGTGGAGTGGGTGGTGTTGGAGCAGGAGGCGTTGTGTGCTCGTGTTTGTGTGTGTGTGTGTGTTTAGCTAAGCCTTCGTGACCTTGACTCATTTGATTGTAAACATATACTCGAATCTACACATCTGCACGCTCAATATGTATATGTATATATGTTTAGTGGTTTATGCCTTATATCCGCACGAAGTTCGTTTGGTTTTACTCTTTTGTTTGTATTAAGCGTCGCATCGAGGAACAAATTATCCAACAAATCCAGCTTCAAATACTTCGATATACATACATAATCGTTAATTGTTTATCGGTTATCGTGAATCTTGAATCTTGAATCCTTAGCAATTAGTTTTTACATTTACTGGCTTGTCTTTTGAGCAAAAGTCTCAAAAATATCTCCCTTTTGTTTTTGCAATTCATTTCGTTTATTTTGACCACAAAAAAATAACAAAATTAATACACTTGACCAAACTAATAAAATAATTATCGTAAAAATAAGGTGGACAATATTCAATATGCTACCATTTTAATAAATCTAAATGGTTCTCCGCTCTTCGAATTTTCCACATCGATTGTATAAAAAATCTTTGGCAGCATCTTTATTAAAAGGTTCGTCCTTCATTCGCTTGATTTCTCGATTTGATCTCGCCAATTCTCGACAATACATATAGAATTCATTATAATAATAAAAATAATAATAATAATAATCAAAAAAATAGTAATAGTAATAGTAATAATATGCGTGTGTCGATTGGGAATAAACATAACTATATCGAGAGTGATTGAGAAACATGTGTGGTGTCCTTGTTGTCTGTGTAAATTTGGATATTTCCTAATTAGTTGTACACGCTTTACTTTCGTTTTACTTTCGTTTTACTTTCGTTTTACTTTCGCTGAGTTACAATAAAGTGAAGTAAAACCATAAAGTACGGGGAAGTCGAATCGAAAGTTAGTGTACATATATATTGGATACAAGTGTAGATAAACTATTGATGTATAGAGTTGAGGTGGAAAGCTTTCACTTTGTCACATTTTTCAGCGTAGGCAACTAAGAAAATTCTTCTCTCACTTCTCACTTTCTCATCGCTTTTCATCGTACATTTGTGGTTTTTATTGCTTTTATGCAGCTTCGGCATTGAAAACTAGAGCGCAGTGGGTAGCGGGGGGGCGGAGAAGGGGGTGGGAGGGCGGCCTTGGTCAATTTGTGTCAGTCGGTGTTATTTGTTAAATGGTAATTGTTAAATGTATTTGTTAATTGTTAAAATTTAAATGGCAATATGTCCAAATCTGCGTCCAATCCCTTTAGTTATAATTACTATTGCTTCGGTTTGGGTTTCGCTTCCATTCAATTCGATTTGGGCTGGTAATTAGTAGTAAGTAATTAGTAATTGGTAATTAATAATTAGTAATTAGTATTTGTCGCTGACTAGTGGTAGTACCGCCCCTCTCCTGGCCACGCCCCCCTTCTGGGCCATTCGCTAATCGTACATAACTGTATACATAATACGAATATATACAGGTGTGTAAATATATGTATATATGTATATATATATATATATATGTATGTATATATTTTCGCTAGAAATCCTATAGTTTATACGTAGTTAGTAAAATGTTATCGTCGTTAAGTTGCGTAATCTCAACTAAATTGTAAATTTGATTTAAACTTAAGCACATTTATGTTTATTTGGTTTTTCACTTTTAAAATTTGTATGCCATAGGAAATAAATTTGTTGTTTTCGTCGTTTTGTGTGTTTGGTGTGGAAAAGTTGTTTGTTTTCTTCTTTGTTTTTTGTATTTTTTTTTTGTTGTTTTTCTACTCAAACGCATCGCATAAAAATCATATACAATTTTACTTAATATCATTTGCTTATTCAACCTAAAACTTAAGTTAAAATTCATAATTCATAATTTATAATTTTCGTTAAAGCAACAATTGACTTTTTCCATTTTGTGGTTGTTCAACAAAGAGAGAGAAATAAAAATAAAACACAAAATTAATATAGTAAATGTAACCTCTTTATGTTGTGATCGTTTAGTTTATAAAATAAAAGCGTGTGGAATTACAATTTCATTTGAGGGCTTTCCATAAAAACTATAAACAAATGTAAAATGGTATTTTTATTGGTTTTGTTTCGTAATGTTGTTTTGTATTTCTATAACAGTTTTCGAGTTTGGTTTTCTTGATTAGGTTTTTACAGAAATCCCGAAATTCCGAAATTCCAGAATTCAGAAATTCCGAAATTTTATTGACTAAGACAAAAACAAAGACAGAGAATTGGGAAACATGAAATTTAAATCGTAATTAGAAACAATCAAGTAGCTTGCAGCACAGTGAAGTAACAAGTTAAGGGTAAAAAAGTAAAAGGTAAAAATACAAATACATATACAAATACGATTAGGATTAAAAACAATTCTTTTGGTATACTTTGCATTTGAGTGTTTCCATTGTCTTTAGCAAAATGTTTCATCTTAATACTTCCGTAGTTAATGCAGCGCGACCAAATTAAAAGTATTTATGCGAAAATGGAAAGGAAGTTCAGGTGGTTTAAGGAAAGTTGGACCGAAATCCTGGCGATTTCGCGGTAAATTCAATTCAATAATATAACATTTGCTTTGGGGGGCCTAAGTTGTAATAAACGAAATGCGAAAACGTAATTAAATTAAAAATTATATATTTCAACAGCCAAATTGTTTCACAATAAAATTGCATTTTTTACCCTCTCTCTTTCTCTCTCTCTCTCTATCTATTCATCTCTCTCTCTTTCGATCTTGCTCACTATCCTTTTCAATTTGAAAGATCCTCTCATCTACCATCAACAACTTTGGGGTACATAGTGTTAAATATAATGTGTATAGTAAAATGGTCATAATTTCAGTGGTATAACATAAACAGAAGCGTTTCACAATGGTTTTCGCAGTTGTTGTTATTCATATAGAATACACTAAGTCATAATCATGTATACAGAATTGTGTGTGTAGCCTCACAATGTAACAACGTAAAAACTAAACAATAATAATAATCGTAATGACAATAGTAAATGATTATCAAGCAAATGGTAGGACTTACGCAATCTCCCATGGGTCCATTTGCTTGGTATTTAGTACAACTCAACATTTAACATAAACCAAACGCGTTTTTTGTATGCCTTTGTGTCGTGTGTGGTTGTTTAAACTAGGCTTATAAAACTAGCAATTAAAATTAGAAAAATGACAAGATTTAAAACAGTTTTCTTCGCTCCGCGCCGCATTGTGGTACACAAATGCAAATGATGGGGGTCTAACATAACTTGCTGCTGTTTAAAACATTAAAAAAGGAATCGAATAGTTTCGAACACAACTAACAGGATATCATATTGTTCACAATACAAAGGATTCGTTTCGTTGTTATGCATAATGCGTGGGTGAGTATGGGTGTGTATATGTTTGTGTTTGTGGGTGTGTGTGTGTGTGTGTGTGTGTTAATGTAGATGTACATGTAGATGTTGATATATAATAAATGTGGTTGTTACAGCCTATAAAAAATAAGTTGCTTGCTTCGCTTTGCTTTCTCGCCCAACTTCGTCTAAATAAATCGCCACTTGTTGTTCTCTACCTATCGCCTCTCACATGATAAAATTCACACAATTAAAAAATGTTATTTTGTATATAGATAAATAATAATGTCTTGGGAGTAAACCAGCCTTATATTGTATTACAACGGGAAAGAAATGTTGCATGTATCCGTACATATATATCATCTTAAATGGTTGTCTATATCTTCTATATAAATCGTGAGTGTTTCGGGTGTTGTTTTTGTTTTGTTTTTGTGGTGTATGTGAGTGTGTGTATTCACGTGTGTGTACATATGTCGATTACATGCGCACGTGTATTGCATTTGTTGTTTGTATATAAGCAAAAGGAATATCGTTTGTTTTTTGTGTTTTTGCTTCTTTAACAATGTATATAAGAACTTAACAGATACGTTTATCTCTGCTCTGTAGGTTTTCTTAAACGCTTTCTTGTTGCTGTTGCTGTTTCAGTTTCTGTTGTTGTTTTGGTTTTTGTTGTCTCTGATTTATTAGTTATTATAGATAGTTGTTGGCCTAATGCGATCTGCATTCGTTTTGTTTGGTTTGTTAGCTTACAGATTAATTTGTATGTTGAGTTGTTGTCTGTAGTTCATGTCGGATCTCTGGCGTGAAGAACGTACTTAGTTGATACATATCGAATGTATTCTCTGGATCTCTAGATCTCTGGATCTATGGATCTCTGGGTCTCTGGGTATCATATATGTCGTGTGTTGTGGTGTGGTGTGTGTTGCCTCCATTCGTCCCGTCATCCTCCGTCCTCGCTATCCCTATATGTCTAACTCCCTACTCTCCTCGTTCTGCTTTGTATATTATATGGCAAAGTCATATAGTCATAGGATTTCACATATATGTTTAAGATATATATAGTTTTGTTTTGTTTTGTTTTTTTATATATTCATATAGATTTATATATAAATAGATATCACCTTATATAAGCAGCGTAAGGAAAAACCTAAACCGTTTTTTATTTTCTGAAATTGTATCTTAGTGTTTTGGTTTCAGTTTGAAATCGAAATAAACTACTTAGATTTCATCTCCTTCTATAATTATTGCCTGTACGCGACCTCTGATGACGCCCTTAACAAATTATTTACTTCCTTATTTGTTAGCAAAAAACCTGTGCACAAAAGTTGCACATTTTGCTAGATATACATAGATGTTGTATACTAGGTGTAGATATATATATGCGTGTTTCGTTTTTTTTTTCTCGTTTTTGTTTTTTAGAAAAAGATTCTGGAAGGGTATGCACAAAAAAGCTAATCGGTCGATATAACAATATATATGTCTATATAGATAATAAGTAACATGTAAAGTAGTAGTGTTTGTGTCCGTGTGAGTGTGGCGTGTGTGTGTGTGGCGTGTGTAAGTGTGAGTTTGTTATGACAATTTTAACAAGAACATAAATTCAATAAAAAATGAGTACAATCGAAAACAATTTAAAAAGAGCTTTTAAAAACGTTTTGAAAATATCCCAAGTTTTAATGTCGATTCATTTTGTTTTTCCTCTTTTTTGTTGTTATTCGTTACGCTAAGTATTTTGTTTTGTTTTTCTTTGTTAAATTTGTTGATGTTTGTTTTTAGTAGTAGCGCTAATTGTTTTTAAATTAGAGATCAAAAATAGTATTTGTTGCATTTTGTTTATCATTTGTTATTGGTTTGTTTGTTTTTTATACGGTTGCTGCGGCAACGTTTCTTGTGTTTTGCATTAAATAAAATGTGTTTCAAGTCGAACGCATTGCATTTGCTTCAATTGCACTGCAAATAGTGAGTGTTCAGCCGTAGATTTGACCAGTTTTAAGAATTTGAACGCTGATAGAGACAGACTACAGATAAACTGAAAAGTAGGAGCTCGACATTTTCATGTGTTCGTCGTTCTTCATTCATATTTAGTCCATTAGCATTCCCCACTAATATAGATATATATATACATTTTTCTTTATACATATCCTAAACTACCCATTTGGATAGTTGCATCTGCTATCTGCGATCTGCTGTTGATAGTGTTAATGTTTCAGCTTGTTGTGCTCTTGTTGTTCTTGCTTATCGTTTTTATATTAGATGGCTGATGTTGTTGTAGTCGATGGCTGTTGATTGATGTTGTTGTTGCTGCCGATGAGGCAAATGTTGCTCATGCTGCTTATCCTGCTCATGTTGTTCAGTTGACTGTTGCTATTGCAGTGTAGGGCATGTTGACTCCTTGGCAAGAGGTTGAGGCTGAGGTTGCTATTGCTATTGCTGTTGCTGTTGCTGTTGCTGATGGTGTTGCATATGGTGTTGCCGTTGCTGTTGATGCTGGTGATGTTGGTTGATTGCTGCTGACGTCGACATCCGTATATCTTGCCCGACGAGTATTTGTAGTTATATTTGTTCATATCGACTGATGGACGATTGTTGCGCGCTTTGATTTGCAATCAGTGAACATAGAGGGTGTTCAGAACTAGAACATGATGATTGTTCTTTGCCAGTGTAACCACATAGCCCTCGGATGTGATTTTCAGTCCGCAGCAGCGGGAAACCTGCAAATGAATCATTGTTAGCTCATCACTCCGCACTTCGTTCTGTTCATAACCACTTAAAGACGGCTGTGAAATTCCAAATTAATTATGCAAAATTCAAAATGTCTGCAATGTACATTCAGGCTAACTACAATTGTAAGCAGCGACTCACCTTTACATGGGGACACTCGAACTCGGACTGAAGGGCGCCCTCACGGGAGTAGCAGGCGACGTGGAAGCGATTGCCGTGCGAGTCGCCGATGAGCACGTCCCCGGCATTCGATATATCAATGCCATTGGGGAAGCAGGTGACCTTCTCGTTGCCAATGCGATAGAGGAATGTGCCGTCGTCCTGGAAAACGGCCACGCAATGGCCTTTGAAGTCGCACACGTAAAAGTCGTTGTCTGATGGGCAGAAAACAAAACAGTGTTAAATTACTTTATAAATTCATCTCTGAGATGGAGTAGTTGCTTACCTCTTATGGCGATGTCGGAGGGTTCGCGCATGTAGTCGCTGCAGTCGAACCAGCGAACCAGTTCGCCCTCCTCGGAGATCACAAACACGGTGGGCGACACGCTATCCACGGCCACGATGTGGCCCTTAGCTGTGACGGCCAAACCCGCAACGATATCAATGTACCTGTGAATGAATGCAAATGTTTATTAATTTTTGTATTAATTACTAAGATATTTGCGTGCCTATTCTTAGACATGCCTTTCAACAACAATTTAAAATTCATCTATTAATAAACTTCCCTCAGATTTTAAAAGGTTAACAACTTCATTTAGTTTTTAGATGTACATGTCATGAAAATTATATTTACCTGATGGCGATCTTGCGCATAAAGTGTCCGCACTTGGAGAAGATTTGCATGCGAGAGCGCTCGTTTCCACGATCGCAGACCACGAATTTGCCATTGTTATGCATCACGGCCACCTTGCGAGGATACCAGAGCTGGCCCTCCTCCTTGCCGGCCACACCGAACTGGAACTTGAGGGCGCCCATCTTGTCGAAGACCTCGATGCGATGGTTGTTCGTGTCCGCCACGATGATCTCCTCGTCGACGCCCAGGCAAAATCCATGTGGTGAATTAAACTGGCCCTTGGCGGTGCCCAGTGAACCGAATTTGCAGCGGATCTGCATCGGAGTGGCCTTGTTCCGGCCGGTGACCACACTGGTGGTGCCCGGCGCAGCGACGGCATGGAAGTTATTGAGTCCCATGTCCTCTACGCCACCAACGATTGGATTGAGGGACTGCAGGCTGGGCGATGTGGCCGGTGGCATGCAGAAATCTGATAAATAATCAATGCCCGTTGAGGATCCGTTCAACAAAAGATCATCGTCTGTGTGTTGGTTGTGGGATTTCAGGTGTTGTAGGTGGTGTTTTGGTATAGGTTTTGGTGTTGTGGGTGTGGGTATGCATTTGGTGCAAGCAGCGAAAAAGAAAAAACAACTTAAAGGGGTAAGCGAACCGAAAATTGAAACAAAAAGAAAACAACGCCTGTACTATTGGCTTGCAAAGAACTCACCATTGTTGTTGAGTCCCAGCTTGGCCAGCGCCTGGAGATTGTTGAGCGCCCGCTGGTCGCCCGATAGGATGTCCGCCAGGGTAATTGGCTGCGTTGGTGTCACCGCCGATGCCGGCATTACGGCCTGCGATTGCTGCTGATGCGCATGCGGTGCTCCCACAACGGCTCCGCCGGTTACGGCCGAGCCACCAGGCACTTGGGCCCCAACATTCGGACCGGGTCCAGCTGCTCCTCCGCCAACGGCCAGCGCATCGTTGAGGGTGTCTGGCATTGGTTCCGTCAAGCTGGCCAGT
Organism: Drosophila yakuba; assembly: GCF_016746365.2. Classification (NCBI taxonomy): domain Eukaryota; kingdom Metazoa; phylum Arthropoda; class Insecta; order Diptera; family Drosophilidae; genus Drosophila; species Drosophila yakuba. Next base: position 12,683,999 of record NC_052526.2, read on the forward strand.
CGTGAGATATTGTACTCCAACATGCTGAAACTGGGTGGCGGACCACCGGCCCCCAGGCCATTGATGGATATATTTGGGCCGGGGCCAGAGTTGAGATTGACATGTCCAGCCTGCTGGACAATTCCCTGCGGTGCAACGAGCTGGCCCATCTGCTGGGGCATGGACTGGGCCGATGGTGGCTGGTGCAGCACCTGTTGCTGCTGCTGCACCTGGTGTTGCTGGTGCTTTTGCTGCTGTTGCACCTGCTGCAGCACCGCCGCCTGTTGCTGCTGCTGTTGTTGCTGCTGCTGCTGCTGAGACTGCTGTTGCTGCTGAGCAGATGGCAATTGCTGCTGCGATGATGGCTGCGGCGGCGAGTCCATCATGGAGAAATTGGTCATCACCGAGTTGGTGTCGCCATCGAAGGAACTCTGCAGAGAGGAGGGCAGCGAGATGGGGCTGAATACAGCTGAGGTCAGGCGCCCTTGGACAGAGGAGCTGCCCCGATGGCCGACAATCAAATTGTTCGAGCTGTGCTGATGTTGCTGCTGCTGTTGCTGCAACTGCAACTTCTGCTGCTGCTGTTGGTGTTGCACTTGTTGCTGTTGCTGCTGCTGCTGCTGTTGCTGCTGTTGTTGTTGTTGCACTTGGTGCTGGTGCTGATGGTGCTGTTGCACCTGCTGCTGCTGCTGTTGCAGCTGTTGGGTCATCTCCTGCTTCTTGGGACTAGAGTCACTCTGATCCGTTTGGAATTTGCCAAACATCTCCCTGGCGAACTGCTCGAACATCTCTGGCTTCGAGTCAAACTGCAGCTGATAGTTGACATCGCACTTGGGCGTCTGCTCCATGAGATTCAAACACTGGGCACTGATGATGGGCTTCAGCAGCAGAAACTCTACGGCATTTGCCTTATCGATAGCCCGCTGACCGAATTGGGCAGCGTGCTGCAGCTTTCCCATTGTATTCTCCAGGCTCTGCATCAGATCCATGATCTTTAGCTCGCGATCCGAGTGCAGGCGTCCCAGCTCGTTTAGCATCTGCTCCTTGATTGATTCCAGCATACGCTTGTAGCTCTTATAGGCATCCTCGATTTGTTGGCGCACCGTATCGTGCTGTGACTGAAGTTCGGTGAGGGCACTGCCCAGATTGCTACCCGCATCGTTGCAATAGTCGGCCTTCTTGAGCGTGTCCCTTAGAGTGTCCTCGAGATCGGCTCGCACCGCCTGCTCCGCCACCGAGGCCGTCTCATAATGATGATCGCTGCCCTTGTGATCGCTCAGCAGGCAATCATTGCACGTGGGCACCTGGCAGGTGAAGCAGTAGTACTTGAGATTCTCGCTTACGTGCTGGCGGCAGCACACTGGCTTATGGATGATAAGCTTGTCGTGGACGTTCTTCGTCAGATCCTCGATGCGCACCACATGATGATTTTCAAAGCAACGCATATACTTATGGGCGTTATCGCAGCCATTGCATAGAAAGTTGGCGCAATCGTTGCAACGCGAAATGGCCTCCTCTTTGCTCTTACACGAAGTGCACACAATGTGCTCCGACTCCAAATTGGAGAGATCCAATATATTGGTCACGATATAGTCGCAGGGGAGTGCCTTGATCCCCTTGGGGCCCAGTGGTGTCTCCTGCTTGCACACGGGGCACTCGAGGAGCAGAGCGGGCAGACGGTGCTGGTGCTCGCTGCCGTCGAACGAAGACGAGGAGGAGCTGTTGGGCGAGCTGGCCGCCATCGTGTCCTTCGATACCACCGCCTGCAGGCAGTCCTCACAGAACACGTGAAGGCAAGACAAGATGCGTGGCATCACAAGGCGTAAGCTGTGGACAAATAACAACACCATTTGATCAGCTTAAAGATGCTATCACAAATTCATGGTTTATGTGAAAAAATCTTGAATTGGATTTTACTTATAAGATCTGTTTAGAATTTAACTGCTAAATGCATTGACCAATGCTTTAGATTGTCCTCTCACCTGCATAGCTTGCATAGCTTATCGCCATCCTTGATCATTAAGCCGCTGCACGAGTCCTCCAGCGAGTCCAGCTCGGTGACGCCGTGGCTGCTCAGCTCCTGGCTGCTCCCGGTACTGTCCACATCCACCACCAAGCCCAGTCCCGATGAGTTGGAATCGTCTAGCAAACCGGATGGTCCGGCGATGGCTGTGGAGCCCGTCGATGAGATGGAAGCCGCCGAACCGATGCTCGAAGAGCTGGTCACATCCAGACTGCCGACAGTGCTGCTGCCCTTGCCGGTGTCCGTATCGGTGGCCGATCCTGAGCAGGAACCGGAGCTGGAGCTAGAGCTGCTGGAACTGGAGCTGCTGCTCGTGTTGCTAACATCGATGTCCTCCAACAACGATGAGTTTGAGGCATCGTCACTGAGAACGGTTTTCAGATTGGGAATCCCCGGAGGACACGGATCCACCGTGTCCACCGCCTGGACAGGCTCCTCCAAAGTAGTCATAGTCCTAAGAATGGGATAACATTGATTAGAAAACCAGTACAGCGGGAAAAAATGGCAAATGCAGCTGTAAAAATCTTTCGTAAATAAACTTACCTTTCTTTTTGGCGCTTCTCTGATTTAACAAATACTTGTCTTTTGTCTATTCAATGGATTCCTTTGCTTTGTTGACTGGGCTGCTGCTGCTGCTGTTCCCGTTTCCTGTTTCCTATTTCCTGATTGCTATTCCGTATTCCCGTATTTCCTGTCTCCTGAATCCTGATCCCTTCTCCCTTTTCTAGTCCTTTGAGCTTATATACTGCTAATCCTGATCCTGATCCTGATCCTAATCCTGCTGCTGCTGCTCCCTAATGTCCTGCCGCTCTTCCAAGAGAGCCATTCCAATTGAGGTCCCTCTTCTTGCCAGAAAAAAGGCCAACAGCAGTTCGTTTCGCCGGGGCAAAAATGAGCGAAGGACCTTCAATCCACGCGCATACACACACAGACGCACAACAAACACCTATCCTTCTCTTCCGCTTACTTAAAATGTATTGCAAATTTGTAAAAAATTTTGCGAGCCTCCTTTGACTTTGGGTTTATCTTAGTTTTTTGGTTTTTTTTGGTGTTTTCGATTGTTGTTGCTGATTCGCTGCTTGTCTTATTTTTCTAGGTTTTTAGGTATTTAGATATTGCCGAATCGTTTTAAAGCATTTGGAAACTGCGTGTTGCGGTGATCCTCCTGGTTGATGTGGTTCTTCTTCTTCTTCTGCTGCTGCTGCTTCTTCTTGTTCTCCGTGTTGCACAAGGACGAAATAATATTAAGGACGAACGAGGCGACGACAACAAACACTGACGAAGAACACGGCGATGCAAATTGGACGACAGCGCCGCTCCTTTTGGTATTGCGAACAAAAGAACAAAAGAAACACGTTAATCGTTGGCTAAAAAATTACAAAACTGCAAAATAACTACAAAAACAAAGGTGAATAAAAAAATTTAACAAAAAACGAGAAATGAGCTAAAAATGTTGTCTGTAACGCAGAACAAAACTAAACAAGATAAACCCAACTGACAAATGGGGAAAAGGGAGCTGCCATTAAATCAAAAGAAGCATTGCTTTTTCACCCAATGTATACCCTTCTTATAAGCAGTTCAACCCCCTTTGACAACGCCTCTGGCTTATGCAACAGCACACACACTCAAACGCACACTCGCACACTCTGCTGCATACTTTCCGGATGGTGGCATGAAATTTTGGCCATTTTTCTGATAAATCCTTCCATTAATGAAAATAACTATTGCTTATTTCCGATTTCTAGGAAAACCATATATGTACAACTTAGGTTTCGAAATCAAAGCAACTCAGCAAGCATTGTAAATCAGATTCTGACAAATATAAACAACAAAATTAATAATACTTTTGTTAATCAATCTAAAGTCCCTAATAAAAATAATTGCTTTAATTTGTTTTTGTTTGAATATGTTTCAAAATGTTTTGAAAACTAGTTATTCGCTTCCAAAATAACATTATTAAGTGAAATATCTGCTTTGTTATTTCATCATCTTGCAATAAGAATTGTTGCTTGCTTCCAATTCGACTGCGGCGGGACCTTTGGCGTAGTCCAATTCAGAACGCTTCCCATTTGTATAACGCTTTCCAATGAAGTCCAATCTGATTTAATATAGCCGGCAAGGGCTTCCAGGCAAAACCAATGGAATAGTTTTGTTTTGTGAGTACAATGGAAAAAAAATCGGAGAACTACCAACTTCAGTTTCGTGCATTGTATTTGTTTATCGCCCGTTATCCAATTAATATTTATGTTAAGCCATTCATGGAAAGAGTGTGGGAGGGGGTGGGGCTATCGGTTCCGTTTTGCGTTAAGTTTACGTTACGTTTTTCGCCGTTATGTGTAGCTATGCGCCACACACACATTAAGCTCTTCTTTGCTCCTTCTTCTTCCTGTTCTTGCTACCCATTCACGCAGGCGCGTTCATAGTGCTGACCTTTCTAGCCATTTACCCGCTAGTTGCGCAAAAAAAAAAAAGCTGCCCTAACAAGGACAAGCTGGGGCACAAAGTCCTTGAACAACTAATTCAATTGGGGCACGGAAATTGCTTAAATAAATACGTTTATATCAGCGGAAGTGTGCGGTAGTTTAAAATCTAGTTTAGATTTGTGCCCCCACCAACACGAAACACTCGCACACACACACATGAAGACGCTCACGCGTGCAGACGCACACCCACATGGCGAATCAGCTGCATACACACAGACACAAGCGCGTACAAGCGAACACACGTGGTAAACGGAATTTAGTACCGCTTTGCCCCTATTTTCAATGCTCTGCTTTATTTTGCTCCGCTTTATTGGACCTGGATGATTTTGTTTTTCCCCCTATCGACTTTGTCAATTCTGCGCCGCAGCTGATATCTTCCTGTCCATTTTCACGTACTTTTTGATTTATTCACTTTCAAATGTGTGCCGCTCTCACTCGCTGCTCACAAACGGTTATTTTCGAGTGCAGCGCTGGCTGGGCTGCGAGGCACATAGAAGAGGAGCGATAGCGAGAGAGGGAGAGCGAAAAAGCGGTTATGCGAAGAAAAGTTCTCAATCGCGTTTGTATTGGTGTGCGCAAGCTCACTCAACGCGGCAAAAAAAAGAAATACGAATACGAAAACGGCACCCACACATACAGAATACAAAAAAAAAACATATACATGTGAAATTAAAACTGAATTCCCTTTTTTCGATTTGGGAATAAACACTATTCTCGACTGACCAGACAACTTGTCGCTTTGAAAGTTTTTGGTTGGAGGGCGGAGGGGGTCAAGAGAACACTCGATGTGGTTGGGGGCAATAGAAACGGGGGCGGCCGCCACTGCCGTTGTCCTTGAACGCAAAATTTCCACTTGACTACCGCCCAGGTGGTCGTGGTCAAAAGGCAAGCACTCACGCACGCTCACACATGCATACACACACACACCGAACAGCAGACAGGAGGCGAAAAAGGTCCTTGAAATGCCTGAACACTTCACTGTCTGTCCGGCGTTGTCAGCCCTTAGTGTCCAATTCAATGCGCTAACTGCCATTTCCCAACTGTCACCACTTTATATTTCAATGTAGTTTTCATTTTCACACGTTTTTTTTGATCTTTTTGTTTTTTGCTGCTCTCTTTTGCTTGTTACGTTACGATTTTATATTTGCCCGACACACACACACTCACATAACGCAGGAACACACGAGAACACTATACAGACACCCACACGCTGTTATAGCTACAGTTACCGTTATTCACTGATTTAGCGAATTTAGCACGTTCTGGGGCACAAAAAACAACCAGAAGACCGCCAATTCGATTGGAGTCGATAATTATTGGATTAAACTAATAATTACTTTACTGCTCCCGTCGAACTTTTGTATGCAGTGCAGTTAGGGATGCTAGATATATTTTAGCAGTCAAATATCGATTGTTTTTTAAAAGTGGCCGAGCGGTGTCTTGATATCGATAGTTTTATTGAATACATTATCACTCTACGTTTCCTTAATATTTCTTTTAATTTATGATTTTGCATTTCTGCTTACATCATTTATAACTAAATAACACATGATACGCTTAAATTTTCAATTTATTTAAAATACATGTAAGTAAATTTTATGTTTTATTTTTAGAAAATAATCTTAAAGTTACTTGGGATCCTTGTAGTTTTGGTAGATCTGCGCTTGCATGTTTTGTATATCAGTAAAATGGGGTAAAATGATCGGGTTAAGTCCTTTCTTTGTTGCGACATCTAACTTGTTCATAATATTATCTAATCTTTCCATCAATATTCTCTGTTCTCTAAACATAGATTTAAATTTAACTTCGTCATTCGTCGGCGATGCGGATACGTTTTCAGTATTATTTTCCAATTGGGACAGATTCTGATTGAATTCTGCTGTATATTTAACGACCATAGTTTTTATTTTGGCAAAGAAGTTGCTTTTAAAATATGTATGTTCCATTTTCGATTTGTCATCGACAGTTTTAATAGTATTTTCTCCTTCGGAAAAGGCATCCCACAAAAGTTTCAATTTGGATAGTCGCCCTTCAATATATCCAGCTTTGCTTTTTCGTTTAGCCGAATCCTTTTTATAATTCCGGATGGTGCTCTGTATTTGCTCCCCCAACTTCATTTGCTCGGCCAACAGGATTTTAATGCTCGGCGATTGGGCCATCTTTATTGAAATTCTCTATAAACTGGAATGGCAATAGGAATATCAATAATTAAATGATACTCTATGTAAGGGTATATTTCTACTGAATTGAACGGTCGGTATGCCGAATGGTTTATATACGCCAGTTCTTCTGAAAAGGTAATTTCAGGGAGAACGTGGGTCAGGTAGGTGCTATTCCCGGATTAATATGCAGATGTTCAATCAGCTTTTGTTTTATGACCTTACCAGGTGGTGGAAAAAACGCTACAGGTAAGCTATTTAACTTTGTAAATAAAAAAAATACACTTGTATATGAATATAGTTGTCTGCGTATTAATTACGGGGAATTTTCTATCGAACTCTAGAAAATTCGCGATTGTTTTGGATAAACGCGCCAAGCACACTTTTGGATATTTAAGGAGCTTTCATCATATGCAAGACGGTCACACGACGACTTTTATCGGTGCACGATAGGTTTATGCACACTTATCGCCTCCTTCTATCGATTACCCTTGCACGTTTCGTCAAACATTACATTTAATTTAAAAAAGCTCACTTAAAGCAGCATATTTCTCGTGGATAGCCATCAAATCATGTCCACCGTGAGTGCCGCCAGCGGCAGCAATGCCACCAGTCCGCCGGAGAATGCTGAGAACGTCCGGCCGGAGCCAATCTTCCGGGAGATCAACGCAGAGCAGACCGACGAAGTGGTGGAGATCGAGTCCGCCTGCATGAACTGCTTTGAAACGGGAGTCACTCGGCTGCTGCCCACCAAGATACCCTTCTTCCGCGAGGTGGTCCTCATGTCCTTTAAGTGTGATCACTGCGGCCACATCAACAACGAGATGCAGTCGGCATCGGAGATTCAAAAGTCTGGCATTCGAATTGAACTGCAGGTGCGATCCGTGGCCGATCTCAATCGTCGCGTAGTGCGCTCGGATAACTCCAGTATCAGCATACCAGAGGTGGAGCTGGAGATACCAGTGCAGTCGCAGAAGGGCGAGGTGACCACCGTCGAAGGCATCATCGAGCGGACGATAGCCGGCTTGTCGCAGGATCAGGATAAGCGGCGCATCGATCATCCGGAGGCAGCTGCTTCCATTGACAAGTACATCGAGCGATTGCACAGCTTGAAGGAGGTGACAACGCCCTTTCGCCTGCTCCTCGAGGACATATCCGGCAATAGCTTCGTCGAGAATCCGCTGGCACCTGCCGCCGATACGCAGCTAAAGACTTCGTACTTCACACGCAGCCAGCTTCAGAACGAGCAGTTGGGTGAGTAGCTTTAACCGCATTATAACTTTACAAACTTGATTAATATTGAGGTGGGGTAGCTGAAAGAACCATGGAGGCACTTAATTCGTATTATTCCCCATATAAGCATGAACATAACACAAACTTTTATTTCTTCACAGGCCTGTACGAACAGAATCACGAGGAGCAGCACCTACTGAAGCCCATTGCGGAGGACGCGTGGCCCATTGAGAATCTGCACGGCGAGGTGCTCCAGTTCCCCACCAATTGTCCAAGCTGCCAGGCGCCGTGCGAGACAAACATGAAGTTGACAAACATCCCGCACTTCAAGGAGGTGGTGATCATGGCCACCGTCTGCGGTGCCTGTGGCCACAAGACGAACGAAGTAAAGTCCGGCGGCGGAGTGGAGGCACAGGGCGTCCGCTTTCGCGTGCAGATTGTCAGCCGGGAGGATTTGACGCGCGATGTTCTCAAGTCGGAGACGTGCAGCTTGTCCATACCAGAGCTGGACCTCGAGGTGGGTCCGCATGCCCTGTGTGGAAGATTCACCACGGTGGAGGGTCTACTGGTGGCCATGCGGGATCAGTTGGACGGAACGCTCTTCCACGACTCGGCTGACGAGACGACTAAACAGCAGATGCAGCGATTCCTCGACACCTTCGAGGACGTCATGAATCTGAAGCGAGTTATTACACTGGTGCTGGAGGATCCGGCCGGCAATACGTACGTGCAATCGCTGAGCGATGACGATAAGGAACCGGATGACAAGCTGACTGTGGAGCGATACGATCGCTCCTTTGAGGACAACGAGGATCTGGGCCTGAATGACATGAAGACCGAGGGCTACGAGCAGGAGGCGTGATGAACTCTGCAATCGCCATCAGTGCAAGTCACTTGAAAGTTACGGCTAGGCAGCATAGCAATTAATTCCAAATCAAATCAGTTTTTCTAATTAAAAGGATGCTACTCATTTCTATTAGAGAAATTCAATGGCGAGCAATTGTATTTATCAGAATCATTTGTTTTACAGTAGTCGTGATGAATATAAGTTTTTTACAGATTTTTTTTAAAGAATCCTAAGTAGCCATAATAAAAATAAAATAAACAAAATTAGAATAAATGTTCACAAAGCATTACAAATATTACATCTAGTTGGAGTTCTAGAATAAATCATTTTTAAAGCAGACAATTCAAAAAGCTTTTTTTCAATATTCAGTCTATCGAAATTTCGTCACCTGCAGCTGTGCGGCGATAGCAATAATCGATAGCCCACAGGCCATCTCTAATCAGCTGTTTGGTTTGTTCGTTGTGTAACTTAACTAAACGCGTTGAATTTTTGGTAAATATGCTATAATGGTTTATGTGCTACTGCCAGTAAACTAACACCTCCATTCCGTAGAGCACCAAGATGTCCGCATCCGCTGCCCGAGGCTCCACATCGCTGCTGAAGCGCGCCTGGAACGAGATTCCGGACATCGTCGGCGGATCCGCCTTGGCCATCGCCGGAATCGTTATGGCCACCATCGGAGTGGCCAACTACTATGCCAACGACGGCGACAACCGTCGCTACAAGCTTGGCTACGTTGTGTACCGCCACGATGATCCGCGTGCCCAGAAAGTTCGCAACGACGAGGATGACTAGAGGATTTCGACCCTTCGGAAAATCCTGTCGGCTCTCATCTTTGATTTTTTTTTGTTTACTCTAAAGCTAAGTAAAACAAACATCTAAATGTACAGAAGCCAGTGCTCAGTGGTTCACCTTTGGCTGGGTATACTTTTCTAGGATTTATGTTGCTTCTTATGTATCACACATACATCATTTGCAACGTTTTTGTTTTGGAAGACCAGAAGAATTATCTTGCTGTACAAAGAGAAGTAGTAGTTAAGCTACTATATTTTCTTAATTTAAACCAAAATATTTTACAAGTTAAAAGGAACAAAACATCGGCGAGTTGTGTAGTTAATGACATGGACAGTTTAAAAGATGTTTAAATACCACAGATCTCTAAAGATCCTTGTGCGCAAACTTAAAGTGAAATTTGCAGGCCTTCTCCGTAAAAAAGCATTTGTTGCAGATGCCGCACTTGAAGCCCGGTCTGGACTCGCTGCTGGACTTGGCCTCGTCGGTGGCAGGAGCAGCTGCTGGGGAAGATTAGAGTTGGTTTTTATCTACTAAGGTGGCAAGAAAAATATGTACTCACCCCTTTCCGATGGGATTTTAGGGGTCACTTCATCCGCCGGCTCCGTGGGCAGTTGCTCATTCTTGGGCTCCGCCGGGTGGGCTTGGGTTTGGCTCTGGGTCTGGGTCTGGGACTTGCTGGCCTGGCTGCGCCTTCTGCGCTGCTCGAACTTCAGCGCCACGTTGAACTCGCTGTGGGCGCCTAGCCACTGGTGGCTGAACTCGAAGGCCATGGACAGCTTCTTCACGCAGATGCGGCATATCTGCTTGGGATAGTCGTCTTCTGGATCCAGTGGCGGCATGGAGGCGGGCAGACAGGCCGCCAGCATATCGGATATGGGCACCATCTTGTCCAGCGCTTGGGCACTTTCCTTGTAGATGGACAGCGATTCCAGGCACTCGTTCCCGCACGTTCGGCAGAAGCTCTCGAAGATGTCCATAGTGGTTGTTGATTACAGCAACCAAAGTAATTTACAATTTAAAAATTTGAATTTAAATGTTTTGTTTATACATTTGCTTAAACATGTAATCGATTAACAATCATATAATCGATGTTTTTTATATTTTCTTTGAATACGTTTGGTATTTTTGTAGACTTTGGCACACCCTGCAAATATTCGGTCACACTGCCAGTCAGTCATTTTTTTCAAGAAAAGCCGGAGAGAATTTGTGATTTAATTGAATAAAATGATGTGGAAGGCTCTACTGCTCGCCGTTTTGGCGATTGGCCACTGCCAAGCGGTGCTGGAAACGGACGCCAACACCTTAGTTCTTCTGGACAACCTGGCCATCCGCGAGACGCACTCGATCTTCTTCAAATCGCTACAGGGTGAGTTCAAATGCCGGCTAACCTATGACGTGGACAATGAAATAGTGAACTATGTTGATAATGGCTTAACTTTGGGCTACAGATCGCGGATTCAAGCTCACCTACAAACTGGCGGATGACTCCAGCCTGCTGCTGTCCAAATACGGCGAGTATCTGTACAAGAACGTCATCATTTTCGCACCAAGTGTCGAGGAATTCGGCGGCGATGTGAGCGTGGAACGTTTGGCCCAATTCGTCGATGATGGCGGCAATGTTCTGGTGGCGGGCAGCGAGAAATCCGGTGACGCTCTGAGGGAATTCGCCTCCGAGTGCGGCTTCGAGCTTGATGAGGAGAATGCGGCGGTCATTGATCATCTGCACTACGATGTCAGCGATGCCGGCGAGCACACAACCATCCTGACCTCCGCCAAGAATCTTATCCAGGCCGACACCATTGTGGGCAAGGCTAACAGGCAGGCAGATGCTGCTCCTCTGCTTTATCGCGGCACTGGACTGATTGCCGACAAGGAGAACCCACTGGTACTCAAACTGCTGACCGCCGAGAGCACCGCCTACAGCTACAATCCCGAGGCCAGTGTCTCCGACTATCCGCATGCCGTTGGCCGTGGCACCCTACTCATCGCCGCCCTGCAGGCGAGGAACAATGCCCGCGTGGTCTTCTCCGGCTCGCTGCTCTTCTTCTCCGACGAGAGCTTCACCACGGCCGTGCAGTACGCCCAGAGCGGTGTGTTCCACAAGCTGGCCGGCAACCGCGACGTGGCCGACTCCATTAGCAAGTGGGTATTTGGGGAGACTGGCCGCCTGCGCGTGGCTTCCGTGCAGCATCACAAGGAGGGCGAGCTGCTGCCACCGGATCAGGCGTACACCATCACCGAACCCGTTGTCTACACCATCGGCATCGAGGAGCTGGTGCAGGGCGAGTGGCGCGCCTTTAAGGCCAGCGACATCCAGCTGGAGTTCGTCCGCATCGATCCCTTCGTGCGCACCTATCTGAAGCAAACGAACTCGGGCGCCTACCAGGCCAAATTCAAGATACCCGACGTCTACGGCGTGTACCAGTTCAAGGTGGACTACGATCGCGTTGGTTACACCCACCTGTACAGCACCACCCAGGTGTCGGTGCGCCCGCTGGAGCACACGCAGTACGAGCGTTTCATCCCAAGCGCCTTCCCCTACTACACCAGCGCCTTCTCCATGATGATCGGCGTGTTCGTCTTCTCGTTCGTGTTCCTTCACTTCAAGGATGAGCCCGTGGGCAGGGCCGCCAAGGAAGACAAGAAGTCGCAGTAGTCTGAACGAGCAGACTTCCACTTAAATTTAACACACAATGCACTAAAATAAAGTTCTCCGAAGTGAGAAACCCACAATCCATCAAAGAATTTGGTTTTTTTAATATTGGAAATATGAACTTTAAGGTCACCATAAAGAAGCTTCGTTTCTCTTAAAATTTGCAGTGTCCAATCTGATCGAAAAATAAGTTATATACGTATTTTTAAATTAAAAATTAAATTATTAAAGTTCAATTAGCAAAGAACAGACCCAACCGTTTCGTCGCGCATGGATTTATCAATCATACAATCGAATGTAATCGAGTGCAATCGAAAATCCAGACCACCCCTAGCTCTCAACGAACCGATATCATTGTGAAAATTTCTCTCGCCTGAATTTGTTCGTTCTCGTGTTAAAAGTGACATTTTGTGAATAATATTTGTAATTTGTGTTAAACGGTGAGTTTTTTTTTTTTATTATGAATAGTTCTAAGCGTGGATCATGCAACACCTGTGCTTGTGGACGCTAAATGTGTGTGTGGGTGTGTGCTGCTTTTCTATTTTTTTTCCTTGTGTATCGCCAGAGTTAATGTTTTGCCGTTTTTGGGGCTCCGCCGGCCGTCCAGCGGAGCCCTATTTTTCACCGCACACACACAGGCGCAAATTGGCTGGTGGATACATACACAAATGCACGAAGATGTGAGAGGTCTCGTATTCGAATGACTGTTTGTTGCATTGTTGTTGCTGTAGTTGTAGTTGTAATGGTGAGGTGCGCTGTTTTTTCCAAAATGGCTGCCAACCAGGAGAATAGCAACAAATAAAAAGAGTTACAGTCGTTGATGAAATTGGCAAAACAAAAACGAAAAAACAAAACGTTTGCCAATGTGTGAAAAGTGGCGCCAAAAATTATGAGTAATCGTATATATGCTGGATGGCATAAACAGATAAAGTAATTTATTTATTTATTTCTTAAGTGACACTCGTGCGGATGTGTGTGTATACTAAACACGCACACTAGTTAACTAATGCAAATGTGCATGTCTGCGCTTGTCATGCGCAGCTTATGTCCTATCTCTTTCCCTCCACCAGCTTTTCCCGCATGTTATTGCATAATTGTTTTTTATTTTCCTTTTCCTTCGGCATTCTCTTTTGTGAGGATGTGCAGCTGTCACATCTACACACGCACACACACACATGGTTGACTAGCGGAGAAACGACGCAATTAACTGCTCGCACACATCTCCTCTCATTCTAACGCGAACGTGCCCCTATATGCATCTCCCTCCAACTTGCCGCCTTTTAATGCGCGCCAAGTTTTTACCGCTTGATTTTCCTTCTTTTTGTTTATGTTTACTCTTTTGGCGCTTCCATTCCCAGCTTTTTTTTCCCCCTATCCTCGAATTCCTTTTATTTCACATTTTCCTCTTGCCTGCACAATAAGTAATTATAAATTGGAAACTACAACTCATTACTTCAACGTGATTGATTCCGCATAAAGCGCAAAAAATCTCAAGAGGTTGTACACAAAAAGAAGGGGAACACAAAAACTAGCGACTCACGATGTTTGCCCGCGAAGAAAAGAAATGAGATTTTCAAGTGGTCCTCCATCGTGGAACATTTACACAGCGAGAAAACCAGATAAAATTACAAACTAGATGTGTATTCTTACTGCTATTTAGAACGGATACATTGGGTCTTTCACATACACCTGTATACACCTTAATGTATTATCATAGATGATCCAAAAGTTTTAAATGATAGGTAACTGTGTGTGAATAACATAGAGATCGTCTTAGCCAAGAATATGATTTACACCTTTATTTTGCTGTGTGTATGCTGCCGAGACACGATTTTTTTCTTTGCCACTCAAGTGGAAGTTTCTCGAGTGCTGCCTTCCCAGAAGATGGGAAAATATTTCAAATGGGGGGCATGGAGGAAAAGCAGGCAGCTGTCGCGACGAAATTTCACGTTCAACCCTTGTTATCGTTGTAACCACGAACCAAAGTTCCTTGTCAGTTGGCCGCCAGCGCTTCGGCGCTGTGCATCGGTCCTAACTTTGGCTCCCCGCCACAACCACCCGTGTATATCCTCCAGAGTCCACACACAACATATCCTGGCCAATTGCAACGGGCACTGCGCGTGTGCTGGTCGAAAAGTTCGGAGTTTGTGCCAAGTTCCTGACACTCGAGTTGTCTATCTCCTGGAGAAGATCGGTGTGTTTATTTTGGATAACATCCACACAGCATATTCACTAAATTGAGTGATTGGCGCTTTGGGATTAACTACACGTTGATTTAACTATTGTGCACCTGAAACCCACATACTCTAACTATTTCGCCATTCTTTCCATTGCAGTCTAAACAAACCTAAGTAAATATGGCCCGTACTAAGCAGACCGCCCGTAAGTCGACCGGAGGAAAGGCTCCTCGTAAGCAGCTGGCCACCAAGGCAGCCCGTAAATCGGCGCCATCCACCGGCGGAGTGAAGAAGCCCCATCGTTATCGTCCCGGAACCGTGGCTCTTCGTGAGATCCGTCGTTACCAGAAGTCGACCGAGTTGCTCATCCGCAAGCTGCCCTTCCAGCGGCTGGTTCGTGAAATCGCCCAGGATTTCAAGACCGATTTGCGTTTCCAGTCAGCGGCCATCGGTGCCCTGCAGGTGAGAGTTAGTCTTTAAAACATGGTGGAATCGTGGTGATTAACCTTAATTAGGAATGCTAGATATTAAGTTCATGGGATCATGGCCAGTTTAAAGGGATGCCATTTATTTGATTTCTATGTTCCCATGTATATATCCACTAAAACTCGTATCTAATTCTCTTGACTTGCAGGAAGCATCTGAGGCGTACCTTGTGGGTCTCTTCGAAGACACCAACTTGTGCGCTATCCACGCCAAGCGCGTGACCATTATGCCCAAGGACATCCAGTTGGCGCGCCGCATCCGAGGCGAGCGTGCTTAAGCTGGATCACCTGCGCCGGATTCAATCACTGTCGTCCATCCCCGAGCAGCAAACGGTTTTCATTCACCTTTTGTTGTGGGAGAGGTGCCCGTCAAAAAGCTTCACCAGCGACACATTGATCCAATCTATCATTCATATTTATATGTATACATTTATCATCCTTTTGTTGTTCAATCGGATCGTCCGAGTGGCGATGTCGATGCGAGAAATACCACACACAAAACAACACACAACATTACTGTAATGCTTAAACAATATTTGTAACTCTTATTATTACTATTATATATTAGTTATTAAGTTTTTTTTCTCGCCTGCGTGTCGACGGTTGGATCGTGTACGCTGCGCCATGGATCTTGCCCTCCAAATCCGGGTCCACCTCTTCGATTTGGAAGGGAATTCCCCCGGGCAGCTGTCGTCGTCTGTCCGTCTGCAACATCCGCCACCAACCACTCCAACAATTGTCCAGCTGGCGGGCTTCGATTTCCAGGTAATCCGTGATCTTTAAGGCGCCTGTCTCGCCTTCTTTCATTCAATCAAGGAGAGGCTCACCAACTGGCGGCCGGGATGAGCGGAGCCTGGAGGTCGGGGCCAACCAAACGCCAGCTGGACGTGGCAAGGCGGACTGCCTGGCGGGGATTCCCGGATCTCTGGATGGGCGGCGAGGGCATGGCCATCTGGCGATGCAACCGGAGGCACGCGGCTTTTATGAAGATGATATCCATATATAACACCGAAAACCGAATCGAGTACACTTAACTTTACACTTACGTATATGCTTATATATACATAAATACATACATATATATATATATATATATAAATACATATATATATAAATCTTTATGGAAGCAAAAGCACTAGACATTAATACTCTTTCTTTTGTTCACCTTTCGTTACTGCAAATCATATACAGAGCATTATATATATAGAAGTTATATATATATATAACGAAGGGATGGGCGTGACAGAAATAGTTGATTAAATAAGATTTTAGATTTACATGCATTTTATACGTTTAGGCGGACGATGTCGAAGAAGATGAAGAAGAAGAATCGGGAGATGAGAAAAGATATAAAGATGATTCAGCAATCAAATTAAAGTACGCATCTATAGATTTGGAAGAGCATCGAATAAAAATAACCAAGACAAAATCACAACAATACACAGTAAAAGCCGAGCAGAGCATTGAATATTTCCCAATATTTACATATTTGTAGTTTGAAACACGTGCAAAATAATCAATTGTAAACGCCCTTAAACATGCATATATATATACATATTCTTGTAAATTGGTGTCGATAACTAGTTTCACATTGAACATTTAAACAAATCGGACTTAATATGTGTCTATATCGTATCGTCGTAGCTTACAAGAACCAATATAAAAACAAACACCACGAACATACAAAAACAAAAAATCAGTGACAGCAACAGCAAAAATAACTGGAAACATCAGCAAAAAAAAAAAAAGAAAATAAAAAATAAACGGTTTTTTCTATAGAAGAAACCAAAAAAACCCAACACCAACAAATTGTTTTATTTTCTGCGAAAACGGAATGGAAGTAGTGGGTGCGAAAGGGAGGTGGATAGGTGGCGATGGTACAGTTGACTCCAAAAATCGAAACCAAACGTCATTCGCTTTGTTTACGTGTGTTAATCTCGCTGCGTGCGTGCGTGTGTGTGTGTGTCTGTTAACCGCTCGTCTCTGTGTGTGCAAGTTTGGCTGGCTGCATCTGTGTGTGTGTGGGTGGCTTTGGCTCTGCCCCCTTTTTTGATTGTCTTTGATTTGGGGTTTCAAGGCTGCCATTAAGTGGCGCCATCTAGCGGCGGTTCTGTGGCTCGGGCACCCAATAAGGGTTAATAAGCCGATTTGTTCGTAAGCTAAGGCACCCACGTAGGGTTAAGGGTTTGTTTTTATATTTACTTGATTATATTTATACAGCGCATATAAGATACATACGTTAAAAAGTAAGCAAATATTTATTAAAATTTAATTTAGCGATGTTTACCTTCTTTTTGGCAGTGTATGTAACTACTCAATTAGTACCAAGCAAAATACCCATATAAATTGCAAAATGAGTACGGAACATTTAAAAATTTGTTCATTTACATATAAACGTACATTTATTTTATTTGTATATTTAGCATACAGTCCAGAATGCGACGCACACTCAATTGTTAAAATATTAAAATTAGGCTTCGCGAAAAAAAAGTGAGTTAAACTTAATTGAGAATGGGATTGATGTGGAGTTTTGGGCGCCTAAGAGGGGTTTCAAGTTTAGAGCATTCCGCTTGTTTTTCTTCCGGTGTACAGCGAACAGGGGCGGAGTTTCAAGAGGGGACAGCTATGTTACAACACAGGGATCGATGCATGTATAAGTTAGGGACTACAACTAGGATCTGGGTGGCGGGGTTCCTTGTCTTAGTCCGCCTCGTGTTTCTCCGCCTCTGGATGCTTGCCAGGTGCCGTTGCCGGGGGCGGAGCTCCCCCAGCTACTGCTGCCTCGCCCAGCGGTGCTCCTCCAGCTGCCGGAGGTGCTCCTGGTCCCGCTCCTGCCCCGGCAGTGGGATACACTCCGCCTCCAGGCGCCGCCGCTGTTGCCGCGCCAGCTCCACCGCCTGGGGCACCTGGTCCTCCACCACTCGGCTCGTGCAGGTGACCTGGTGGCGGTTGTTGTTGCTGCTGCTGCTGTGGTGGCGGTGGATTGCTTCCATGCTCCGGCGCATATGGATGCCCGGGGTTGCCATTGTGCTGCGGTGGCGGCGGACGCGGTGACATGTAGTGTGAGCCTGGTGGCGGGCCATAGGATTGCTGATACGGCGAGAACGGTGCGTAGTAGGGCTGTGGCGTGGGATGTCCTCCGTACTGGGGCTGGTAATACGGTCTTGCTGGTCCTCCGGGTGGTCCAGGCGGTGGCCCATGTGGTGGTCCGCCGTAGTTGGCATAACCCGTGTGCGGAGGTGGCGGCGGCAGACCGGGCATTCCCGGCGGCGGCTGATGCGGCCCCATGTGCGGCGGCATCAAGGAATGTCCGGGTGGCGGATGGCCGGGATGTGGATGCATCTGCGGCATGCCGGGCGGAGGAGCTGGACCGCCCTGTTGCTGTGGCAGTGGCACCTGTTGTTGCACCGGCGGTGGCGTTGGTGTCGTCGTCGTTGTGGGCACTGCAGTAGCTGCTCCGGCCGCTGGAGCTACCTCAGGTGGCGGTGTGGGTGTCGGAACTGGAGTGGGCACCTTGCCGGGCTGGGCCACCACTTTGGGGGGTTCCGTTTTAGGTGGCTCGACTAGCGTTGACTGCGGCGGCAGGGCAGCGGCCATTTCCAGCTTCTCTGGCTTGATGGGTGGCGGCGGCACCGATGGCTTCGGTGGTGGCTCAATGTCCATGGGCTCGGGATCCGTTTTGCTGGCAGTTTCGTGCACATGCACCGCCGGTGCAGGTGTGGGCGTCGAACTCGGCGTGGGATTGGGTGTGGTTGGCTTCACAGCCGGCGGAGTCTCCTTGGCCGGAGCTGCTGGAGCCGCTGCCGTCGCCTCTTGAGCAGCGGGTGTGGCACCTGGCTGACCCGGCTGCGTTGGCGGCTTGGTTGTCTCCTCGCTCCTTGTCACGGGCGCGGCAGCGGGAGCGGCAGCTGCAGCAGGATTCGTCGTGTTATTCGCATTGGGCTCATCCAATCGCTGGCGATCGCGCTTAATATCCTCGTACATGCGATGCACCATCTTCTGGAACGTGTCCTCGTCCACAGCCGGCTTGCAGTGGCGCTTCAGCTCCTCCTGGAAAGCCTCGCTGGACTCCACCATGCGCTGCTTCTTGGCCTCGAACTTCTCCTCCATCTGCTGCAGTTCCGCCTCCAGTTTGGTTTGGTGCATCGTCAGCGAGCTGACCTGCCGCTTGAGCACCTGCATCCGCGTGGTGGTCACCACTGAGCGCACATCTGGCACTACGGCCTCCGAGAAGATTTCGTTGATCAGGCGATGATTGCGCAGGTAGCGAGCGTAGGCCATGTGCTTGGCCGTATAGCCTTCGTCCTGGTCATCCTCGTCCTCCGCCGGCTGGATGTCGATGCGTCGCTCGTGCTGCGACTTACTGCCGCCACCGCGTGACGGCGTCTCGTGCATGTCCACGTCGGTCTTCACCTTGCTCTTGGCCGACATGTAAGCCTGATAGGCGGGCGTCTGGTGATAGGCCTTCAGCGATTTCTCGTACTCCAGCTTCTCCGCCTCGTACTCGTCGATGAACTCCGTCTTCTCATCCTCGGGCAGCAGCTTCCACATGGCGCCGATCTTCTTGCCCAGCTCCCAGAGCTTCAGCTCGGGATGTTGCGCCTTGACGCTGTCCCAAACCCGTTTCGAGTACCGCATGTATGGCAGAATGGGCTTCTCCGGCGGCTTTGGTGGCTTGGGTAGCCGTGATTCGTTCTGGTTCTTGCTGCTCGACGACTTGGTCACCTTCTGTGGCGTGAATGCCGGATTCCCATAGTTGCTGTGCGTGAAGATGGGCGTCTGATCCTTGTTCCGATCGCCACCTCCTCCGCCGCCGGATGAACGCGACCGGCTGCCGCCACCGGAGCCTCCGCCACCGCCCACGACGCCCTGGAGTGGTGTGGCTGGACCCGGTCCCTGGCCGCCAACGGCTATCTGCTTGTAGTTGCTGGGCAGGGCCATCTTTTCGCAATTCGCTGGTCAAATGAGCGTGGATTTTCCAATCGAAACAACAATTTTCAGGCGGACGCCATTTTCTGTCGGCGTTGTTGGAGGTATGACCGTATCTGATTCGAAGAAAAATCATATGATCCGGGAATTTGCAAATATACCGTCTGTAATCAAGAGAGAGTTACTTTTGGACAATATATAACATTTTAGTTACCTTGAACTAGCAAAAAGAAATAGCTAAATTGCTACTATATACAGAACCGCTTTCTAGTTTGACACTTTAATTCAGTTTTATGAAATAAAAGAAAATACCACACTAGCATAACAAAAAAAATACCAACGGCATCTAATTTTCCACCAAGTTGGCAGTCCTGCGACTGGTATCATAAAGTATAAACAAATCGTCAACTTCTACAATGTTTGCCGGTCGCTTACTCGTCCGTTTGAGCCGAAGTCGGGCATGCTTGGCCACCATCGGAAGCTGGTCAAAGCCCCAAGCTCTCGCCAACCAAATGATCCTGCCCAGGACACCACCGACATCCACAAATGCAATTCAATGCAAAGGATCCAATGCCAATCGCCGGTTCTTCAGCAGCGAAATTGAGACGGAATCCACGTTGGACGGTGCCACCTACGAGCGAGTGTGCTCCGACACCCTGGACGCACTGAGCGACTACTTCGAGGAGCTGACGGAGAACGCCGCGGAGCTGCAGGGCACGGATGTGGCGTACAGCGTAGGTGACATCGCCTATTACATCATTCAATTGATCTAATCATTGCGGCGTTTCCTCATCCGCAGGATGGCGTGCTCACCGTGAATCTGGGACGCCAGCACGGCACCTATGTGATCAACCGGCAGACGCCCAACAAACAGATCTGGCTCAGTTCGCCCACCAGCGGTCCCAAGCGATACGATTTCGTCGGCACCGTGGCGGCGGGCAGATGGGTCTACAAGCACAGTGGTCAGTCGCTGCACGAACTGCTGCAGCAGGAAATACCCGGCATTCTGAAGTCAGAGTCCGTGGACTTCCTCCACCTGCCCTATTGTAGTTAATTCCGTGATTAGCCTAATAACTCCTCCATAAAAAAGTCTGTTAAAACGTTCGATTTCATGTATTTATTGTGAATTCTGGACGTTCTTGATGTTCTTCATCTGAAGGCACAGTGGTCACTCGATGTGTTAACTACCGCAGATGCAGATGACCAAAGATTACACTTATTTTTCCATGAAGCAGTGTAGCTTCGCTTCCACTGTAAATGCTTTATTTTTGTTGTTTATTGTGAGTTTTGGTAATCGGATCTTTTATTTTGGTTTTGATGTTTTAAATTATTCTTTAGAAGCATAAACTTAAAAATGAGCTGGTTAATGAGTAAGTCGAATAATTTACCTTTGGTTTTCCAATGTACAGGCTGATATTCCACCATTAAACAACTTTTGTTTTTGTAGCTTTTAACATTTAATTTGTCACTTTTTGTACGTTTTCTATTCGCTATTCACGAAATTGATGAAACGCTCATTAAAAATGCTTAAACTTTATTAGGTTTATTAGGTAATACACAAATTCAGAACTCAAAGCACCCAATCAACGAAAATGAAACCAGGGCCAATGCTAAACGAAAGTCGGTGAGAGGTGGTTTCCGGAATTAATGTGTATGTTTATTCACATGCTCTTCAGATTTATGTTTTCTGAATTGGATTGTTTTCAGTGTTTTGTAAACAAAAGAAGGTTGTGATCATTTTTGCCAGCGGCACACGTGTATGAAAAAAAAAAAAAGTGTCATATAAATCACTTGTCAACTAGCAGATACACGGGCACTTCAAAGGATGTTTCTCGTTTCTACATAACGCTTAACTCGCATAAATTTTAATGTTTAGGTTATCTAAGGCTAAGACGTTCTAGTGACGCCCACCGAACATGTTGTTATAGTGCGGCTGCTGTTGCTGGGCGCCCATAAAGTTCTGGGGCATCTGGTTGAAGGGCGGCTGTGGCGGCGCATTGTTGGCCCACGGATTAATGGGCGCTCCGCCGTACCCAACTGGCCCTGGTCCCATGCCCCCGTAGTTCTGCTGCACTCCATTGCCCGCAAACGGATGATAGCCGCCGTAGCCCTGCTGATTCGGATACGGATTGGCATCCGGTCCGCCGCTCAAACCGCTCATCAGCTGCTGGGGTTCCTGGCCAAAGCTCCGGCCCTGCTGCTGCTGCTGCCCTGGATAGCCCGCATTGGAATAGCCTGCTCCTGCTCCGGACTGCTTTTGGCCAAGATTCTGGCCTGGCTTCTGACTTAAGCTCGGCGCATTTGGTGCACCATGCTGCGGATGCGGTTGGTTCATCATGTAGTTGCGATTTCCACCGGAGGGTGAACCTCCAGAGCTTCCGCCTTTGCTCAAAGTGCCCATTAGGTTGGCTATAATGCTCTCGGTGTCTTTCAACGAAATCTTGGTCGTAGCTGCAGGCTTAAAAGTGAGCGCATTTGGCGACGATTCCACGGGTATAACGGGCGGCCCACCTGCCTTATTGGGGCCGCCGGCAACACTCCCACCGCCGCCATTCGAATCACAGGCCTTCATCACCAAATCGTCAAAGTTGTAATCATCATCTTCCTCGTCATCGTCGTCGAGCATGAAGCTGGGCGTGTTCCGGCCGCGTCGCTGCTTGTTGATGGGCAAACTAGACAGATCGCGCTCCCGATCCCGCTCACGATCCAAACTGGGACGGCGGGCGCTCAGCGAGGAGAGACCTGCTTTCGGAGCCGAGGCGATGGCGGCCACGGCGGTGGAGATCCTGCCACCCATTGCCGAAGCCTTGGACTTGGTAGCCGCCACCGCCTTGGTTGCCCCACCGATGTTCACCACGCGAGAGAGAAAATCACTGCAGGACTCGCCATCCCCGCTGAGCTCCGCCAGGTTCACATACTTGCGCAGACGCTCTACGCGCGACGGCTCCTGTACCTCCAGCTTGCGCAAATGGCCAATGAGATGCACCTGCTCCTCGTTCGACAGAAACTTGAAGTTCTGGAGTAGGGTCTGGAGATCTGAATCCGTTAGCGATTCCATGCCACTGCTGCCACCGGCTGCATCCGCTTGAACCTTGGCCGCTGCTGCCGGAGCGGCGGGCACCACATCGACGGACTCCTTGTTCAGCTGGTGCTCCACCTTCTTCATCAGCTCGTCCAGATCAATGCCCATGTTATCGGGCGCCGGCTCATTTTGCAGTCCGAGCTTTGCCTTTATCTCCTCGAATGTCAGGCTGTTGTTCTTGTCCACTTGGCGGCGCTGTTTGTCCGTCTTCACCAGCAGCGTTAGCAGGTGGAGCAGATTGTTCATGTCGCCGGTGGTCACGTCGTAGTATCCCTTGAGTACCAGAGCATTGGCCAATTTGGGGGCCACCACGTTGCGATCGAAGGGCAGCTGTATGGGCGCCGGATTGGCATTTGCCTTAACCTTGGCCTCGACGACATCGGTGGCACCTAAATCATCCGGTTACGGATGAGGTTGGATTGGGGAGGGAACAACACAAAGAAATCAATCAGTTAGGATTTACAGGAGAGTGTGTTTCTGTTTCAGATCTCTGCATGTGGAGGATCGGTATCGCACGGAGCTACGCAAATTACATTTATACTTATGGATGGTGTGGATGGCGATGGGACTGCTCACGGTTGCTTGGCACACTTTGTTCACACACCCACCAAAAATAAGGGAAAGCTGACCGGAAAACGATTACAACGATATCACAGCGACTCGCCAACTTGACCAAAGTCTGCCCAATTAAACGATATATCTTTAAAAGTAAATACCATCATGGAAGTTCTTATAGTTTTAATTGCAAGCAGGTCTTCGCAGAATAACCTTTATTAAACCCCAAGTAGAAGTCACTTTTTTCTTTTTAAAATAAATGCAAGATGCACTCGATATTTTAGACGCGATACGTACGAAAAATCCTATGAACTGCAGAAACAAGAGCAGCAATTCAGAATGCAGTTTATGTATACTTATAATACTGTTTAAAACGTTATAAATACTCGCCCAGATAATGATGATTTAGTGAGAAAGAACAAGTTTGAACTGAGATACCATCCCAATTCATACCGCAGCAGCAGGCAAGATTCTTTATTTCGTAAGTGCTATTATTATGGAAACTTAAATCGTAACTAAATGTTAAACCGCAGAGGTAGCTAGACTAGAAAAATCTAACGTATGTAATATTTCTTTATCACCAGGCACATAAAAGAGTTCCTTTCGAAAACGAATTCAGAAGCTAAAGTATTCCACCGAATGGCACAAAAACTCACAATTAACTTTGGAACTTCGGATAAAAAGCCGGAGCAAGTACGCGAAAGAAGTACGATTGTTCCCATGGGAAACCCTTGTTTGGTTTGTGTGGTATACTTACCTCCTGATTCCTAACCGCGACCGCGAAAAAGAGGGAGACAGAAGTACGGATTCAGCGGGACAAGGGCGGACTTACCTTTGGCGTTCGCCTGAAAGATGATGGCTGCTATGTTCGTGATTAGTTTCTTGACCACGCGCACCTTTTGCGGATCGTCCAGCACTTCGGCGATGAGAATGCCCTTAAGCTTCTCCTTGGTGGTCTCGAGGAACACACAGTTGTCGTCGTTCAGCAGCAAATCCTCGGCTGAATTGGGCTGCACCATCTCCATGGCCAGTGCCTTGCTAAGCAGATTGAGGGCCTTCGGTCCCAGGCTGCCCAGGTGCTCCTCGACGGCGGACAGCATGCGCAGCACACTGACCACGGTCAGGGGTCCTTCCTCAACGGGTTCCGATGGCTCCTTCTCCTTGATGGACGAAACAGCAGGCGAAATCGAGCGCACCTTGGTCATATTGTACTCAGGATACACGCGGGAATCCAATACGCGGAAGGTCTCCACATGCTCATAGCCGCGCGATGATCGAGCATAGCCCTCGTTTCGGGGATAGTACTCGGAAGAGCGCTCGCGATCCCGCTCCAAGCTGCGCCGATCACCGTAGTCCCTGGAGCCAGGCGACATAGCTCGCTCCCTGGATGGTGCACCATGACCACGGCCACGGAAGTAGGGCGGCGAACGAGACCGGCGTCTTAGGCTGCGCGAACGCGAGCGGGAGCGTGAAGATCCTCGCCTATAGTTGCGACGCGCCGAACGACTGCGGGAGCGCCGTATGGGACGACGTCCGCCGCCACCACCCCGTTTGGGGGACATCGAATGAGAGGGGGAGCGCCGATTGTAGGAGCCACGACCACGAGATGGAGGACTTTCGGCCTCATCATCGCTGATATCAATGACGGCTTCGGGTGCTCCGCCTGCCGCACCAATTGGACGATTGCTGCGGAAGTTCGGCTTGCGACGATTGGCGACATTGGTGGGGGCAGGCGCCTCACGCGGACTGGCCACACGGATCTTGTAGCGCTCCATCAGCTCCTTGGTCTTCTCTTCGTCCTCATCGCCCAGCTTGAACTTCTCTTTGAGATCTTTCTTGATTTTATTCACCGAAATGTTGAACAGTTCGATGCGGCGATCCTTCCAGTAGCTAATCCATTCCGGCTTGTAATCGTATTGATTCGGATCGCACTTCTTCTCCTCCTGCAGCTGCTTGTAGCGCCGATTCCAGAACTGTTTCCACTCATCCGGGTAATCGGGATGTTTCTCGGGATTCGATTCGTACGTCTCCGTTTCATCGCGCAGCTGCTTGAGCTGCAGTTCCAGCATGCAGCGAAACTTCTCCCATTTGTAGCGCTCTTGGGCAATTAAAGAGGCCTGGATAGACAGCTCCTTGGGCGTGGGCAGGTGCTGGGTTTTGTTCACGGCCCCGGGAGGTGGTGGCGATCGATTTTTGCCACGCCCGCTGGCATCTTCGGCCAGCTGATTCTTCTTGCGCAACAGCCCCTTCGATATCTGGACAACCGGAGCCATTGGCCCGCCAAAGCTCTCATCATCACTGGATATGGCATCCAAGGCAATAATATTTCCATCAGCACGCTGGTCGTTGCCGTCCCCGGCTCCGTCGTTGTTCATCTTCAAGCTGATCTTAATAGATTCATCCGGTTTCAGTTCGCGGATCACGCGTTGAGCGTCATCGGAAAAATCTGGCCCGGCACACTCATCGAAATGAAAGCTATCCCGCACCTGGCTGCAGATTTTGGCGCGAAAACGCCGAAAATCGTCACCAGTTGCAGACATGAGATTGCGCGACCTGCCGAAGTGCTTCTCAATGCACTTGACCAAGTTCCCAGTGGCAATCACCAGGTCCCCAGAGCTGTTGGGGGTGCGCTTCAGCTTCTGCAGCTCATTGTAGGCCTTCTGGAAGTGGGTTTGCAGGTACTTGGTGCGGTGCGCCTGCGATGTCCAGTGTACAAACACAGTGCGTGCATCCGTGCAGGTTTGGCACAGCACACAGTAGTAATCCGGACGCAGTTGGACCGGTTCGTGCAGCTCTATGGTGTATTCGGTGCCGATCAGTGGTCCACCGGTGTAGCTCTCGATTTGCTTTTGTATGACTGCCGTGCGGGTCACGTCGTCGTCCTCCTCGAAACCGGGCGGTACCGGCTCGCCCGGCAGGAAACTCATCGCGCAACTTGATATCCTAAATCCTCAATTCCTGCAGATGGGCATCAGGCCAAAAAAAAAGAACGCCAGTGAACGGAAATGGCCCAGGATCAGCACTTACCTTGGTCTCTGGTTCCGGTCTTGGAACGGATCGGTTTTATTTATTTTTTTTTTGTATCCTTCAATCTCCGGATTTTCAGATTTTCTTGTTCACTTTTTTGCACTCTTTGCTTTCGCATTACCCTTCGCGTTCACTTATCGAAAAGGGGGCGGCTTGCGCCCGCGTGATTACTGTTACTTACTATGCCAGTGTATACGTAAGTTACATTATTTAACTATGCGTTTTTCCTTGTTTCCCCCTTTAATTGCTGCGAAAATTGGGTCCGAACCCAAGCCTTTTTGTCTATTTTTTTTTTTTGACAGCTTTCCAGTGTGGCCGTGCGCCGTTGGGGCGATAACACCGCCAACGATAGTTGATATATCGAGAGTATGTCAGTCCTAGAAAAAGTATTTCTTTATTAATAATTTCAGACAAATTTTTATTTAATACTTTTTATGATTATTGAAAATATGTACACCCTTGCACAGAGTATTGTTGTTGTAATGCAATATCGGTTTTGTATTCACATTTGCAACAGATATTTTTTATATCAAAAAGCCTTGGCATTGCTTTAAAAATATTATTATTAAAGGACAAAAAACATCTTAAGAACTGTTTGCTTAACATTATTAATGTGAGAAAAAATCGTATATTTTAATAGTAATATCTTTAGGAGTAGAGAGATATTTTGTTAAGATTTAAATAATTTGTATTTCTTTATTTTTTATTTATTTATTTATTTGGGTTTATTTTCTAATTTGAAACATGGAAAACATGCCGTCGTCATTCGGGAAATCACAATGCTTATGCTTCTGCGAGTGAGTCCATAAATATTTACATATGGGGATATGTGGAGTCATTATCTTTCATCCGAAACATAATCTCCGGCCGAGTGCGAATTGTTCTCGCCTCCGCAAAAGAATGATGGACTTCTATGGGATTGGATGTTGGAAGTGGGATGTGGGATGGATGTGTTTCAGATGGCGTCTCCGCAGCTGGCTTAAATCAATCCCAGCTCGCATTCATTATTTTTTATTCACTGCATGTTGTAGGTATTTTCCAGCTGAAGCGGGAGCATTAATATCATTGGGTCCCAAGGGATCGGCCACATGTGCAGTTTGCCGGCCGCCGAGGACAAATGTCAGCGAACGGGACGCGGTTTTCCACATTTTCAGCGATTTCCACGAACCGAACCCACAACCACCCGCCCAGGGCGGTGCAGTGGAACTACCCTAACATGAACTGAACGGTAAAATACCTCTGAAACTAATGGCATTCATATTGTATCTATGCCTTATTCGGTTGCAAACCACTGTACTCTTGCATACTTTCGAGGGCAAATAATTTCTTGCCAGATGGTGTGTAATGTCCGCCTTAGGGAGGGCGCACTGTGCGCGATGTGTGATAGATGTAACACGTATCTGCGAGTGGATGAAGGGCGCATTAATCGCCGCACGATGAGCACGCTGATGGCTGTCGCAGATGATAATGGCAATACAACTGACTGCACAATGAGCTGACCATATGCGCACATAGACAATAAAATACGAATGCGACTGTGAATGCGACTGTGAATATGCCACCCCATTTTGAAGGCCGCTCCGGTGCATTTGACAGTGGGCGAAGATACGCTGCACGTGGATGTGGATGTGGATACGGATGATGTAGCTAAGGATGAGGATGAGGATGAGGACGAGAACGAGAGGAGCAGGATGTGGCGGCAGGCAGTAGGCACTGCCAGTTACTGGACAAACGTAGCACATTTAATGAACATGCCGACATGAGTTATGGCTCGTTTGTTCGCCTTTTCGTTTTTTGGTCAGTTGTTCAGCTGCCCTGCAAGTGGGCATATGTACTGTACAGACATAACAACTCAAGCGAGCAGAGGGTAGCGTTTTTGATTTGATTCACCAGATCGAATTACGGGTGGAATATCTGAATATCTCTGGTGGGGTGGGCGGTTTCTAGCATGTGTAAGGTTTAATTTTTTTCGAAATAATCTGCACAAGCAATCGCATGATTATCAATCAAAAATGTAATAACAATGCCAATTTTTGAAGCACACTTTTACCCCTTGATGAAAGGTTCCGAAAGCCAAAAGGTGTCTAAAAGTAGGCTTTAGTTGCATGAAGTATGTAAGTGCTTTGCAAGTGCAACATGCTGCAGGCATACACAGTTCAGTTCAAACTCGATGTGCTGATGCCTAATTGCCCCCTTGTTCTTTTTGACAGCGAAATATGGCAAATCGGGCACACAGCTGTTGGCTTTTCATTTGGCGATTTGCAAGCGGCGTATGCAACACTGATACCTCGCATTAACTTTGATGGAGATGGAGATGGGCGAATTCCGATGGCGGGGACACAGACAGACACAATAACAGGATTCCTGGAGTGGTGTAGTACCTCCACCTATGCATCCCCATACGAGACCAGGAACCCAGGCAGCCCCTCGGTAGACAAAGTGCCAAGTCAGACAGATGCAGACGTATCTCATTTAGCATACCGTACTTTGCAGCTCATCTTTATTTCTTGGCAAGTTGTGTGCAATTCATTAAAGCGAAATCTGCTCGAATGCGAATAATGCAAATTGCTCTATTTTCATTCACAACGCCTGGTATTTTCTAGAGTGGAGGGAGGGGAGGCGGTTGGGGATGGGGTATTGGAGATTGGGGCTACGCCAGTGGCAGTTGCAACAATCTGCCACAGAGAGTCGACGACAAATTTATTTGTGGCACACGCAGCCAGGAGTTGCATCAATGAAAATGCTGTTCAAGCAGTTGTCTCGCAGGCATTTTGCACTAAAAGTTCAAAAATTCCATTAATTATTCTCGGCGAAGAGTTCGCTTTCTTCTCCGCTGCGCATCGGTTTATTCCTCTTGTTGCACTGCTAATTTTTCAAGAATTTCAAATTTCTTAATGGCCTGAGTTCGGAGTTGGGAATGGGGATGAGGATGAGGATGGGAATGGGGGACATTCTCTGTTGCCCGTTTGTCTGGGCCATCTAACCCACAGCTGCACTGACATAAAATCCACAGATGGGTGCAACAAATGGCTGGCAATATGTCTGCCCAAATTCTGAGATAATCAAGATAATCGAATGCACGGTATGCTAATCCAACTTATTAAGATGTTTAGAGTTAAAGAAGAGCTACGATTTTTAATTGCATACAATGGGTTTTTCCACTTTCAAAGCTTTCGAGCCCCAAGGCATTAATATGCTGTAAACATGATAGCACCAATTATAGTAGATGTTTAGCATAATCTTCATTTTCACTTTCCTGCTCTGCGAGAGCATCGATTCATTTTCCCGGAGTGTAGGCTTACCCCTATCGCTATTTACTCCCCCCTCCCTCCGCTAAAACAAGGCCGGATGTGCTCATTGTGCTTCGTTTTCATTTCTACTTACATGTCTCCTGCCCCTGCCGAAGCCCCCTTTCCCCGCCCCAACCCCTCATTAATGCTGCGCCGGAAGCGCCCAGCTGCTGCTGCCGGACTTTGGATTTATCGGGTCGAAAGGGGGGAGCAGGGAGGGGGGGCTCCGTGGACGGGGGATGGGCGGATGATGGGGGCCGTTGGTCAAAGACGCTTCGGAAAAGTTTTACCCCATTCCCAAACTTTTGGTCGTGATTTCAGAAATGCGTTACGCAGTGCGTAAATCAAAACTCGGTCTGAAACAAAAACTGCGGGCGATTCTCTCGACCATCGCATGCCCATTGATATACATGCATGTTAAATGCGCCACCTGTTGATCGTTTTCGAAAACGATGTATTAATACGATTTTTCGGTAAGTTTTTCTATCATCACTTCAACTCTTTTTTCACCAAAAAGTCCGTTTCCAACGACTACATTATACCCTTTTACTTATTGGATAGCGGGTATACATAACTACAGCTAGTGCAATGCGGGATTGTGTGAAACATTGCTTTTACACTGCGAAAATGTAGAGAGAAATAAGCAAGTAAACAGTGAAATAAACAAAGCTTCGGCATATTAATTCAAAAATCTGTTTCTGGAAATCCTGTTCAGTTTTATTTGATTTTTTATGTGAAAGGGATATGCCCTGAAATTGGTTGCTAGAGCTTACGATTTTTTTCTGTGCTGTTCTGCTTGTTCTTCCCTAATTAGCTTCTCTCTGGCGATCATTTCGACAGTTCACCGTTATGTTGCGACAGGGCTAACGGTTTTTTTTCGCGTTCTCGTTTGCGGCCCTTTTTATTTATTGGCTGGCCACCACACGCAACAACAAAAACCGCAAAATGAAAATGGAAATTCGAAGAGCGGCGGAATGAAATGGAAAATGGGCGTGTGGGGGAAAATTCAAAAGGAGGGGGGGTTGTTGGGGCTTTAGAGGGGAGTCGCGGGGGCTTAAGTGAACGGGAGTTTGTACCAAAAAGTTGAGCACTGCAAATGGCTCGCCATGGGCGCATAAATTTCCAAGCCACCTTGTCTGTTTTTTTGTTTATTTATTTGTATTTTTTTGCTTTCTGTCGCTATGGTGGGTTGCTATTTTCTTTGCGGGCATTTCTTTTCATATTTTTTGTTTGTTCTATTTGTCTTCTCTTTTTTTTTGGCAATTTCCAACATGCAACATGTTGCACTGGAGTCAAACCCAAAACCCAAAAACTTTTCCCGGGACTCCCAAAATAAGAAAAAAAAATTGGAAAAAAAAATGTTTTTTCGCCTCGCTTCCACTTCCTCTTCACGTTTTCGTTTAAACAGTGCAACATATTTTAAGGAAATATATTTATTTTCAATAGTTTTTAAAAGAATGATTTAAACAAAATAGGTTTTTAAGACTTTAGAATCTCTAAAATCCTGAAACGGTTGTTTCTGAAAATATTGTTACCTTGTTAAATTTCATTTTTTGGTTTGCAAATTTTTAGATACACAAGTTGGACTGTACTTCCATTTTTTTTTGAAATATTTTTTTTCCAGAACGGGTTCTTCTCTAGCTTTATTAACATTTTTGGTGTTGCTCGGGGCTGGATCAGGGGGGGTGTGGGGTAAATGGGAGGGGGGGGGGGTAGGCTTGATATTGTTTGCTGGCAGGCAGCGCAGTCTGTAATATTTTTGCCGCATAAAAGTCAAAATATGCAAATAAACTTGAAGTAGGGACGAGGATTGCGATGGCGCAGGGGGTTGGGGGTTGGGGGCTAGGGATGGAGTCAAAGTGGAGAACGGGTGCTTTACTTTATGCATGGGGCGGCTAATACGGTGAAACAGACATAGGAAAGCAGAC
The DNA here is from genome assembly GCF_016746365.2 of Drosophila yakuba. Classification (NCBI taxonomy): domain Eukaryota; kingdom Metazoa; phylum Arthropoda; class Insecta; order Diptera; family Drosophilidae; genus Drosophila; species Drosophila yakuba. The sequence goes on from NC_052526.2 coordinate 12,715,644, forward strand.
TAAAACAATGGGCAGCAGGATGGCAGGGAGGCGGGGATGTGGAGCCTCCACTCTGCAGAGGCAGCGCGGCTTAAATAATAAATGTAGTACACGCTTTGAAAGAATTTACTATACTTTGGCAAATGGAGGTTATAAAAACCGCCACACATACACACACTCACACTCACAAACCGTGCTGTCCGGGGTCTGGAGTCCGTGGTCCGGGATATGGAGTCCTTGGTCCGGGTTGCAGATTCCGGGGTGTGGAGTCCAGAGAGCGGGATGCGTGTGTGCCCGTCGATTTTATGATGTTTTGAGTAGCGATGAGCTGTGGATCTGCAGGGTGTGTATAAATAAACAATGCCCCTATAAGGTGGTCAATAGGGGGTTAAGGGTAGCGGCATTTCATATTGTTGCTATAATCAGCGGCCGCTTTGATTCATCTGCATGTCCGCAGTGGCGGGCCAGATGGAGAGAGAGCAGAACCTTTGGTTTTGGCTTTATGCTCTGCCACCCCAGAATCATCAAAGAGCTAACCCGGGAGCCAGCCCCCCCAACCCCAACCCCAAACCCAACTCCAGCCCCAGCCCAATCCAACCCAAGAGGCCGAGCCCAAGGCAACCGATTGCAACCTTAGCCCCCACGAAACCCAAGCCCAAGCACCCCGCCAACACCCCCACCCACCCATTCATCCAACCAACCAACCAACAACAACACACAGCACTACAGTGGGGACTCTACACAGCCTTAGACTCGCAGACTCCGACACAGGCTCTTCCACTTCACTATGGAAAATTTGCCCAGTTTTGTTGGCATATACAACAGCTGACTTTACGGCGTTTATTTTTTAACATTGAAGTGTTAAAATAAACATTTGCGTTACTTAACATAAGCCTTTGATCAATTCTAAGTCCGTTAAAAACAAAAAATGTCATAAATATTTAATAACACATATTTGCCAACAAATCAAGTCAAATTCCCCATAGTGCATTTCCACCTCCACTTGCAACATGTCCAGTTCCAGCTCACAACATGTTTGCTGCTCGGGTTCGATGGTAGGGCTCATTGGAATGCCCGAGACTTAGCCAAAAATAGCTAGATAATGTTGCACCACCAGCTAAACCAAAAATAAATATTTTAGTCCCCTAAAAGTTTAAAAAATTTTCCAAATTTATGTGAGATTAACAAACAAAAGTTAAACTGCTTACAGCAAATAGACATAATAATGAGAACAAACTTAAAGAACTCACATTTGACCAATATTTTCGATCCCTGGACTCGCCCTTAAATGTTCTAGCGAAAACTAGCTATAGCTAACAGAGCAGCTCGCGCTGCAGTAGTTGTTGCTGCTTGTTGTAGTTGCCAGCGATGTTGCTGTTGTTGCTTTTATCTCTGTTTCGAATTCGGTTCTCGTGCTCTCTGTTTTCGTTGTTTTCGTTCAGAGCAGCATTAACCCTCGACGGCGACGCTCGTTTTTCGGTTGTTCGGCTCCTGAAATCGAAATTGTAATTTCGCACAGCGTATACATTAGATTTTCCTCCTTTACGTGTCGCGCGTGTGCTATTCTTGTTATTGTCCTGTCGTCGCCTTTTTTTTCGGGTGTATACTTAACAAAATCGTTACAATTAAACAATTTTTTTCACGTGTGTTACTGTTACTTCATCTTGGTACTCAAACACAAAAGTCAAACAAATAAAGCACGTTAAAGAGAACACCGAAAAAGAAATAACAAAAACAAATACAAATACAAATAACATAGGTTGTTGTTGTTGTCGCGCAGCATGTGGAGTTACAGTTAACTGTTACAGTTAACGGGCAGCAACGTGAGGTGGAGAAAGAGGTGTGTAAAAGCAGTGGGAGAAGCACAAGGAGCAGCAAAAGCGAAAAGAGGGTAGAGAGTAGGATTTACTGCTTCGCTTCACTAAATGCAGTCGACGCTGCGATTATTATGTGCCAGCTTCAATAACAACAACAGCAACAGCAAAAAACCGCCGCAGCAGCAGCAACAACATCACTTGATACAAAAATAAACAAACAAAATCAATCAATTAATCAATCTGCTGAGCACACCGCTCTCCACGCCCACACACACACGCGCAACAACACATAACACAGGCACAACAACAACACACACAAACACACACACTCACGAGTGCGAGTCAACGCCCACGCCCATTGGAGAAAAAGGAGGGAGTGGCAGGACGACAACAAGCAAAGGAGGTGGAGAAGAAAGGAGGAGGCGAAGCACGAGGACGAAGACAACATGTTCCACTCACTTGTTTTGATGTCCTGCGCCCTTGCCGCCCTGTCTGTCGCCCAGGGGGCGGGGCCCGCTCGATCCAAATCGCTGCCGTTATCGCTATCGCTATCGGTATCGGTATCCTCGTCATCGGCATCCAGTCCAGGAGCTGCTGACCCAACAGCCGCCGCCGCCACCACTACCACCGCTCAGACCCCCTCCCCCGCTCCCTTTGCCAGCAAACAGCTAAACAGATGCCGTCAAAGTTGCTATCAGCAGGTAAGAATCCAAGTAAATACATATACGCAAGAGTAAAAATAAGAATCCCAATTGAAGCCCCAGAAACCCAGACGCATAAACCCCAGACTCAGACCCAGACTCGCACTGAGAACTCAGAACTCAGAACCCAGAACCCGAGATAAGACCTCGGATCGTATCGGATCCGTTTCGATCCCAGTTCGTTTGATGGACAGTTGTATGCCCAGTTGAGCGGCCATATAACCGATAGGGCATTCGCTTTGTACACGGAGAAAAATAATATATGGCTGATGTAAAGTCAGAGGATCGATGTAGATTTGGATTAGCAAGTGCAGATTACAAAACAGCTGGATTTATAATATAATATATGTCAAGTATTTTAAGGGGTGAATACCTAATTGGAATATGGTACACATATGTATATCAAATCAATATGTTCAATAATTGAGGATACCCACATATAAGACTAACAATTTTAAAATCTGTATGCAACTACAGCTTTGGCTTCTGTTTAAACATTTTTCAACCCTCGATCAACCCAAATTCATATATGCATATGTACATATGTACATACATCGTTGACTTCTCTATGTAGACAAGCATCTTAAAATTCTCATGTTAATTAACAATCCGTGAATTTGCATGATTCTGTTATTTTTCATTTCTTTAAAAACGTATTAACGTTGCATCTGGTTTTCCTAATTTATTCATAGTTTCGAAACCGCATTTTCCCAAAAAATGGCTGCCCAGCCGAAAAAGTCTAGGGTTGAAGAACTCCCTTGAGAATTTTTAGATTTCAGGATAATTACAAACTTGGACGTTTCGATCTATGTATGTATATATGTATCTATGTAAATTTACGTTTGTCGTAAGAACTTTTCCAAGATTAAAGGGGCTTAAGATCCAAATACTTCACTAGAAAGGCTGAAAGCAAATAGTTTTCCCAGCACACAGACACATTTTCCCAGTCACTTTTCAAGTGCATCGCTGTGCCGTCAGGTTCCCGAGCTAATGCGATTAAGATTGCCCTAATTGAGGTCATGCCGAATTGGCCTCTGGTACCCACCCCGTTCTTTCTCGCCGTGTAGGGAACAGTTGTGCCCTGGACGACACCGACCTTCAAGGTTAGGAGATGCAGACGCGGACGCGGACACAGACGTCGATGACAATGACAATGGGTTCGGTTTTCGGGACCTGAACAACTGAACAACTGGAGAGCTGGCGAACTGTAGGACTGAAGAACTGAGTAACTGAAAAACTGAGTAACTGAGGAACTCGAGGAGGCGACGTCATTTTTTATGGCCGCTCGCTGGGTCTTTTATCTTTTATCTACGGGTTGACATCGCAGCTATTGCCGCTGCTGCTTCTGTTGCCGGTTATTATTATTGCTGTTGTTGTTGTTGTTGCCATACCGCTTCCCGCTCACCTTACCGCTTACCTTGCCGCTCAGGTAGTCCCCGCCGGTCGCTAGAAAGATGTCAACTGGGTGGTCGAGCGTCGCTAATAGAGATCGGGAATTCAATTTGATCCGTCCATAGACAATGGCCAAAAAAAAAAGAAAAATAAAAAACCAAAAAATGAACAGAGGGAATAAAGCCAGACAATCCGCGCAGGAATAAAGCTCTCGGATCGAATTTGTACAAAGCTGTCACAGATGGATGGACAGAAGTTCGGCTCAAATGCCGCAGTCAAGGGAGGGGGAAGGGGAAGGGGAAGGGGGAGGGGAAAGATACCTTTTTGAAAATAGAGCAGGTGGGCTGAACAATGGGCTCTGAAGAAGGAGCCAAGGAAATGCAGAAGAAAGAACTTTGAGAAATCACCGCGAAAAATCAGAAACAATTCAGAATGGAATCAAAAGGGGATAACTTATAGCGCACTATTATGCAGTGACTTGGGTTAAATACTATAGCAACATGAGACTTGTTTACAAAGTTAGTCTTAGAAATACTATAGCAACATGAGATCTATATACAATGTTAGTCTTAGAAATACTATAGCAACATGAGAGCCATTTACAAAATTAGTCTTAGGAAAACGCACTTATCAATTAAGGCAATAAGCCTCGAAGGCAAATAGGAAATTCCGATTAATTGAACTCACCGCAATTGCCAAGCTGATACTTGCCAAGAGCAAACAAGTACACAAAACTAAAGCCCAACTAATCAATATGAATAGCAAAGTTTTCCAACCAACAAATCCAAGTTGAAAATGCCACTACAATCGAGGCGAAGAAGTGAATCGGAATCCGTAGCTAAATCTGAGCCCCCGAACGCTCACCCCCAATTTCAAAATACGCTGAGTTGACACTTTCTTGTGTTTTTCCCCTAAAAACAAACTTTGGGACCCCGGGGATTCGGTTTCCCCTCCGTTGCATGTAACCGATCCCCAAACGAAATAATTTCGAATATGTATTTGTCCCCGATGTATTGAAATCCAGACGTAGAAGTTTCCCCAAAATGATTTTACCCACCCAGCCAGCCAACCAGTTGATTTCTAAATGCGTGACTTCCTGGAACCGTGCTGATCTGTCAGCGATATCGGAAACAGAAACACTGGTGGAGGGATGGAGGGAGGGATGGAGGTGACCGACACAACTGTGGACTGTTAATAAATTTCAATCAAATGAAATCAAATCAAATTTTCATATCGATTCGATCCGAGCGAGCTCCAGCAGCTCCCCGCCAAGTGCACATGCATAAATCAAGTGGGAAAAACACAAGAGTATAAATATCATCTCCGATTTCCAAGTAAGTCGACCTCTCTATGGCGACAAGGTGTACGTTTAGTATTGGGATTGGGATTGGGTTTGGAATTGGAATTGGAATTGGGTTTTCCATTCGAGTGGGGAACCGAGTAACCGAACAGTCGAGGAACCGAGAAACCAAGAAACCAACGAACTGAGAGATACCGAGCTGGGCAGAACGAGGCAGTCAACCCAATTGACTCCAAGAGGAGTGCTGCTCATGAGTGCTGTGGCGACACTTACAATGAAACATGGGATGAAACTCGAGAGGCCAAGACACTCGGACTGTCTGGGGCACTCGAAATCGTTCTAGGGAAACGCTACAATGCTACAATGCTACAAAGCCGCATATGTACGTCCAAGTCCAAATATAGAGCCAAAGTTTATTGATTTAACACGAGAGCACGGCAGCAATTTGTCCAAATATAGTTCGGTAGCACTTTGATATCACATTGTACAACTTAGCATCATGAGTCGCCTAAATATTGTGATTGTAATCTACGGTTAAACTCGAAATCTTCTTACAAAGATCTTGTTTGTAACTTGCTATATCCTGTCACTTGGCAATACTCTTAGATATATAAAATATATATTCCTAGGTTAATTATAGTTAGATGAAAATCTCAATATGTTAGATGCTGTTGCACATTATTAAAGTTAATCTTCACTGATTATTCAGACATAAATGGCAGATGTTCGCTGCAAATATCTTCCACTCAACTTCTTATGTGTTGCTGTAAATGTGCTAGGCTTTTCGGCTTTAGATATGCCAATCTTGGCTGATTATTTAGTCCGAACTTGCAGATTTCAGGCACGAAATACTTAAGCTTTCGCGTGTGTGCTGTCTGCATTCCTGATCACCGTCATCATCTCCGTCCGATATGCCCTTTGAAGTTCGCCCAAGAGTTTTGGATGCGATGTTGGGTGGATGTGATGGATGGGGTGGTGGTGGTAGTGGTAGTGGTGTGGAGGTTGAGATTGAGATTGAGGTGGAGTGGTGATGGTAATGCAGAATGCCTCGCCTCGGCTTGCCGAAAGTCAAAAGTTCTTAGGGGTTGCAGACTGGGCTAATTTCATGCTCGGTTCGCAGGACTAACTGGAACTAATCCACCCATCCATTCATCCATCCATCCAGCCATCCCAGTCATCCAACCCCCAAAACTGAGAATCGGTAACTGAGAACAGGAGAATCCGAAGAACGGGGAATGCGATTCCGAATGCGAATGCGTTGCTCAATCAGCGCCAAATTAACACCATGAAAGACTTTTCCTCCTTCACTTTGGATATGCTCTAGGTGGTTGGGTGGTTAGATGGGTGGTGCGATGGGTGCTCCAGTTGGCCGGGTGGATTCGGGATATTTTTTTTTGGCTCCTGCGGTGGCCGGAAGCTTCGATCTTGATGTATATGCAAGGCACGTAGTTCGGCCGCTGCTGGTGGTGGAATCATCGAATATATCTACGTATGCGTACGTGTCTCATAAAAGCCGCTCAAAAAACTGACTGACTGACCCAACTTCGGTAATTTATGTGGCCTACGGAGTCATGTGCCCATGGTTCGTTCCCACACTTGCCGAAACAAAAACTAGTTCAATAACTCAACTCAAAGTTATCATCCTATGGACATCTAGAAGGAAAGTGCCATCGTTTCGTTGTAATACACTAATAGAGCCAATAGAAATAGCAGAATAACAGGGAATTTAAAGCCCCTCACATTTACTACACAATTTACTATATACATATTTGCATTGTTTCAATATTAAAACAAAAACGGCATTAACTATAAACCTGCAAAAGAAGCAAATAGAGTACAAATTGTAGGATTTACTTTAGCTTGCTTACCTGCCTGAATTGTGAAAATCGTGTTTTCCTCACGTACATGCGAACATCAAAGGGGATTTTCAGCCTTTTAGGTGGGAGTTTTGACAGTTTTCTTCAAGTGCATTTGTGCCGAGGGTGTGAAATACCAGGGCAATTGCATGTAAAAGTTGTCGCTGCCTGCGTTTAATTTATATGGCCCAGACACATTTTGGGCCAGGTAGTAGTACTCCGTCCATGGCTACAGACTCGAGACTCGAGACTGTGGAAAGTGGGAAAATGCGAACTGTGAACTGGGAGCTGGGAACTGGGAACTGTGAACTGTGAACTGGGAAAAGGGAAAAGGGAGATTCGGGGAAAGCCGACAGACGGAACGGCCAAAAGATTTGCCTGTTCAGCGTTTTCATTCAGTCATTCGGTCATTCATTCATTCGTTTATTCATTCATTCTGAACGCCTTATTGTTGTTACTTATCGCCCAAGTTGTTTCAGGTTCAGGCCCTCATTCGCATCCACATCCACATCCTCAGTCTTGTCCACAATTTCAGTTGCAAACGCAATCCTCCCCTCATCAACTACATCGTCTACATCTTCAGAGGCCAAAAATTCAATTGAGCGGAAAATATGTTGTCTTTGCGATTTTCCTTTTGGCATTCGTCGTTTTTATCTGCCACAACTGCTTGGTTTTGGTCCTGCTCCTCCTGCCCCTCCTGCCACTCCTACCCACTCCTGCTACTCCTGCTCATTTTCCCTTTCCGTTTCCTCGGATTTTACTGATTTTCCTGCCTTATTGTGTAATGATGACAAAGTGCCGCCGTCAAAGTTGGCCCAAAAGGTGATGGCAGCCATTGTCCGGCAGGTTTTTCCTTTCCTTTGCCCAGGATGATGGATGATCGATCCAGATGCAAGTAGTTGCTGTGCTACATTTGCACAAAGTACGGATGCATTTAAGGGCTTAGTGAACTGGATGCCTGGATAGCATCGGAGTGGCTTAAGATTGCCAAGGAGCGATTGAGCAGGGAGATAGTATCGGAATAGCTCTAGTTTCGGAATCAAAAAAACGATTTAGCTGCACAGGAAGAAGTATAGATCGTTTGCCGGATTTAGAATGCTTAATTGTTTGCAAATAGGAACTTAACTTGGTTTTTATGAAATAAAAGACTTAAAGATTTCACGAAGGTAGCCCAATATCAATTAAGCGATTATAATAGGTTGCCTATTTTGATAAGGTTTAATTTGACACGTGTTCATGTTAAACAAACATTAAGCTGCAAGTGTCGGCAGCCATTATAATTAATATTGATTTTTACTAAAGCTAACTGGCAATATGCAATGTTTTGGCCTGGGAAGTTTTCTTTATTACATCTAAAATTGGAGAGTCTGACATTTTATGTGAATAACTTTATAAAACTTTATAAAACAATTCAATCACGTTCCGAAATTAACTAGTATAACGAATCGGTTGAGACTGTAGATAAAGATATCATAAATTCGATGCCGGCGAATGCAATAATCATAAATCTGGCTTGCAGCAAACATTAGGGTTACTTAACCTAACCCTCCCCGAAATCGAAATCGAAGCCAAAGCCGAAACCGAAAACGAATGCCCAATGAATTGAGATCTGTATGGGGAACCGCCTCGTTTGATTTTTTTAATATTGTAAATTCCGAGTCATAACAATTTGTCACGCACCCATCTCTAATCGCCGTCGACTCATTCCCATTCCCATTCCCATTACCATTTCCATTCCCATTGCCTCATTCATCTGTCTGTTTCTCTGCCTGCTCATTCATAAAAGGACTGCGGACAGACGCCAAGGCAGGAGGAGGTGGGGTGGGGTAACTGGTCCTAGCTCCTAAATCCTGAGTTCTGAGTCCTGAGTCCTGCACCCTGGTACGCCGTACTGCCCGCTGTTCCATTTTGTTCCGTTCAGTTCAGCTGTTTTGAGACTAAGGCGACAGTTGACAAAGGCTAAGCAGGCAGTCCGGTTTGATCCCGATCCTCCTGCTCTCTCTCCTGTCCCTCAGCCTCTATCTTCGCCATCCTCATCCTCATTCGCATGCTCATCCTCGTCCTGTCACGGCAATCCTCCTCATTATCCTCATTGCCGGGAGCGTGAAATTTTCAATTCGCCATAGACGAACACAAACGTTTGTGGTCATTTACTTGTGTACAGAAACGGCCAGCAGAATAGCCAACGGATTAGCAAAATTGCCCAAAACAACAAACAATTAGGCAAAGCGTGCGATTCCATCACTAAATGCTCCATTGATTTCAATATGGGGATTAGTTTGGAGAGTAAAATTTGAAAGGCCTGCAACTTTGGCACTGGTCAGGGTCCATTCATAAAGTGTTCTAGTGATGGAGTTTCCTATTTTCCCGACCGCTGCTGTATATCTACATAGACTTTTCGCTTCGTTTTTTTTTTCCTGCCGCCTGCATGCCTTGCCTTTTATTACGAGTTACAAATTTGCGTCTATTGTTGGGGCCATAAGATAGAGGATGGGGCCGAAAGGGAGGCTGCTGATGACTCCTTGTTGTTTGTCCTGGCAGCCCGGGGTCTTGGGCCTGATTACTTTTTGCTAGCTTACTTAAAATTCGATTAGGCCACGCCCACTAACTAACTTTGTCCTGTCTTCTCTGCTTGCAGCTTTCCAAGGACTGGCATTATTGTAAGGATTCCGTTGATTGCACAAACGTAAGTATCTCCATTCATGTTTGTCTTTGTGCGACCGCCTAACGATGTCATTAACCCATTAATGCCGGCTCAAAACTGCTTGAAAACGCCGAATTTCTGAGCAATCCTAATACAATCATAATTTAGTTCGAAGGTGATGAGCATGCGACCTTTGATCAAATCACAGTCTAAAGGATTTTAACTGCATCGTTAAAAATCTCTTAAATTTAAATCATTTTCATTGCAAGCATTCAACTTTATGTGCCATTTCGGCTTTAATTTTATTATAAATTTGACAATTCTGTAAATTTCTCTGGAGAAGCATCTTTTTTAAATGCCCCCGAAATAAAATCTACATTTATTATCGCAAGCCGGCTGAAAAAGGGTTGTTTGTGCTGTCGCTGCCACTGCCAAATTGCCATGCGTAAACATTTTTAGGCACTTACACGGCGAGGACATGAATTATGCCAAACGAAACAGCCAGGCCTTAATGGGTTAAACGTTGTCGCCCGGGGGCGAAAAGTGGCAACCGAAGGATGAACAAATTTCATTGCCTACCTGCGGGCGCGCCACATAATTACAAGAAATAATTGACAAATAGCTAACTTTCCTTCCCTACCTTACCGTTCTATGCCATTCCTCAACGCTTCGTGTCCTGCCCGGGGCGTTGTCCTTGTGCTCCACAACATCCACGAACCGCAGTGCTGCCAAAAGCTGATGGCACCCTTCGAACTGCGAGTGCTGAAGGCCCAGCGCCAGGAGTCGCTCGTCCTCACGGACATCGGTTGGGATGAGATGATAGCGAATGCCTCGCGCCAGTGCCTCATCACCTGGGAGGTGTCCGGCGGCGGTCTCATCGGCAATCTCCTCACGGACACCGCCCGGGCGGAGCTCTCCTTGTGGCCGGACACCGTCTACAACATCCAGGTCAAGTGCAAGCACAAGGTGAGTCCTCATTTCCCCTTTTGGTTAATAGCTACGGCATAAGAAAAACATGATATCAAGTTAAGCACACGGGATTAGTAATATATGAGCATTTTTGAAGATATATCTATACTAACTATATACTTGAAAGCTAATTAGGCGGTTAAATAAAAGAAATGATCCCATTTGAAATGTTTAAACTAAGGATTATCCCCATGCGGGTTAAATGCACAAGATGCTTTCTTATCTACTATATCTTATCGCCAAAGAGATTTCTTTCACAAGCACAAACAAAGCGAAAGAGTTGTTATGGTTATGCTAATAGAGCTAAGAAGACAAGATCTTTAAAGTAGATGTTATACGATCCTAAACCAAGTATTTAGCGCATATCTAATATATTCTTCAACACCCATTGACACTCTATATGCCTTCTTCCCATTTCAATTTAATAGCTCACGGGTCTGATGCGGCGTTCGATCAAGCTGAATGTGGACACCAGCCAGTTGGTGGGCACGACAACGACCACAACCAGCACACCGAGGACCCAGGGGCAGTCAGCGGAGCAGCCGGTGGAGCAGCCGATGAACCATCCAGATGCCTTGGAGCACTCGCAACGCATTCGCGTCCGGCCCACGGATCGGGTGTACATAATCAGTGCCCTGCCGACGGCCAGCGAACTGGGCGGTGTGGTTTATCCGGCCTTCGGGGCGTTGGCCTTCTTCCTGGCCCTGCTGGTCATGTTCCTGTTCCTGCGTCCGCAGCGCAAGCGATTCCCACTGGATGCGGACAGCGCGGACACGGCCACGTTGATAGGTCGCAGTACGAGCAGCTCGAGGAACTCACTGGACGCCTCCACGCTGCATGTCTAAGGCGGAGGTTATCCGGACAACTTGTAGTCGTATATATATAGATGTCTGACTATGTGATATTCTGCACCCCAAAAAGAAAACCATACAAAAACAAATTAACAAATTAACAAATTACAAATGAACAAAGGACGCGAAGACAACTGTGTACATACCCCTTGCCGCGTTAGTTAGTCCTTCCCTATCCAAAAATGTGAAATCCTGAATTTTGATTCGATATGATAGATCAGATCGAATCGAATCGATTCGGATCAAATTGAATTGAATTGAATTGAGTTGGAGAGTCAAGCAACGTTTGCTCAACTAAGTTAAGTTTTATCCTCTGCCATTCGTAGATCCCAATGCCAAACCAGCGCAGTCATATACATATACACGCATGATAAACATACATAGCTCTATATACATATACCAACTATATTATACATTTAACGCATTTACTATATACATACATATATATCATAGTTATACAAGCAGGAGCAGCTAGAGATCAAGATAAAGATACAGATGCAGATACGTTTACGGTTACGGTTACGGATACAAATATATATATATATATATATATTATATTATTATATATTATATACTATATATTATATTATATACATAATTAGCCTAGGGGCCAGCGGCCAACCAACTACATACACCAAACTAAATGCAACAAATTGCTACAAATTTTTTGTCAATCGTCGCTCGCTTGCAAACATACAAACAATATAAATTTGTTTTTTACTCAGGTTAAAAACAAATATATATACCAATTAATACAAATACAAAATATCATGCATCTCTTTTCCATTTTTAGTCGTCTTTAAACTTAAAAGAAAAGGAAAAGCTAAAGCAAAACAAAAAAGGAATTACAAATTAACAAGAAAGCAACTTAAATCAGAAGTAAATATTTTTCAAAATTTTTAAATGTTTATACCTAGACAAACTCAATTAAATTACCAACAAAGTAAACTATTATAAATGACTTACTGTACTTGAGCATGTAAAAACAAAGTAACAAAGTAACTAAACTAAAACTAAACTATGGTTAATGGTTAATTAAAGATGGTTAATTAATGATCAAAGCTGAGAGAAATAACTTCGCTACGCAAAATGCCTGTAAATATTTTAGCCCTAATTTATTTATATTTCAACAATCCATTGTTGTGTTAACCTATGATTTTAAGAATACGGAATACGGTTTTCCAGGGGCAAGAAGATGATCTTATTTTTCGAACAAAGAATGAACAACTTAATCTGATTAATGGAGTGTTCCTGCTTTTGATGCTTCTTATACTTAAACGTTTGTTTTTAGTGTCTGCTCCAATGGTTGTAGTATGAATTAGTGAATTTCGATCAAATCAACAAAGATCCAACCATCTTCTTTCCCCAAAATGGAATCTCTGGAGTGAGAACCTTGTGTAGTGTGAACCCATTGCCATATACAATGCAGTCCTAGTTTAATATTAGTTAAGCGATCCAAATGTGTTACCTCTTTTTTTTCTGTATGTATATCTCTTTTTTTTTTTTGTGTGTGGCAGAGACTCGTTTAGACTAAATACGAAATATGCCAATCACATTTTAGATATGTACTGTGTATGAATAAATTCGGACGAGAAGGATGGTAGCGGATGTGCGGCACCCTTTCAACATTTATCCTTTATTCGTTTATTATGTAAATATAATTTGATTTGTTATTGCAGCTCATTTTTGGCTACTTTTATTTGTTGCGGGTTGGCATGGGAATATATGTATATGTATGTATGTGCACGTATTCATTTATGCACACTATACCCACCCCCCCACTCGCTTTGTAATCAAAAAACTAAGGCATCGATTTTTGTGGCTCCCCCCCTTCTGTCTTCTGCTCCACTGTTCTTCCCGATTTCCCCCATTTTCCCCGTTTCTCCCCTTCATCGTCCTTGTCCTCGTCCTCGTCCTCGCACTTATCATATAAATTAGAGTTGGGATATGCAAATGCATGCAAGACGAGGGGGTTGATTGTGTAAAGGGGTCGTCGTGTCGATTATGAGAAACTTCTTTGGCTAGATGAAATGGAAAAATTCCTTTGCCGCGGCCGAAAAAGTATTCTCTAAAGAATTTCCGATTAAACTTTTCCTTTTCTGCGCAAAAACTCTCTTTTCGTCGGCTTGGGGAAACTTTTTCGTTCTTCTCTGCTATTCTGCTGCTTTCTTTATTTTTATTTTTAATTTTTTTTACTTTTTTAATTTAATTTTTTTTTTTTGTGTTAGCCTTTCCTGTTTTTGGATTAGCAAAAGGGGGTTGGCTTTGGTGGCCACTTGGCTGCCATTAGATCCCAATCCCCGTCATCCCCCTTTTGGTTCAGCTGTTGTTTGCTCGGCCACTTCAGCATCCCCCCCAACTCCACATTCTCAAGCACTTTTTATAAACCAAATTAAATTTATATGCCCCTACAGCTAAAGCAGCCCCAATCCCTCCTCTTAACCCATGCTCGCCTGCCGATGTCTGTGTTGTTTTTTTTTTGTGGGCCAAGCCAATCCCAGGCTCTCGACGCTGTCAACTGCCAATTAGCTGAGCATTTTTCAACATTTTAAATTGTCTTCCCAGAGTGCGTGGTGCCCCCCATCCCAGTTCCGAAGGGGTCTTTTCCGAGGCGGGGGGATTAGGTCTGGGCGACACTTGAGTGAGACGTCCAAGCGATTTTGCTTTTATAACCCCAATACCCATTGGGAACATGCCCATTTGGGCATGTCCACTGGCAGCAATACCCCTTGCTCTGCAGTGTGATCAGCCTATTATGGGTTTAACCCACAGTAGATGTAGGTGTTCAAATGTAGTCAAAATTCGAATTTTTTTAAATTTATTTTTTGGGTTTTTCAACTACTCAACTGAAATCTTCCAAATGCATACATATATTTAAAGCGTATATAGAATATTCTTTAAAGAGTAACAAAGAATACAACTAAGTGTGGACTGAAAAACGTGTTAAACTTGGATTCCTTTGAATGTACATTTCAATCTTTTCCTATTTTTTATATCACTTATTTCTGAACGTTTTCGAATACAAAATAAATGTATAAAAAATATATAAAGTTAGGTGTATGTATTTATAACCAATACAAATGTTAATTGATAAAGAAAACATTTTGAACTTAGAACAAAAGCAAACATAACCAAATAAACTTCTTCCTGATAAGCTAAGCATATTTATATATACATAAATATCAGATACATATATGAAAATATTTAGAATACTTTGTTATTTTTATTTGCTTTTTTGATAACTGATTAATACTTGAACATAACATTAAGTGAAGCATGTTAAAATATAAAGATAATGATAATCGTTTCTCAAAACCCTTTTTGATTTACCATTTTTCGCTGCAATCAAAAAGATTTCTGTTCCATCTCTTGATTAAAGACAAATTTCTAATGTTAACAATTAGTGACTAAGTAAATTCCCATATAAAATATTTAAGAAACCATGTTCTTTGTTTCATTTATTGTAACATGTGAGAAATAATCAAAGTCTTGTGCAAATCCAACTCAGAATCCACTTGGAAGCCAATCGCTTCCAGCTAAGAGTCCAATTGGACTGCCAATTGCTTTTGATCTTGGCGGAGAGAAATTAGAGGGTAGCACTGGTGCGACAGCAGTGCTCTTTCGCTCGCTTGCGCTGTTTGTTTTAGTTGTTGCTTTTGTTGCTCGGCTGTCAGTTGTGCAGCGCGTGCTTCATTTATCAAAAAGCAATTACAATGTTATTTCGATAAAGATGCTCCAATGCTCCCAATGGACACGCCCACACTCACGCCCCCGCCCCCGCACTCACTCACACAAACACACACAGGCACACCCAAACAAACAAATACAAAAGAAATGAAATTCAGCGGGAGAGAGCAAGGAAGCAGAAGAAGGAAAAGAGGAGGGGAGAGGGGCCCACCTGCCAAACCAAATCATTTGCCAAAATCCACCTCTCTCTCCGCTTAACCCTTAGTCACCCCACCCCCACCCTTAACTCCTACTCCGGCCCCAACCATGTTTAGCTTTTTGATTTTTATTTTGTAATATAAATTATCAAACAAATAAAAGTAAGAGAAGAAGGGAACCTAAAAAACGCTAAGAAAACGAAAGCAACTACAGCTGTTGTCAAAATACTAGCAGTAAGTTAAATAAATGCCTAACTTCAAATTAGGTAAGATATCAACAAATTTAAATGACTTGTTTTATCATAGAATGATGAACAAATTTCCCCAGGGTTCTAAGCTGATCTTTATCAAGGACCTGCTGCTATTATCTTGACTGCAGTTGTACACATATAGAGGACCTACAAACATATTGTATTACAACACGATGGAGATGAAAAAAAAAGATGTATAAACAACAAAAATTATTAATTCTAAGTAGACAAAAGGTGGAAGTGGACGAAGAGAAATGAGAAGGAGAAGGAGGAGCAGATGAAGCGCAAAGCAAACCAAATAAAATTAGACTACGACTAAAAGGCAAACGAGAAGAGAACAGAAGAGATAACTTGGCTTTTTGGGTGGCTGGAGGGCGGTGGCGATGGGTGGCCGGCGGGAAAGTGGGCGGGGGTGGGTGGAAAAGCGAGCATGTGTTTGTGCCATAAAAGGTTTCTCATTACAATTTTGTTGTTGTTCCCGCTGTTGTTTTTCTGTTTTGTGTCTTTTCATTTTTTTTTTTTGGCCAAGGGTCGTCGCATCGTTGCACAAAATTACTTTTTTCCTTTCCTTCAAAATGTGCCAGCGGGCAAAGGGGAAAGGGGCGGGGATATGATTTTTCCGGGGGCGGGGAGGTGGTCCCAGGGAATAAAGCAACTACAACAGCATCAGCAACACACTGCGCGCAAAAGGGATGCTCAATTTAAAATGTATCTCTATCTTTCGAAAATAACTACTAAAGGAACTAACTAGAAAATAATTTGTTCGTTACTAAATGTTTCTAGGTGTTCCTATAAAACTTTATCTCTGATATAAAGATAATATGAAGGCTAATTTATTGCAAATGGTAAAATTATTTTAGCAGTCAAATGGAGTGGAAATTGGTAAGGAAACTTTGACAGCGAGTGAAAGTGTGCGCGAAATGGGCTCATTATATTATCATTGCCGGCAAAACTTGTCATGAAAGGAAATTCAAAACTTCGCCTTCCGCTGGTAATTTACCTTTTCTCTTAATTGGCATCAGATTCGCCGTTTCGCCCTTTTGGCCCCAATTGTTTTTTCAGTGCAGCAACAACAGCGGCAGCAGCAACAGCAGCAGCCGAAGGGCGATTGCTGTTCAAGGCAGTTTGCCGGGTAGAAGGGCAATTGTAGTTCCCAAGGGGAGGGGGGGCGGAGAAGTGGGCGCCAAGGCGGCCAAGGCTGAGCCGGAAAATTGATAAATTTCTGTGGCAAATTTCCACAAATATCAAAAGATTAGAGCAACTTTTCAATTAAGAAATGGAAACTAATCTCAATCATTGCAGAGACAGGCGGCACTGGAGCTTCACTGGCTCCACATATTGTCCCCTTTTGGGGCACCCAGCGGGTGTACAGTTTTACTTGGCTAATCCAAACTAATAACGGAACTAGAAAGTTATTCCATGCTCGCTAAAGAGTGTAAAATTAAGATAGTTAGATAACTCGATGATTTCCACTTAACTTTAACAAAATGTACTATGAAATGGTTAATACTAAGCAACATATCATATCCAACATTAAAGGAGTATCAAGAGAACAATTAAAATATCTATAAAAACTATCACTATCACTAACTATCACTCTGAGGCTTTACTGTACTCGACGTCGGCAGAGGCGCAAGCAGAGCGGCTGCAGCTGATACTAATACTGATGGAGATGCTGAATCAGTTTGATTTTGATACGGAGATATGCTCTCTCACAAACACACACTATTCCACACACACACACACACACACAGATGCTCGTGCTGTTTATAGCGAGCGCACACCCACGTGGCACTGAAAAGTGGGAGTAGTGGGTGGGGCAGATGGGACGAGGAAGGTGGAGAAGAGGACGACGTGGAGGAGAGCGAAACGGACAGGTTGCATGCAACACGTTCGAGTTGGCTGCAAGGGATAACGGTATCCAGATATCCCAATATCCCATTTTCCTGCCAATGCGTCGGCGCCTCGCCCCCCATCTCCGCCTGCCACGCCTGCCCCCCCCCTTTACGCCCCATCACTCAACACGCCCCTTTTGGCGTGGCACAATTCGCGGGTTCCGCTGCTCACATTTAACCTTACCAAAGGTTACAATACGTCGCGGGAGCGGAGAGAGGAGAGAGCGCCAGTGGAAGAAAGGAGCGCCCAAAAGGAGTGTTGCCGAAATCAGCGAAAGAGAGAGAAAGCAAAAAGGAGTGGAAGTGTCAGAGGAAGAGGGGGAGCGACAAAAACAAAAACAAATACAAAAACAACAACAATGGGTGACAGCTGCACCAGAGATGCCAACAAATCGAATCAGTGGCTAAGGAGCTAGAAAAGCTAGTAAATGCACTGAGAGAAAATCAAAGCATATGAGCATGAATTTCATTTGCAAACTAAAAACTTTATTATGGGTTAAATGATTCGAATATTTATGATTTTAAAAGACTTTTGAAGTTTTTACACTAATCTCGCGATGGTCTGCAAGATCCAAGGCCTGAGCTCAGCCACATTGGCATAGCCTCCCGGATATGTGGGATGAGGGCTAGCAACACCAAAGGACACGATGCCCACAAGCTTGCCATCGGAGACCAATGGACATCCGGAGTCGCCCCGGCAGGCACTTGCTCCATGGCTTGTGGCACAGAGCACACTGCTCTTGTTGGGATAGAACTTCCTGCAGGCCTGCTGATCCACTATGTCCACCGAGGTACTGAGCAGGGTCTGCGACATTGGCCCTCTGCGGTCCTTTTTCGTCCTCGCCCAGCTGGAAACCAAGGCGGCGGATCCACCACTAGGCACACTCTCCGCCAGTGGAATGGGCTGGACATTGGCACCCAAGCGGAGGCGGGTGCGTAGACGGAGAATCACTATATCGTTGGAGTTGCTGACCTCATTGTATCCCTCGTGCCGAATGATGCTCTGCACCTTCACCAACTGGCCACCTTTGAGCGTCGCCGAGGCTCCCACTGACACGGAATAGTTTTTGGGATCACCGGAAACCACACAGTGGGCAGCCGTTAAGACAGTCCGTTCATTGACAATGGCACCACCGCACCATTTGTTGCCCAAAATGGAAGCCTGCCAGGGCACCTTGGATATGTTCACCGGCTGCGGTCTAGCAATCCTCTCCGGCATCCATTCGGCGGAGATTAGGGCTACGCTTGCGATGAGCAAAGTCAACTGAATGCACATTTTGACTGGAGTGCGAGTTGGAAGTGGCAATACCCAGCTGGGCAAACTCTTTTATAGGTATTCACTTGGCATTTCCAATTATTGAACTGTAGAATTGTTTAATCTACTTATCAAGCAAACTGCATTCTTGAAATACCATATCTAGTTGTAAGATTTAAATGCAAAACACGCGTTTACCAGTGACGAATTACGAAACTTCTTATCTTAAATTTTAAATACTTTAACTGTGTGCTCATATGTTTTTAATATATTTACTATTTTCGAAACTGATGACCATGACTACGCGAGAAATACTATTTCATAGAAAAACGTATATCTTAGAAGTAAGACTTCCATAGAAGGAATAAAAGTTAGACTGCCATCCCTGAGGGGCCAGGACATCAAGGATGAGAGTGAAGGAAGCGGCGGGCGCAGCTGACAGCCGTGAGACGTCTTGATGCCGAGCATTATCCTCGATGATTTCCATTGTGCGCCGACACTTGTTTGCGGAGATTCGTCGAGGATTAGGATTACGACGATTGCAGGATGACGAAGAGTTTAGGCAACACAACGCCTGTCACTTCTGTGATTTGATTCCGTCACGCGTATTGGTACACGTTACGCAATGCGATTTCGAGCACTTCATAGTCTACTTTCGAGGGCAGGAGTGGGTATCTTCGTAGGCAATCTCTACTGTTTTATCCCAGTTAGATTTAGACATTTATAAATAGTTTTTTAAACTATTCAAACATGATTTCCTTATAACCTCTATAAATGATGGAAACTCCATATTTAAAAGTTATCATATTCCCGTATCGATGAAAGTTAGTGTTTAGCATGTAGTCCTTCGATAAAACGAAATCGTTTGTTTATTTCGGCTCAAAAGGTTTGTGGAATATAAGTAGATATAAAAGGAAATGAGAATAATACAAAAATAATAATATATTGTACAATATGTTAATGTTATTATTTTCTTATCTCTCTCGTTCTCTCTTTCTTTCTCATACAGCTGCGTAATTCATTTATAATCATAATAATAATAATAATAGTTAATGGATTTTCTTTGCTTCTCGATGCCCCCCATCTTCATCTTCAACTCCAATTCCATTTCCATCGTCATCAACTCATCTCATCGGCGACGGCAACTAATCAGTTAATATATAGTTCTAAGCTGCGTCCTCCTCAGTTACAATTATATTTATCATAGATATTATCTAGTTTTCCACAGTGCTAGCTGGTTTGTTTGTGTTTTCATCGATTTCATATTTATTTTTTAGACTTTCTCTGGTTGCTGCTGATTTTCCGCTTTAAGTACGTGCGCACAGGAAATAACAATACATAATTTAATATATATCCGCGTGATCGTGTGTGTGTGTGTGTGTGTGTGTGTGTGTGTGTTTCGGTGTCTTTGTATATATATATTTATATTATGAACGTGTTTAGCGTTGTAAATAAGAGGGAATATCAGGGGCTGGCCAACAGAAGCCGGAACCGATCAAAAAGACTCAGGACGGGGCAAAAAACAAACACTCATACTCATTACATATAGAAATAACAAATAAACTGCTCGAAATGGCATCAAACATCGTTCAACTCGCTCCATTTCGATTCCATTAAAATGCTAAGCTTTTTAAATGCTTCTGCTACATAATTTCACAATCGGTTTTAATACATATCTTATCTTTTCCTTTCCTTTTCTTTTTCTTTTTCTCTTTTTTTTTTTTTTTTTTGTTGTTACCTTTGTTAGTTGCCATTTATTTATGGGGAATAGTGGATTTGACTTTTATTGTCTTAACTTAAAACTGAAAGTTGTCTTTTACACACAAAAGTTTACACACCATTTAAAATGAGAGAATTATTAATAATAAAACAAGACAAACGTAAAGATTGATTTGACAAGTAGTGTGTTTATATATATGTATAGATATAAATTAGAAAAAATATATAAGTTAACTGCTTCTGGGCGGGTTGTATCCCTCATTTTCTCAGCTATCGAGCTCCGACTCCGACTAACCCGGCTAAAAAACAAACAGTCTGAGTCTGAACAGCGCTGTGCGCCGATTTGGAAAATGCTCTGATCTAGATGCGATTGCGTGGGTGTCTCTGTGTTTTACTGTGTGTGTGATAACTTATTTTACAATAAATGTGTGACAACCACAGTGTGTACAGTGTGTATGTGGGTGTGTTCTTAGTGTTGCCGCTGTTGTTGATGCTGCTCCTGCTGCTTGCCGTGTGTTGAATTATTTCCGATATTAGGCTAATGTGGTTTCGCTTTAATACAGTTGCAGTTCTACTCTGCGGCCGCCGCCGCCGCCGGCTGCTGCTCGGGAAATCCACTGACCTCCGTCTGCTCCACCTGCTGCTGGCCATCGAGCACGTACTGGATGCGCAGACGCATCCGCAGTGTCGCCTAAGAATATTAACAGAATTTGCTATTGCTTGAAGTACAACATCGCCATTCACTACTCACATTCGACGTGGCTACCACACGCATCTCCTGCGTTATAACTCCACCGGGCGGCAGCACGGAGCCGGATGGCGTCAGCATCTGCAGCTGGAAACTCCTTTGCACAGCCGCCTGCAATGCATTCAAAAATGTGAATCGAATGTTATTAAATTATCAGATGCAAGTCCATTTACCTGCAGCAAGTACTGATCCAGGGTATTATCTGAGTTATTCGTGGTCGTCATATAGATGCGCATGCAGTCGCTGCCCCTGACCGAAACCAGTTGCACCAGTAACCCATCCTTGTCCAACGCCGTCAGCCTGGGACCCTGTGGAGGCTACAAAAAAAAAAGAGATTAACAAATGACTAGCGAATGGAAATGGGTGCACCCACCACTACTACATTGTTGGAGGCAGCCGTGGGATTCAGATCGCCCAGCAGACCGCCGGCATGGCCATCGATGAGGTTGCCAACGGGAGCTGGAGCCGCCAGTGGCGCTGATGCAGCCGGCGGGGCTCCCAGTCCACCCAACATGCTGGCCAAATCGTTGCCGTTTGTGGGTATGCTGACTGAGCTGTCCAGGCCAGATCCAAAGCCGCCCAAATCAAGGCCACCGAGCATGTTATTCATGTTTGCCGCACTGCTCTGGTTATTGTCCCCGGCCAGGGCCAGAATGCCACCACCTCCTCCTCCGCCCGCCGGCGCGCCCGTCGTCGTGGACGGAGGCGCGGATAGATCCAAATCGAGCAGATCCAACAGATCCTGATTATTGGAAACGGGCGCCACTACATCGTTAGCATTGCGCGAGTTCTTTTTATGCACGGCATTCGAGAGATCCGTGGCCGCCACCAAATCGCCAGCGCCTCCCGCCGAGAGATCCGTGCTGCCCAGCAGATCCAGCAAAATGTTCTGTAAAGGATTAGGGTGTCAATGAAAAGCAGTTCAACGGGTAGAATGCATAACACAACATACCGTATTGTCACCAAGAGTGTTCATATTGCTTTCGATAAGTGAGTGTCCGCCACCGCCGCCTCCCTCCACGCCATTTTCAATGACATCGGGACTGTTGTCGTCGAAGGAGCCACCGCCGCTCTCGCCGTTCTGCGAGCTAATCCTGCTGATCTGCATGGCCGGCATCTTCTCCAGCAGCGGTGGGCGCAGATGCTTGTAATGGCCAAAGAGCTGCGTGAACTCCACGCCTCGCTGCTGCAGATCCACATTCAGGTGGCTGCCAAAGGACGTGATCAGTGCTTGGATTTCCCTGTGATGAATAGAGATCATATGAGTTGCAATATAGATCATCGTGGTGGCCGGATATGGATGTACTTACTCCACGCACTGTTGCAAACGCGTGCTTAGCTTGGCTAGGGAGACAAGAGCATATTGCTTGCTTGTGGTCGAGACTTGAGCAGAGGTTAAAAACTTATAATACACAGCGATCAGATCACTCTCAGTGGGCCGTTCAAACTCTGCAAGTTGGAGACGAGGATTAACAATTGGAACGGGAATGTGACTACCGATTACTTACCATCCTCGTTGGCGCCGTACATGAAGAGATCACCGTACTCGCCTATGGCCCAGACGGCAACCTGCAGCAGCGGCTGCTTGTCCTCGCAATGATTGGCCACCTGCAGCGACTCCCAGAAACGGTTCGTGATGTACGTCTGCTCCGGGACGGGACTGCTGGACACCAGCTGAATGGTGGAGGAGACGACGTCGTCGCGCACATAGTTGCCGGCCGCAATAAGCACGCTCAACTGCGTGTCCAGATGCCAGCGCGTGGTTGGGGAGTAACGCTCGGCGGCCAGGATCATGCCCGAGCTGCACTGCGCCTTGAATTCGGCGTCCGCCTTCTCGAGGAAGAGCAGCAGCTCCTTGGTCATTGTACGTATGTTTTGTGCATTGATCAGCGCAAACGACAGCTCCATCGCCCGCCGACGGATCGAGACGTCCGGATCCTTGAGGCACTCCAGAATGGTGGTGCGATGCCGCTGCACCGCCGACGTGTCCGCGTGCACCGTTCGCAGCAGCGTGTTCAGCGCCACGTACCGTATGTTCTTGTCCGAGTTGAGCAGGAATCGTCCCAGGATATTGACGGCCAGGACGCGCAATCCACCCTCCGAGCTGTTGGCAAAATGAAATCTCTTAGTTTGCAAACCAAAAGAAAATCAAAAGAAACAAACCACTCACCGTATATCCATGATGGAGAGCACGGTCTCGTAGAGGATGGTGTTGCCCACATTCTTGCTCGTCTCCGTGTTGGTGGCCACCTGGGCCAGGATGTCGTTCATCGCTTCGGAGGCATCCGGATCATTGTGGCCCAGGATGCGCAGCAGTCGCAGGATCTTCACCTGCAGAAACGGATCGCTCACGCCGCTGACGTCGTGCTCCGGCGAATAGCCGCCCAGGATCAGGTTCTTCAGGATGCGCACCAAGTTCGGCACAATCTGGGGGTCATTTACACACAGCGATATATTAAAATGCATTGCGACAGTCTCGTAACTTAATGCGGAAAATACGGAAAAGTTTGTGACAGTGAGCGTATAATAAAGGGTGTGTGCAATTGTGAGGAGTGTGCGTTTCGTGTAAAGGACAAAGAACTTTGGGAACTGCAAGTGTGCAAATGAAACGAGGAAGTTCTAAGGCCCGGCTCAAAAAACGATTGAGACACGGTCATCTACGAAAAAAAACCCTTTATGTACAGGTCTTGTGTGTGGAGGGAATCCTAACAAAAATTTCGTGTAGGTCAAAGCCTCTTGGCCAAAAGTGAAAAGTGAATTTACGCTGGCCATGATTATGTATATGTCCGTGCAAGCGAAATGTATGGATCACAGGATTTAGACAAATAGCAGGATATTATACAAATCAGGGGATATATATCAAACCTATAAAAGCAGTTGGGCAAGCTGTTTTTGCGATATTTCAGATAGTCCATATTTAAATTAAATTGTCTTTAAAGCAAACGATTTTCAAATGACATTCTGTACTGTTTTAGATAACCGAAGATAGATAATGGAAGACCGATAAGATAAATATATTATCAGCATCTTGTTATCAGAAATAGTTTATAGTTGCTATCATGACATAGATAACAAGCCCTTTTTAAATAAATTTTGATAGTATTTAAATGGCAAACGGAATCATTTTAACAACTGATTTGCATTCCTGCAAACTATAGATATCGCTGGCTAGGACATATACATAGGCAACACGGCATGGAACTCTTACAAAATTATACTTTTTACATATTTATACATAGTGTGGGGTATTAGGTAAATATAGAAGGCGTTACAGGTATATTTTCTAGTTAGGCGCAACAATCATACCTCTCGATTTCCGCTATCCTGGCAAGCAAATTACAACAAATTTCATTTTGTGTTTTGCGCGGTATTCGAATTCGATCAAAAACAAACAAGCGTTAAAAAATCGTAAGTATACAGGTTGATCGAAACGATAAGGAGTGTGGGGTGTGTTTCAAAAATCGCCAAAGTAAACGAAAAGATACGTTTTTTCGAGGTTATATATATATATATGGGCAAAATGGGTGATAGCGGGATAAAAAATATGGTTTATAATTATGGTACATCGACTACGGCTAAATGGCAAATGGGCGCGATAATTGTACACAAAAATTGCTTTGGTTTGCAACCCGCTTTTTGGGGGCGTTTGCCTTTTCAATTTCTCGAGCGCCACATGAATGAGGAGGATAAAAACCAGATGCAGCAGGAGCAGCAGCAGTGGCAGTTGATGAAGTAGAAGGCCTCTGCCGCGTTAACAAATTCCGAGGACTTGACTCCGCCGCTGGCAACACGTCAACTTACCTTCTTGAAATGCATCAGCGTGTCCGAACTGTTCTCGCACATCTCCGTGATCAGCGTAACGCCAGTGATCAAAATTCCTAAAGCAGAAGGTATTGAAAATTACATTGTACAGATCTGTATACTCATTTGACTAAAGGTAAACCCACCATGATTCTTCTCGCTGAGCAGGGAACGCGTGGCCGGCAAAAAGATCTCCATCAGCTCGGGCACACGACGGATGACGCGGAAGGCGCACAGCGTTGCCTTCTTGCGAATGTACGTGTTCGGAGACTTCATCAGACGCTCCACCTCGCTGGCCAGATCCCGGGCCATTTCCGGTGAGGCGATCGCACCCAGAGTGCACAGGGCCAGGCCCACGACGAACTGCGTGGAGCTGTTCAAGTCGCTGCAATTGAGAGATTGTGTAATAAGTTGTTAAGTGACAGTTGAATGAAAAATCTTACTTCTTCAAGCAGTTGGTGATGAGCAGGTGGACATCCTGCCGCTCATCCAGCAGCAGCATGGCGCCCAGGTAGCCGATCCGCTTGTCTGTGAACCGCGTGCTGGCCGTCAGCTTAAGGCACTCCAGTTGGCCAAAGTGAGCCGGATAGCCGAGCATGTGTATGTACAGCAGCTTGGCAATGTTGCGACAGCTGTGGATGCATATGGTTAAACTTTATATGGTATCTATGTGTATATTGCAATCGGATTGACATGACTCACCGCCAGACGGAGTCCTCCTCGCGGAACGTGCTCCGTATGTAGGCGCACTCTTTGTTGACCACCGCTCGCTCCTCGGCGGCGGTTCTGGCGGCGCGAATCTGTCGGATGAGGTCGCGCAGGCGTGTGGGCGTGGGCATTCTGACTGTGGGCGGGAAATGGAAACGAATATGTTGATTAGTCGGGTTTCGTCTGGCCGTTGAACTTTCTTAACCGAATGCTAACTAAAGTTGCATCTTGTATATTGGCACTTACCCCTCTCCACCGCCTCTGTGAATGCTTGCCGTATGGTGGCCATATTGAAGGCTGGATTAAATCTGCGGAGGGAAAGGTTAAATAGGTTTATATGGGCATAGTCCTGGGGATGTGGGGGACTGCAGTCTAGGATCCTACCCATGCTCGGAGTTCATTGTGGCGGCGAGAAACGTTGAATCACTTGTGTGGCAGCCTTTTGTCCGCTCCTTCTTTTATTTGTTTTTTTTTTTATTTGTATTTGTCTTTTTATTTTTGTTATTATTATTATATTCTATTATGCCTGGATGTGTTAACTATTTGCCGGCCTGTGTGCTCTTCTGTTTTCTTTTTGTTGCTGTGCGGCGGTGCAACAACACAAATTAGCGAAACGAACAAACGGTTTTTCCTCTGCAGATCTTCCACGCACACACCTGCACTCCCACACAGCACGCACACCAATACATACACGCAAACACACACGGGAAACAACAGCCGGCCGCTATTTTGTTGCACTTGCTCTCTAACTCTCTCTCCCTCTCTCGCTTGCTCTCTTTCAGAGCTTATGGAATTGTAAAAAATAAGCTGAATTGTTTAAATAAAAGCAGTGACAATTACCGCTGACATGAAGTAGATCGCTGTTGTTATGAAACTGACATTTCAGATGCGTGCGTGTGTGCGTGCCTGTATGTGTGTGGGCTCAAACAAATACGTTTGATCTCTCTTTCTGGCCAAGGCAACAACAAATTACTGTGCTTTATTCACTTCAGTTGGGAGCGCAATGCAAATTGATTAAATGATTAATGCACACACAGACACACAGAGAGGCATCCACACGCGCGCAAAGGGTTTCCAATGTCCAATTGGAAAAGGACAAGCAGTTAGGCCGAAAATTTCAACTTGTTTACTGCTCTCCACTTAATATTTTATTAACTGAACTGGGCAAAAAATGAAAACAGCTGCCACCGATAGCATAACTGACATACATACATACATACATATCGATTGCATTAAAAGTCATGAAATAACGTCACTTCTATATAGTAGTATATAGTATATTTAACACGTAGGGTTTTTTTCATGCGAGCTTTCCTCGTTTGTTTTCAATGTGATTTTTCGCCTGCTAATTTATGCGATTCACTGGAAGGCCCACACACACACACACATACACACACTCACACACATGCATGCCTTTTGGGCCAACAAGAAAAGGGCAGGAAAATCTATGGCACACTTTTCAACGAGCACTTCCGTTTTAACAAATTGGATGCATTGGCGGACTTGCAGGCGTTACATTTTTTTTGTTAATGGATGGCCAAGAAACGCGTCAGCTTTTAAAATACAAAATTTAACAACGCGACAAAAACTAAAAAAAAATTTCAACACACGGCCCGTCGTCGCAAGTACACGCACACACCTTTGCTTTTAACTGGAATGATTCTGCAATTAATGCCTATTCTAGCACTGCATTTACGCTTTAGCACATGTTTGCTGGGCCAACTTGGCGCTGGTTAATCACTAATTTAAACGCCACAAAATCAACGTAACAAGTAAAAAAAAATGTTTCGTCGAGAATATGTTGATGATGAGCGCAACAGTGGTAGTGGGTGCGAGCGAGAGCGCGATATTTACAAGCAGTGTGCCCAAAAAGCACTAACGCATCGCGCAGGAAGGCGTTAGCCCGTTTGGGGGCCACAGTGGGTGTCAGAGAACAAGAATGAGAGTAAAAACCAATGCAAATAATGAAACATACATGTTTACAGCACTTTACAGACAATAATCTGAGTGTTAAAGATAAAGGCGAAGGCGAAATTTCGACACAATAAATAAGATAATAGGAGGACCATAATTTGCATTAAAATTAGCATTCGCAGCCAACACGGGGTGATTCAACGTTTCTCTTTTGCCACACCAGTGCACACTTAGAAAAATACCGCTACGCATAGCAATCAGCGAACGGTCACACTGCGATAACGTCATTTTTGAAATATACTTTCAAAAGTTTGATTTTCCAAATATCGAATGGCCAATGTTATAGGGAATTTGCGAGTACCGGGAGGGATTTCATCTCACCTGCGATTGTTCTCCGGCGGCAGAACGCTCCAGTCCTGCTCGTAATACGGATACATGGTGGCTTCTCACTGGAGCACGGAACTTAACCGACTGGAATGGGAGCGGGAGTGCGTTTGGGTATGGGAATGGTAGCGATAAGCGGCGAGTGCTCCACATAGGCCTTATCTAATGTACACTAATAGTTAACAGGTAACGCTCTGCTTTTCTGTAGCTCTAGGTCTAGCTATCTAGCCCTAGCTGGCGGCCGATCATTTCCAGTCCGAGCGGTGGAAACTCCTGCGGAAGACTGACGATTCCAGTGCCACTCACCAGGTGTTGATTTTCTTTTTTTTTTTTCCTCTGCCTTTGCTTTTTGGTGGCACACACAGCACTTATCTATCGGCCTGGCTGATAATGGTAATAATGCTCCCCGCGCCGTGAGAACAACACAATCCCGGCTGTTTGTTTCTTTTCGCGGTTCGTTTTCGTTCGGTACGGATAAGCGGAGCCCCATTGACAACCGCCATATCGAGGTGTAGTGCGAGTGCAGTGCTGTTAGATAAAGCCGCAACTCTCCCGACTTTCGTGGACCTCGAATCGCCCACACACTGTATGGCCAACGATTCACCATGACAGCTGCGAATGAATTTAGTTTTATTACATTTTCAGGACCGAAATAATACCCAAGTATCTGGGTTATTAATAGAAACATTCAATAATTATAAGCGAAATTGTAATAAATAGATTACATATAATCAAATTTCCTAAAACAAGATACCTTTTCATTGGGTTAGCTATATTAAAACGATATATTTACAAACTTCTAAAAAATGTTCCTGCCAGGCATAGTTATCTAATATTTACGAATCCTTGCACTTGTTTGGCTAATAGGCATGGCATGTTCTCTGTCATTGTAACAATTGTATTTGTAATTCGTTGTCCTATGCGTAAGTCTCTTAGCTTTCTAACATTGTTTCCTTCATTTACAAGCTGTAGTTTACCGAGAAGAAATCCAGTTAAGGCCTTTGAAGATAAAGCCGCATATTTAGCAATGTACAATTGGTATCTCACAATCTTCCCCGGCTAATTACAAATAAGCGTTATCCTAAGCCCTAAACTTACAAAAGTACAAGTCTAATTAAAGCCAGTGGAGGGCCGACTACTAGGCCCGTATCTTCTTCTTGTCTTCTAATCATTTTCCCGCGGCGGCCGGACCACCGCATGCCGTTTGATGGCCTCCACCAGCCACTTGATGCCCTCGTCCACGCCCTCGCCGTGGAGCGCGGATACGGGAATGGTAAGGCAATCTCGACGCCCTATAAGGGCTCCAGCCTGCTGGAACACAGGCTTGATCTCCCGCACGCCCATCACATCTGGAAGATCCTGCTTGTTGGCCAGGATGAGCAAAGGCACTCCGGACAGCAGTTCGTTTTTGATCATCTTGTCTATAGAAGGGTAAGGCATTTATGAGATTGTTAAAGAGTATGTTAGTGAATGCGGCTAGTTTTCTATCAAATAGTGCGGATGATAACAAAGTTTATCTTATAAAATTGAGATGAAACCATGAAGAAAGCCGAGTATTGTTTAAGGGATAAGTACAAAGACTACTTTCACTTACCGAAGATTATCTTGGACTCTTCCATGCGCTCCCTATCGTTGGAATCAATCACGTAGATGACGCCATGCGACTCCTGGTAGTACTTATCCCACAGAGATTGCAGCTCCTGCTGGCCACCAAGATCCCAGAAGTTGAGGCGTACGCCCTGGACGTCGATGGTGCCGATGTTGAGGCCCACCGTCGTCGTGATCTTGCTGGGATTGAGGCCCTTGTAGTTCCGCGTGAACGTGGTCTTGGCGGCCTCCAAGTAAGTCTACGTGGGCACAGGTGTTAGTTTCCGATTGGACGGATCAGAGGCTTTAAATGGATGATTCAGCTGCCTACCGTTTTGCCAGCATTGTCCAGGCCCAGTATCACCACACAGTAGTCGTCCTTCTGAGTCATGTATTTGTAGAAGCCGTGCATCAATGTGTACATCGTATTGTCTTTTTGGCCAACATAAAACAAACTTAAATTGTTGACTGCACTGCTAGCGATGGCACTGCCAGCGGCTGGGGCGGTGCGATAGTATCGAGTGGGCACAATAACATAAGCTAACAAATGTAAAACAACAAATGTATTTGCATTCAAATTATGTCAAAGCTATCTTTTGTCCGTAAAAGTATTTTCTTTACCATCATTATGGCATTATCTTACATTTAAATACATTACAATCAAAAAGGAATACATTATCTTAGGCAATACGCAATACATAGAATCCATCCCTAAGAGTGACCATACTCGGAAGTTTTTTCCGTATTTGCAGTCTGGCAACGCTACCACCCGTACGCTTGTGTGTGTGTCCGTGTGCGTGCGTGTTTTTTTCGACTTTTCCATTGTATTTTTTAGTGGCTTGCAAATTGAAAAAAGTGGTTTCACGTAGGATTTAAGTCGCCACAAAGAACACATCAGCTATGTCGCTATCGAGCCTGCTGCCCACGCCGACGAACGCGGTCTGGGATCGGGAGGACGAGCGTCGCCTGGCCGCCCGTGGAGCACCAAAGATCGGAGCCCTGGTCTCCGCCAAAATCGCTGCTCCGCCGTACGGACAGCGCAAGGATTGGGTTCCCCACACGGAGGCGGACTTCGGCGATGGCGGCGCATTCCCGGAGATTCATGTGGCTCAATATCCACTAGGTGCGTTCCTACTTGTGCTAATCCCACTTTCTCTTTAGTTCCAGACGATGTGGTCTTAGTTCATGGGCTTCTCGTGGAGAAAATAACCATTAGCACCACATTAGGTTAACACACAGATTTGCTGCGGAAGGTTGGCTTGCGTAGGTCTCTGACCTTTTTAAAGCGTACTTCCGTATTTATGATCAGTATTTTAAAGCGTGCCCTATTGAATGGAAACAATTCTTCCGTCTCCTTCTGCTTGACAGGTCTGGGAGCACCAGGAAATGTGGGCAAGAAATCGGATGCTCTGGCCGTTCGTCTGGACGACAAGGGAAAGGTCAAATACGATGCCATAGCGCGCCAAGGACATGGCAAGGACAAGATCGTGTACTCGTCCATTTCGCAACTGCTGCCGGCGGAGGTGTTGGCTGAAGATGCGGATGAACTACAGCGCCCAGACGAGGAAACGGTGATGGAGACGACGGAAGAGACGCGCCTGGCGCTGGAGAAGCTGACCAACCAGAAGATCACCTCAGCGCTGCCCGTGCGCCATGCTCAAAAGGCGGGTCCCGCCCAGTACATCCGGTACACACCCTCGCAGCAGGGCGATGCCTTCAATTCGGGCGCCAAGCAGCGTGTCATCCGGATGGTGGAGGCGCAGCTCGATCCGATGGAGCCGCCAAAGTTCCGCATCAACAAGAAGATTCCACGAGGGCCTCCATCGCCGCCGGCACCTGTACTCCACTCACCATCACGCAAGGTGACGGTCAAAGAGCAAAAGGAGTGGAAGATCCCGCCCTGCATATCGAACTGGAAGAACGCCAAAGGTTCGACCCAATACATGACTTATATCATTTTTATGTTGCTAATTGAAACTTTACCTCGATTTCAGGTTATACCATTCCCCTGGACAAGCGTCTGGCTGCCGATGGACGTGGTCTGCAGCAGGTGCACATCAACGAGAAGTTCGCCAAGATGGCCGAGGCGTTGTACATAGCCGATCGAAAGGCGCGCGAGGCGGTCGAGGCACGCGCCCAGCTGGAGAAGAAGTTGGCCCAAAAGGAGAAGGAAAAGAAGGAGGACATGCTGCGTATGATGGCGCAGCGGGCTCGCGAAGAGCGAGCAGGACTCCGCAATCCGGAGGCAAACGAGCCATCAGGACCGGGAGCTGGAGGAGCCGAGGCGCGTGAACGCAACGACTTGCGGGCGGAGCGACAAAGGGAGCGCCAGCGGGATAGAAACCTGCAGCGGGCGGCACCTGAAAAGCGATCGAAACTGCAGAGGGAGAGGGAGCGTGACATTTCCGAGCAGATCGCTTTGGGTTTGCCCGCCAAGAGTGCCGGCAACGGTGAAACCCTCTTCGATCAGCGTCTCTTCAACACCACCAAGGGCATGGACTCCGGTTACGGTGATGACGAGGCGTACAACGTGTACGACAAGCCGTGGCGCGATTCCAATACACTGGGCGCCCACATCTACCGACCCAGCAAGCAGGCGGATAGCGATAACTACGGCGGTGATCTGGATGCCATTGTAAATACCAAACGTTTTGTGCCAGACAAGCAGTTCTCCGGTGCCTCCAGGGATGCGGCCGCTGGTCAGCGGAGTGGACCCGTCGAATTCGAGAAGGAGGAGGATCCCTTCGGTCTGGATCAGTTCTTGAACATGGCCAAAAAGGCGCCCAAGCGAGCCGAGGAGAAGAATAACGAGCGCAGCAGCCATTCGGATCGCAAGCGAAGCAGGCGCGATTAGATAAAAGCTTTAGCGTGAGGATCAGCAATCATCGTTGTACCGTCATCATCATCGCAAACACTATCATCATTCATCAACCAAACAAACTTTTTTTAACTACTCCAACAACTTGGCGAGAATTTCAATAATAATCACAGGATCTTGACATAACATGATTGTGTACTTACGGGTGGCTTTCCTCTTACTTGGCTTTAGTCATCCTCCAATTCAGAGGAACCGCCACCAGTCCACATCTGATCCAGAATCACAAACTGGACAGTGGTAATTAGTATCACTGGAGTGATGGTTGGATTGCCTTGTACGTGCGCATCTATGCGGGTAATGGTACAAGCCGGGGGAGTAAGAGTATTTGCTTCCCGATCTATAATAAAATACACAATGTGTAATAGAATGCTAGTAATTTTTAAAATATGAAGGCCATCCTTTTGGCGCCATAGAATCAATGAATAAAGTGACCAGCTGTTGCCAATAAGCTTTCCAACGGACTTTTTTGTAGTATGTTGCCCCTCCATTTAATTTCTTAGATCAAATGGAAACGTGTACACAATTATTTTAGAAACAACTAACCCTAAAAACCTAGCTATAACTATTGCTCAATTTAAATGATTCAATTTGTTTACTAGGAAAATATATAATAAAAAAAACTAAAGATATACCTCATTTTCGCCAGTATTTTTAGAGCAGCTTTTTGGACTGCACGTGCGCTGGTCACACTGTGTGACATTGAGTTGACTTTAGTTGCATTAGTTTAATTGCAATTTTACTCGATTTATTCGCAAACAATTGAGCAGCCCAACGCCGAAACTCGCACGGCAAGAGTCCACAACACCATTCGCCGCATCCCGGAGAGAATGCGCTATCCTCGCGGCGAACTCCACGGATTCAACGGGTTCTAGCGGCCGCGAGGTGTTCCGAGGAGCTCTGGGATTCTAGTACCACCTCCTCCACTCCGCCGAACCACAACAAACGATCCCAACCGATCCGATATTATGTAAGTTGAGCGTGCCCGCGTCGTGGTTGGTAAACAACCATCATATCATCGGAAGCCAACCCACTATTCCACTGCCCAAGGAGCAGTAAGCCTATATTATATTGCCCTCGCAGCTGACCTTTCTAGAACCAAAATAAACTTTAATAACCAACGTTGTAAACAAATATGCATGTATGCACGTATGTCTATAGGCAAGGGAATCACGATTCTATGTGTGCTTGCGAGCTATAGTATATGTATTGTGTTATAGATTCTATAGAAACGTAGGAAATCTCAGATAGTTAGCACCATTTAACAGCTGAATAATAAGAAAATAAATAAGTAGCATTTGTATCTGAATCCAACTTATATTCCTATCATTTGCAGAACTTACCGGCACAGGATCCACATTCGCGATGCGTTCTCGCAGCAATTCGGGCGTCCGTTTGGACTACTACCAGCGCATAGTGCATCGGCTGATTCTGGCGCACCAGGAACCGGTCACCGGTCTCTTTCCCGCCTCCAATGTGAACTCGCACGCCTGGATCAGGGACAATGTGTACTGTATCCTGGCCGTTTGGGGCTTGTCCATGGCGTATAAGAAGATTGCCGATCAGGACGAGGATCGTGCCAAGTGCTACGAGCTGGAGCAGAGCTGTGTGAAGCTGATGCGCGGCCTGCTCATGGCCATGATGAACCAGAAGGACAAGGTGGAGAAGTTCAAGATGACCCAGAGCCCCTACGATTCGCTGCACGCCAAGTACTCCAGCAAGAACGGCCTGCCCGTGGTCGGCGACAATGAGTGGGGTCATCTGCAGATCGATGCCGTCTCCCTGTACCTGCTGATCCTGGCCCAGATGACGGCCTCCGGTCTGCAGATCGTCTTCTCCCTGGACGAGGTGTCCTTCATCCAGAATCTGGTCTTCTACATCGAGTCCGCCTACTCGATTCCCGACTACGGCATTTGGGAGCGCGGCGACAAAACCAATCATGGTGAGCAATATTATTCATCGGAAGGCATTGTATATTTTGGTTCTGAAGAAAATTGGTTCTGAGGAAAATTGGTTCTGAAGAAAATTGGTTCTGATGTATCAATAGTTTTGTATACATTCTTTCTTAAGTTTCATATTGTTTGGCGTTTATCGAAAACAATACTTTTGATAAAGAATACCATTTCAATTCAATTTTAATCAAATGAAACAAATAATACGGCCAAATGGATATTAACAATTTCATTATCTTATCACGCAAAGAGGAAAGAAATCAGCATAATCATAATTTGCAATTAAATAAATCTGATTAGATAAATGTTAATATGCATACACAATATTCCAGGTGAACCGGAGCTGAATGCCAGCTCCATTGGCATGGCCAAGGCGGCCCTGGAGGCCATGAACGAGCTGGATCTGTTCGGAGCCCGTGGCGGTCCGGCCAGCGTGATCCATGTGCTGGCCGACGAGGCCCACAAGTGCCAGGCGGTGCTCCAGTCGATGCTGCCCCGCGAGTCCAACAGCAAGGAATTGGATTCCGGACTGCTGTGCGTCATCGGCTTCCCCGCCTTTGCTGTGGACGATGCCCAGCTGATACACAACACCAAGGACGCCATTCTGTCCCGACTGCAGGGCAAGTACGGCTGCAAGAGATTCTTGCGCGATGGCTATCGCACACCGAAGGAGGATCCCTCCAGGCTCTACTACGAACGCTGGGAGCTGCGCATGTTCGAGAACATCGAGTGCGAGTGGCCGCTATTCTACTGCTACCTAATCCTGTTCCACGCCTTCCAGAGCGACAAGCGGGCGGTGGAGGAGTACGCCAGCCGGCTGGAGAAGATCATGGTGCGCTCGGAAGATGGCATTCTGCTTGTACCTGAGAGCTATGCGGTGCCGCAGGATCTTGTGGGCTTTGAGTATCAGAAGCCGGGTTCGCAGGTCCGCGAAGTGGTCGGTCGGTGTCCCTTCCTGTGGGGTCAGTCTCTATTCATCCTCGGAAGATTGCTGCAGGAGGTGAGCATTTGTTTTGCTACCTACAAAATCATTATACCTTTTATATGAAGTTTCTTCCTTATCTAAAGATTGGTTTAATCGAACTTTTCATTATTTGATTAGGGTTTTCTGGCCGTGGGCGAGTTGGATCCCTTGAATCGTCGGCTGGGCGCTCAAAAGAAGCCGGACGTCGTCGTCCAAGTGGTCATCATTGCCGAGGACAACGAGATCCGCGACAAGCTGGCCGAACACGATCTGCACGTGCAGACGATCGCGGAAGTGGCACCCATTGAGGTGCAACCCGCTCGAGTGCTGAGTCACCTGTACACCTACCTGGGACGCAACAGGAAACTGGGATTGAGCGGCAGGAAGTCACGGGATGTGGGCATCCTCAGCACCAGTAAGCTCTACTCGCTGAAGGATCGCATATTTGCCTTCACACCGCAGGTGAGTGACAATGAAGTCCAGTTGGCCTTCTCGGATTATCCAAGCAACCCGGCCACCCCGTTCCCTGAATCCCCAGACCTCCCACTTGCCCCAATGCTCTATGTTTTTATATATTTTCCATTGTACTTTTGGTCAGGGATGCAAACCGCTCTAGACATAGGAAACGTATTGGCTGGGTTTTTAAACAAGTATCATATTTAACAATACTTATTAACAAGTGTAGCTTTTGAAAACAGCTTATTAAACAAATAATATGGAATATAAGTTATGAACTGTACTCTTTGGCAAGACTTATTTAGTTTAGAGACTTGTAAAGTGCATAATCCCGAATGAATAGTACTTAAAAAGAGCGAAAAAGAGGGTAAAACTATTCAAGTGATTGTATGATATCCCAGGTTAATGTAGTAGATCGGTTTGCATCCTGCGACTCCACGATTGACTTATGATTTCTACCGTTTATTACGCATCAGTTCGCCGACCTGTCGCGCTTCTATATCGCCTCCGATAACGAACTCATGATCGACATCCTCAAGGGCGAGATAAATTTCCTCAAGTCCGCTTGGGATCTGCTGGGTCGTCCGCTGGTCACCCTGGTGCTGAAGCGCATCCATCTAGGTCGGTCAACGCGGAGACAGAGAGCCGTGAATCGTTTACTTCACTCCATGTCTTTATTTAACTTTTTGATTTTATATTTACCTATTGATTTATTCAACTATTGTTTATTGTGCGCGGGTTATTTTATGCTCCCCCTCCCCCTTCCCACCGACTGTTTTACTCCCCATATCTTTTTGTGAATTGCTCTGTTGAATTGATTAATTTGCAAGGGTTTGCTTTTGCTATTGGTATTGGTATTGGTATTGTTTATCAATTAATTGACACGCACACTCGACCCACACAAATGCACACACACACACACACTCGACTCGTTAACTCTATCAAAAATGAATCGGTTGCTCAAGATCTGGAATTCGGTGCTCCTCAAATGCTGTGTCTTCCCTTCCAAAAATAATTGATCTTGACCCTAAGTTGATTCCCAGTTTTGGGCAGCTGGTTCTGCAAATTAGTTACTTTACTGTCAGCTTCTTAGTTGTTTAACGCTTTTAGTTAACTTTAGTTTGGTTATGGTAATATACGCACACACTCAACCATATATGCTATGTATATACTTTATCACACTTACTTTAACTTAAATATCTCTTACATGCGATTGCGGTCTAAGTAATAGTACCCTAAACGCCTTTCGAGCATTTCAAATGGATTACTTAAGCCGCAAATATATTAATTTTTAGTTAAATGTAGCTTTAGTTTAGCTAATTTATTTATCAACGCGCTGCTCTGGACTTTTATTCCCCTATAATTTCAATTCCCATGTCCCTCAAATCCTTGAAAATTGGCCAATGAAATGTTGAAAGAAGAGTGAGATTGAAAATCGAAATCAAAAAAAACCAAAAAACATCCTTTCTTCTCTTTATTTTATCCCAAATAAATGTAATGAATATACACAACAACAACAACAACTACAACAACTGCAACTGCAACAACAACAACCACACTCACACAGCATATCGACTATGAAGAATATTATACAACACGCGATCCCGATTTGCTTGCCAGCAATTTTACCACAAATTTAGCATTCTTGACCAACAATTGGCGCCACATGTTGGGCAGGCCGACAATCACACTAATGGCAACCCACTATATGCTAGGTAACTACCCGAAATCAAAAAAAAACAAATAAAACTAAACAACAAATTGTAAAAACCAAAAACCAAACCACCCAGCTCGATTATATGCATTGCCACCTTAAAATCCCCCGATCCCCAAGTCAAAATCCGATTCCCACTTTGCACCCAAATGGCAAATACACTCGATTCCAGGAAACCCACTGCATAACTTCTATATACTTCTATATACCCTACACACAAAAGCCAAACAATTGTTATTGTTACTACGATCTGTGATTTGTGATCTGTGATCTGAGATCTGTGATCTTTGCTCTGTGACCTGTGACCCCCGCTTGTGTCTGCTTCGTAAATGGCCTGACTGCTTCTGCTCTTTCTGCTCGCTTTTCTCAGTGTACTTACTATCTTTTACTCCTATTTCCTCTCTGTGACCCTCTGAACACCTATATCTTGTGAAAGTTATCTACAAAACGAGTTACTTGCGATCAACACTACCATTAGATCCAATGAAATTGTAAAGAAATTAAGCTTCCATTAGAATCCGATCACTTTCCTCAAGATATTTAGCTTCCTTGGATTCCTGGACTTCTGACCTATCCTATACACTGTCTCATGACTCAACTATGCGCCATACAATACCACACAACGAAGACGACTAGATGGATACACAGCATTTAGACAAACTCCCAAAAAGTTGACACTTAAAGGCTGCTGACCTGGGACAATTACAGAACACCACTTTGCGTAAATAACCCCATGTGTGAATAAAACGATTACTGAAGTATTTGCACTGCATTTGGCTTGCACCTAACTCTAAACGCAGACTAATTGCCGATGGTGCTGGAATCCTGTGCTTCTATCTATCTATCTATCTATCTTGGTTACCTTGTTGTATTTTGTGTGACTAACCCGTAGTTCTTAAGCGGCGCTCCTAATCCAATCCACAACCGAGCATCCCAGCCAGATCATGATCCACATACTCATTGCTATGAACCAAACACTATGCCATGAACACAATGCTAACATGATTCACTTGGATGCGCTGCGGAATCCACAGATCAGGACAAGATTCCGCTGGCCATGATCCAGACGATGAGGAAACTGAAGTCGGGCTACATCAATGGCACACGCGTGATGCTGGGCAGCCTGAAGGACTTCCTCAACACCTCGGCCATCACGGATCTGAGCTTTTTGGGCAGCACGGAGGACGGCTATCCGGACCGCCTGCATCCGGATGTGCAGACCTATCTGGATGAGCATCTGCTGCGCTCGTTCAGCAATCGCAGCACCATGAATCTGCGGGGCGGGCAGCTGCGTCCGCGGACATTGAGGCGTCGCATGTCCTGCAAAGGAGCCATCAAGAAGACGCGCTCCATCAACGTGGACTGTGAGTGCTTGCTGACCTTTGATGCCATAGTATTTTTGATTATTATTGTATTATGCTGTTGCCATCGTCTTTCAGCCGACAACCTGGGCATGGAGGGACCTTCGCCGCTGACGGAACGTCGCCTCTCCTCGATTGTGCCACCTCCGTGGCTGCAGGCCAACAAGCAGAGCCACGTCAGTGTGTTCGCCACGACGCCGGAGGAGGGACCCACCAGCTCACCGCTGAGCCTGGGCAACGAGCTCATCCGGGAGAACATCTATCCGGTGGATCCGCACCACAGTCGCTCGGCGATCGACAGACGCAGCGAGTTTGTCCGCCAGCAAGAGAGTTAGTTTGCCTTTTTCTCCTCCACTTTATAGTTAATTAGTTAGTTTTTCAATATTGGTTACACTTTTGCCATGCCAATGAATTGCAATCAGCGTATATTTCACATCAGTTAGTTGAGTTAATTAACTACTTTGAGTTAATATTAATCTTAATTTCTCTATACTTTTGCTAATTTTTCGTTTTGGCTCCTGCCTTCTGTTTTCATTCATTTTTTATGTATAATTTCGATTGGCCCATCTTCGTTCCGATCTGCGAATTTGATAGTAACAGTGCCAAAAATTCTAATACAACGCCATCGTGCCGAAACCAACTTCGCGGACACAGAGGTGGAGGAGCTGATTGCGATGCTGCGCGAAACGGAGAATCTCGAGGAGCAGGGCGACATCCTACAGTACCTGGTGGACACTCAGGGTCTGGACTTCAATACGGGTGAGCTCACATTTCGCATAAACGATGCCACTGTTTCCACTTGAAACTAGGTTCTGGGCAGCTTTGCTTCTCAATCGGCTGTGCATTACATACACAACTGCTCTACAATTGCCACAAAGAAGCACATGCACTTGCCAAAAATACACGCAAATACTCACACCGCTAAACACTCGGTTAACATTAAACTGGAGGCTAAGAGGTTTCAGTTTTCAGATGGTTGCTACAACAGTTGGTTTTCATCATTTGTATATTTATTTAAAAGCTAAATGCTTAAAAGAACAAGAAAGTTGTATTGTAATAGTAGATAAATAATCAGCAATTTCCTGTGTAGAAAACTCGAAACTGTTGTAGAATACCTTAAGTGATAGGAAACTGCTCCCGAGATGGAGCTAAAAGTGGGAATTGAACCATTTACTTAGCATTTGCTGTACTCACTCCGTTGTTTTTACCCCGTACTCCTGTCGTTTTTGTCTCGTGCCTCGTCCTCCGTATCGTAATCGTACCGTACCGTACTCCTGCACGGCGTTTAACAGCCGGCCTGGGATTCAAGAATAAACCGGAGGATAATGGCACACCCACCTCTAATGCCAATAACGCCGGTAAGTCCGTCGATCTGTCGATCCGTCTTGTGTTGAATGTTGTTGTTGTGCGGGCTTTGTATCCATTGGAGTCCCTGTGTTCCGGTTACCCACTTCCTATCCATATCCTACTCCCTTCTCCAGACACTTGTATACCCTATACCCTATACCCTCTATTCTCTATGTACCCATTACCCCACCCATGGTATCCATTCTCTATTTGTTTCTATTTTTTGTGGTGTTTCCAAACTGACATGCCATCTGAACTGCGGCATCATCGCTTTGCTTTGGGTTATTGCTTTTTACTTTATAATTTCCATCAATAATATTTTAACAATGGTTGTAGTACAGTCGAACTTTATACTTTATATACATCATTAAAATGATTGCATTATTCAATTGCATTTAGAAGTTCGACTGTATTTGCCATTAAAAACGCTCTGCTTTAAGTTATGTCTTAACTAGCACTATTAATCTCACATTTTGGCCATGTTTTTCTAACGTACTTTAATTCTTGAACATTTTATTTTATTTTCTTCGACCGACCACGCATTTAACGCCACATGAAACACACGTACATTCCGCATGATCCTCGCGCGCACCAACTTACATTAACCCAAAATCCATTTCCACGCCCTCAAACCAAACTCAAACTCAAAACCAAATCCTAACCCGACTAACCCAATCCATAACAAAATCCATAACCCGGGAATAAAACCCGAAAAAAAAAAACTAAAGAGCTCGAGCAAGCGTTTGTGGATGATGTGGTGCTGGAACTGGCTGGTGGTGGTGCTGCAGGTGCAGGTGATGGGGCCAAGAAGAGCCCAACGATTGTACTGCCCACGGTGATCATCGATGCTGCTACAATTCCAGCCGGCACTGGCACCGATCCGGATAGTGCCGCTCATCCGAGTGCCGCCACCGCCACCGCCAACAGCAATAGCCAGTGCATCGGCAACACTAGCAACATTAGCAGCAGCAGCAGCAACATCAGCAACCACAACAACATGAGCCCACATGAGAATAACCACGATTCTTCCCAATCCGAAGGCATGCTCGAAGAGGGACGCGTGGTGACCGTGCGGGATCTGCTGAAGGGACTCTACGAGAAGGCCTGCCAGCAGAAGC
The DNA here is from genome assembly GCF_016746365.2 of Drosophila yakuba. NCBI lineage: Eukaryota > Metazoa > Arthropoda > Insecta > Diptera > Drosophilidae > Drosophila > Drosophila yakuba. Next base: position 12,757,086 of record NC_052526.2, read on the forward strand.
TCTGGGGACTCGTCCGTCACACGGCCGGCATGCTGGGCAAACGGGTGGAGGACTTGGCCAAGGCGGTAACGGATCTGCTCGTCCGGCAGAAGCAGGTCACCGTCGGAATGCCGCCAAACAATGAGCACACCATTACGGCGCCGCTGCCGGAAGTCGAGCTGCGTCAGCTCATCCACGATGTGAGTAATGCAATCACGTTCAATGGAGATTACCTACTAACATGTGCGCTTGCTATGCAACCAGGCCTATGGCGACGATGAGAGTACGGCGATGCTGACGCAGGAGCTGATGGTATACCTGGCCATGTTCATACGCACCGAGCCGCAGCTGTTCCACGAGATGCTGCGACTGCGCGTCGGCCTGATCATCCAGGTAATGGCCAAGGAGCTGTCCCGCACCCTCAACTGCGACGGCGAGGCGGCGTCGGAGCATTTACTTAACCTCTCGCCCTTCGAGATGAAGAATCTCCTGTACCACATACTCAGCGGCAAGGAGTTTGCCGTCAGCAGCGGTAAGTGGGCAGTCGCCCATAGACTTACAAATTCAATACTAATATTAATATTCTCCCCAACTGTCAGTGGCCCGTGGCAATCTGTCCATTGTGAGCTGCAAGAGCAGCCGCGTCAGCAAGAAGAGCCAAATCGGTCTGGGCGATCCGGAGGGCGAGGACGCCCTGATAGCCACCATTGACGACAGGCAGGGCCAGTGGCTGCGCCGCCGGCGGCTGGACGGCGCCCTCAATCGTGTGCCCCGCGACTTCTATTCGCGCGTGTGGACCGTGCTGGAGAAGTGCCAGGGTCTGGCCATCGAGGGACGTGTCCTGCAGCAGAGTCTCACCCAGGAGATGACGCCGGGCGAACTGAAGTTTGCGCTGGAAGTGGAGACGGCTCTCAATCAGATACCGCAGCCCGAGTACAGGCAGCTGGTGGTCGAGGCCCTAATGGTGCTCACGCTCGTCACCGAGCACAATATGGTGCCCACACTGGGTGGCATCATCTACGTGGAGCATCTGGTGCACAAGGCCAATCAGCTGTTCCTCGAGGATCAGCGCAAGGTGCAGGGCGATGCCACGCTGTGCTGTGCCAAGATCAAGGACGGCAAGGAGCAGCAGCAGGCCGCCTCCGGCATGCTACTCTGCGGCGGTGCCGCCTACATATGCCAGCATCTCTACGACAGGTGAGTGAAGGCATCCAAAACGCTGATTGCCCCACTAATCGTTGGCCATCTATTGCAGTGCGCCCAGCGGCAGTTATGGAACCATGACCTACATGTCCCGGGCGGTGGCCCTTGTGCTCGACTGTGTGCCCAAGCACGGCGAGATGGAGTGCGCCATCTCCTGAAGCGGTCGGCGTTCAGTTGACTTAATTATAATGCCAAAATCTCTGCAACTCTGGATACGTCCGTTCTTGTTCTCGTTCTCGCTCGCACGCAGTCTAGCGCCACTCGCTCCGTCTCTCTCTACATCGATCGATCCTGCCTCTTTTTGCTGTCTCTTTCTTTCTGACCGCTGACCTCTGACCCCTAACCCCAAGCCCAACGACACTTTCAAGTCAGAGGGCGCATGTATATATTCTTTTGACCGACGACCTCTTCCCGCCCCCGAAAAACACTTTGTTAACGTGTTCGCTTTGTTCTGACCAAAAATGAAATGTGTAAGCCAATTTGAAATGGTATTAACCCACATATGTATGTGCGTACGTATGTGCTGAGACCTTGGAAAGATACTCCATAAACTACACCCCAGAAACGATCCTAGCCCCAATCCCACATTTAGTAAGCCAACTCACGCCGCTCGATACAGATTTGTGTTTTGTACTGGGCGGCTGTTTTACAGCGACAACTATTTTGATTGTTTTAACTTTTGTATATTTAAATGACCTTATTTTATATATTATATTATACGTTTGAATTGTAAAGTTGAACGCGCAGCAAGTTTTACAATAAAAATGTGTTTGCAATGTTCGACAAGTCTTTCAATCGTGGTTTTCCGATTTTAAGAAATAAGAACGCATTTGTTTTAGTTTTGTTAAGCATAAATATATATCATTTATTCCTTTTTTTTTCGGTTTAATGGTCTTCAATTTGCGCACATCAAATGTTTACAACAATTGTATTCATTTACAAGTTCGTTTAGTTGTTGGTTTGATGGAGTTTTAGACATTTTTGAAATGTTTTGGTTTGATCGCACGCATCCACTCGTCATCGAATCAAAAGCTCGGCTTGCAACATATCGATTTGTTTCACAATTAAGTAGAAGGATTACACGAAGGGGACAAATTTAGCGAGAAAGTGTGCGATTTTGAGAGTGGGTGTGTGTAATATAAATGCTAATGTGTTTGTGTGTGGTTTATTAGTGTAAACAAAACGTGTAAGATTAGCGATGATGTTAAACGAGAGTTCATAATTAAAAAAAATAGGATCCTAGAACAAGAATACTTAAGCGCCTAGCAGTAGCCCCTGTCGGGAACGCGTCGGCGTGGAGCGCAGCGGATGATGTTGTCCACGCGCAGGATCATCTCTGCAGCCTCAGAGGCGGACATCAGGACCTGACGCTTCACGGCGAACGACTCGGTGATGCCCAGTTCGCGGACATCGGCCACCTTGCCCAGCTCCATGTCCAGACCCAGAGTCTGTTTGCCCTGGGCGTGGCCGGCGCGCAGCTCCGAGATCAGCTGGGCTGAATCGTAGCCAGCATTATCGGCAATGGCCGTGGGCAGGGACAGCAGAGCACCTGCAATACGAATTACAAATAGTATTCATTAGGAGGAACACTGCATGCATATACATATCATATGTATATGGATTTTAGAAACTTACGGGCAAAAGCCTCGATGGCAATGGCCTCCTTGCCGGGTGTCTCGGCCGCCTTCTTCAGCACGGCGGTGGCCATCAGAGCCTCGGAGCAGCCGCCACCGAAGATGATGCGCGACTCCTTGACGGTGGCCGCCAGCACGCAGAGGGCGTCGTGCAGGGAGCGATCAGCCTCGTCCAGAATCTGTTGGGTAGCACCGCGGATCACGATGGTGCAGGCCTCGCCCAGCTTGACGCCGCTGAAACGCAGCAGCGTATCCTCGCCGATCATCACCTGTTCGATGACATCGCACTCGCCCAGCTTCACCAGCGAGGGATTCTCAAAGGTGGAGACAATCTCGCCGCCGGTGCAATAGGCCAGACGCTCGATGCCATCGAAATCGGCATGCTCGATGGACATCACCTGGGCATCGGCGAACAGCTGCTCCGGATAGTTGTAGATCAATTGGCGGTTGATGAAGACGTTGCACTCGTGCTTCAGAATCTTGTCCACCTTTTCCTTCATCTTCTCCTTCTCGGCCATCTCCAGGTCGGCGATCTTGGCCAGCGAATCGACCTTGATGCTGCTGCCGAACACCTTAATCTTATCGGTGTCCATGGGCGTGTTGGCAATCAGGATTTTGGCATTCTCAATCTGCGGTGGAGAAGAGCAGCCAGGTGGTTTATGGATGAGCTTATGTTCGGTTAGTTGGTCATAAAAAATGCACTTGAACGGCCGACTTTTCACGATGATGAGACTGGCCAGCAAACTCGTCAAAATGGCTGTGATATGAAGTCAAATCCACATAGCTCACAGTCATTTTGACGCGTTACTAGACAGCAGGGGTAAGCGACGAGTCCATAACTGAGTAGCACGAAGAAACTGGCAAATCACTTACACGCTGTGGCTGGTGCACGCCGGGCTTCTTGTCCAGCAGGAAGCCCTCGTCCAGGAAGGAGTCTCCCAGAGTGCCGCCCGACTTCTTGATGATCTGTATGGACCTCAGCTCACCGGAGCCCTTCAGACGCAGCACAGCGTCCACCGCCAGATTGGCGAAAAAGTCCTTGTGCTGGTGCAGGATCTTCGAGGAGAGCGTTGTGCGGGCAATGTTCAGCAGATCGTTGCGGAACTTCTCGTCGCTGGCCGAGTTGTCCTGGGCGGCGGCGGTGAGCGCCTCCAGAGCCACCTGGGTGGCCTGACGCCAGCCAGAGACGATGATCTGTGGGTGCAGCTTCTGTTCGACTAGCTTCTCCGCCTCACGGAGCAGTTCCGAGGCCAAAACGGTGACCGAGGTGGTGCCATCGCCCACTTCCTCGTCCTGCACACGCGACATATCGACCAGAATTTTGGCGGCCGGATTGTCCACACCGACGGCACGCAGAATGGTGGCACCATCATTGGTCACCTCGACCTGGCCGGCATTACGTCCGGTGGCCACCAGGATCTTGTCCATACCCTTGGGACCCAGGGTGCTCTTTACCAGATCACCAATGGCGATGGCGCCAATGAACGAGGACAGACGGGCCATCTCGGCCTTCTCCTCCTGCGCCTCATTCTTGAGCACGCGCACGGGATTCAAGGACATCTCCTGCAAGACGCCACACGATCAATTAGTGAGAATCATTTCAATTGCTAGCTCCGCTCCAGTAATGCCCAAATGTATAAATTGCACTTTGTGACGGGAGTAAAATGTTCTACTTAAAACTCCAGTTAATTACGAAAAAGAATTTTCAAAAAAGCCATGACTTTTCTGCTTTTAATAGCGAATTAATCACACTAAGTCACCCAAAATGTAAAGAATTCGGTGACATGAGTTCGTTAGCTTCTTTTGCTAAATAAAATCAATTCGTTAGCTTCTCTTGCTAAATAAAATATTTTTAAACAATTAACACTTTTGTATTTAAATAAATAAAAAAAAAAGAGATATAGCGATGCCAAGATGACATTTGAAAACACCATTATGATATTTTCATGGACAGATCAAGAATGCTATCTTGACAATTGCAGACGGCGCACCAATATGCTGCAATTTCTGGCGAGGATTGCTTGCTAGTACGGCCAAATTTGAAGTCACTGCAAACCAGATTCGTTTGTGGTGCGAAAATATATAGAATACATATATATATATATATTCTATGTCAGATTGTTATGGTTTTTCTCTCCGTGCAGGCATATCGCCTCGACCTAACCCCCAAAAAGTGGAGGGCGAGAGAGCGGCGGCACCGAGTGATTCATGATTCATCGGCAGCAAAAACGGCGTGGAATGCATCTGGAAGGTTCTCCGTCTGCTGCCCGGCCCGATCCCGGCCAGAAATCTAGCGGCAGCGCACGCTCGCCGAGATCCCGTGGTGAGAAGCAGAATGTTCTCGAAGTGGAAGCGAAATCGGTGTCCATGGCTCACGTGCAAGCCGCCTGTCAAAATGGCTTGCGCTTCGTTCACACACACCCGGCAAATGAAAACGCCGAATTGGCCGGAATTATCAATGAAAACTGCCCGAAATCACGCAACGCCACTCGCGCGCACCGTAAACCACACGAATAACACATTTGTTTGTTTTAAATTTACCATTTTCTCTGCGTAATTAGTCGGTTTTTGATCACAGAATTTTCGAATACCACACGGGCGCAACAAAGCGACAAAGAAAATGGTGGAGACAGTCGATGGTTGTTATCGATGACACTCGGCTATCGGATGGAAATACCGACAACGAAAAGGTGCTAACGCGTGCACGAACTTAAATACCAAAAGTATTATTGCCAAGCACTAACTATCGATAGGTATGATCGATACTTATGAGCGCTAATTTTGAAGCTTCCAAAGAAACGACTAACAGAAATAGCTCAAAATATGTTTATGCGCCTACAATTTCAGAGAGAAAACTTTGATGTACTTAATTTAAGTATATTTGCAATCAGGTAAACATAGGATGCAGCAGTCTAGCGCGAGCTTAGGCCTCGCTTTCGCCCTTGGCAGCCAGAGCCTTCTCCGCTTTCTTGGCCCTCTTGGCCTGCTTCTTGATGAACTCGCTCTTGTCGAGATTGTTCTGGAAGAAGGTGGTCTCCTTGCGGGCCTGCGACACCTCCGTGTGGAGCCGCTGCTTGTGCACCGCCTGCTCGTAGTTCATTCGCTCGGTTAGATGGACCCACTTGAAGCGCGGCAGGTACTTCATGCTCCACAGCGAGTCGTAGAACTGCGACTTCTTGCGCGTGGAGATCTGCTTGTTGTTCAGCAGGGGAACGATCTGTTTGGCCACCCGTTTCGACTCGAATTCCACCCAGCCCTCGGTGAAGTGGATATTATAACGTTTCCGTTTGTTCTTCTTCGCCTTGGCACCTAGAGGGATTCAGATTAATGTATATACTGTGTAGTCAGCGGGTCTTGGATGCCACTTGTTCCACTCACTTGACAGCTTCTCCGGCTGCAGATAAACCCTGCCGATGGTTCCGAATTCGCCTAGGATTTCCCGCAGGCGGGTCACATTCATGTGCTTGGGTATGTTGGATATGTAGATGATGCCTTTTTTGCGTTTCTTTGCGGGAGCAGCGGTAGTGGAGGTGGCTTTGAAGTTGGCCAGGTCCATTTCATCGTCGTCATCCGAGGGATTTGGTTCATCTTCCTCCGGTTGCGGCTCATCCGAGTGCGCCTCCTCTGGATCACTCTCCTCCACATCCATGGGAGTGGGTTTCTGTTTTGGTTTTGTTTTCTTTTTCATTTTCTGCATTGTATTTTGCGTTCTCGTGGACAAAATAAATTTTGTAGTGCACGCTATTAGGGATGGCAGTTGAGAGGCGATGTTATTCTATGTTCTTATCGGATGGCTATCGATTTTTGGTTACCCATTAATCACAGAAAGTATGTCGGTTTTCCAAGCATTTTGTTTTCTTGAGCAGATTGTGTGTAACAAGAATAATGCTTTTCGACCACAATTCCCAATGAGAATGTAAAATAAAAAAATATTTTAAGTTATCTCTTAACAATCCATTTAATTTACAATTTGAAGAGCATTTTGTTTTCTTGAGCAGATTGTGTGTAACACAAATATAGCTTTTCGACCACAATTCCCAATGAGAATGTAAAATAAAAAAATATTTTAAGTTATCTCTTAACAATCCATTTAATTTACAATTTGAAGATTCAATACTACGCTTCTGGCTTCTCCGAATCGGCGACGCCAGCTATCACGGACTCCTTGCTGATGTCCAGAAACGAGGCCTGTGACATCTCCGTATCGTCCTCCTCCTCCTCGATCTCCATCTCGAAAATGGTCATCTTGCGCTTGCGATCGGAGAGAACGGTGGCCACCTTCCTGCTGCCCGAGACGGCCAACATGTCGCACAGTCCGTCCAATCCCTTGAAGGCGGCGCCATCGACAATGTCATGGATGCTGTGCGTCACAGTGGTCTCCTTCAGCTTGACCAGCGGCCCCATTTGGTGCTGTGTGCTCTGATTCCGCGCCGCACTCAGTGAGAATTGTACAAAGAAACTATGCGGTCGCATGCCAGGTCCCGCATTTGTGGACTGAGCGAGTATCGACAGCGAGGATTCATTGTAAAACTGCAGGTCGACGAAGCGTAGGTAACAGAAATCTTCGTTCACAGATGTTGTGAATAGTCCTGGCTCCAGTTTTATCCTGGTGCACCGCACCCAGCCATCGCCCGCACGACTGAACTCGAGAATCATGGCCTCCTGCCAGCTAATGGTGCAGGCCAACATATCACTCCTGGCCGCTTCGTTAACGTAGTAGCTGCAGGTCACGAACTCCTTATCCTTCAGATCCTCGCCGGGCTCCATGGGCGGTAGGTCGTTGCATATAACTGTCGAGGACAGCTTAAAGCTGCCGCTTATGCTTTCCGTTGGCTTGTGGAACACCGCATCGATGGCATTGAACATCTTGTCGCGCTGCTGCACAAGCGACAGGTTCATGTCGTGGGGCACAAACAGTTTGCAGTGGCTTAGGCATTCGTTCTCGGCTACCATCTCCTCCCACAGCTGGCTGGGATCCTTGGGATAGGGCTGTGGCAGATAGGCATTGTCCAGATACTGGCCCACTCGCTCCAGATTAAATTTACTGCGAGCAGGCGGCGGCGTTTCGGAAAGCGGATCCAGTTCGTCCTCATCATCGCTGCGATCGTCGAATTCTGGTTCCATGGAGCAGAGGAAGTCGGCCATGGCAATGTTCTCCTCCTCGGTAAGCACCAGGTCATCGGGAATCTCTTGATGCGACAGCCGGAGTATTGTGAATATCATCCACGCATGAAAGAGCTTCATGTCGTGCAGCAAAGTGTCGATTGTTCGCTGCAGCTCGTGTACTTTGAGTACAAATGCTCCACAGGCTCGCATCGCTTCGTTGGCCACATCCGGAGAGATCAGGGACTGCAAGGGATGGGATAGATACAATTAATTAAAAGACGGCTAAACCAAAACCTTCAACTTACCTCAAAAAAGTGCGACATGCGACCGAATCCCGCGATTGTGTTGAGGAAATAGAACATGTTTACGGCAGATCCGTTCAGCTGCTTGAACACTAGGCTCTGCAGATTGCTAAGACTGAGGTCCACCGAGTTGGCAATCTTCTTGAAGCCCTTCTCCGAGAGAGTCCTGCAATACGTACATATCGATATGATGAGCATGAGGTTCGACTAATAAATAAGCAACTCACTCGAACAAAAACTCCTCTACCTCGAAGGTAGCGAATCCGAAGACATGCAGCTCCAGAAAATGGGCAGAGATCAGTCCGTAGGGTTGGGAGTTGGCGTACTTGGTTAGCTTATTGTCCATCTCCAGCTGCACAGTCTCCCAGGCCTCCGTCAAACATTGTTGCGTGTCATTAATATAGCTGTGCGCCAAACTATGGTTAGTAAAATAACTTATTGGCAAAATAATTGCATTACTTCTTCGTTTCCAGGATGTGGGCACAATGCGTTGCCAGCTCCAGCATGGGTGCCATGCACTCCTGCAGCACCTGGTTGTGAAAATGCAGCATCTTCAGCTCCTGCCCGTCCCGCAAAAGAGCATAGATGGCATTAAAGTCTCCGTTCAGCCGCACATCGTACACATCGAACTGCTCCGGATGCAGAATGTGCTGGGTGAGATCAATGCTTCCCGCCTGCAACGCTCCCAGCAGCAGTAGATGCACCTTGCCGCTGCGCATAATCACCACCAGAAAGCAGGGCGATCCCTTTGGAAAGGACTTTTGGTCCAGTGTCTTAAGGCAGGGATCAATATTGGTCAGTGGCTGCAGCTTGGGCAGGAACCGGCGGTGTTTATCCTTGGCACTGCATGTGTAGGTTCCTGGAATGGGTGTTTAAAATACAATGAAATCCACATTGCGACATATGCAAGGCTTGTTTACCTAGGCTCTCCTCCGAGTTGATGGCCTTGCTGAAGTATACCTTCTTGATGTCGTCCTCGTAAATGAGCCCTGAGATGATCGTCTCGCTCTCGGCGTCCAGGAGCGCCACCTTGCCGTTGCTGTAGCCAACGGCCAGGAGTGTCTCGTCCATTTGCCAGCTGAGCGAACGCACCCGCACGTCCTCGCCAGGCGTGGGAAAGGTAACAATCTTCTGCCAGTTCAGCCGCTGGATGACCACCTCACCTAGCCACAGGAGAAGGATAAGCCCACTGGCAGTTTATTTCGTTTCTTGGCGATTCCGGAGGCAGATGCTCACCCTTCTCCGTTCCGTAGGCAATCAGATCCATCTTGTTGTTCCACTCCATGCGCTCCACAATGCAGGACATGTTGCGGGCGCCCAGAAGCTTCATGGAGCTTGTTTGCGTCATCTTTCCACGCTAGGACTTGCTCGCGGCGTCTTTACTTTACATCAAATACCTCAGTACACTCGGAGTTTAATATTTTAGTTTACACTTTGCCGGCGCCTGTCGACAGCCTATCGATTAGTCCGGTTATCGATCAGAGATGACCGGAAATAATAGCTAATCAAAATATTTTTTCCCAATTAGCAATTTTTAAAATGTTTGCATATGTTTAAAATATTTGTATAAAAACTTTGTTTATCATATCACATAGATTAAAACTTCTGTTCAATTGTACTTATGTGCACCTTGGCAAATCATCAGCTTGCAAAATTTTGTTTTATTCATATAAATGCTTGTGTCTTAACAATCTACATTTGTAGTTTTAAATGCTTTCGTTTACTGGCTGCACAGGGTAACACATAATGATATGCAAAGTAATGGATTATAAGGAACTTAATAACTGCCTGGGTTAAAAAAAAAAAAGGGCTAGAATTCTGGCCGCAAAGGCGCCAGTTGGACAGCACAATTGGCGTCTCTTGAATTCCGCGGAAAAACATTTGCAATTTCAATTTGAGATTATTATGATTTTACAGTAGTCAGAAATTAGATAATGTTTTAGATAAAAGGTTGCTCCTTCAGTACGCACTCCTAGAGTTCTTTCTAACACATACGGTTAAATGCGTCTTATGTGCTTTTACAACTTTTATGGGGTCAAAAGTAATGGTAGATGTTAAAAAAAATTGTACATTTCAACTTATAGATTAAGTATATACTACCGCGGACTCCCGCCAGAACTTCAGCTCATCCATTTTTCTTTGTATTTTAAGGGCTACGCTACGAAGTATGCATATCGTATAAAGCCGGTGTGTATGTATCCACAGAAGCGGGTTAATCCGAAACAGTCATCTGTGTCTGCCACTCGACTAGTCATCTGCATCCGGCTGTCCGTTGTCCAGCTCGCTGCTCTCGTCCGGCTTGGCGCTGTCGTCCTGATTAATGCTGCCAACGGGACTGGCCGGTTCGGGATCCTCCTCGTCACCGCCATCTGCGTTGCTGCCGCCACCGGTGGTGCCCACGCTGCCGGGAGCGGTATCATCGCCAGCCCCACTGCCGCCGACGGAGCCCAGGCCGCCGGAGGATCCTAAATTGCCGGAATTGCTATTCCCATTGCCGTTGCCGCTGCCCGTGTGCCAGGTGAGACGCTCCTCATAGAACTGTATGACCACCTGGGGACAGCGTATGTTGGCCAGCTTGGCGGGCACCAGGTCAGCGTGATCGCTGCCCTTCCACTTCATCAGGAACATCAGGTGGCCGGATGAGTCGGTGGCGCCCAGTATCTTTGATGGCTCCAGACCGCGCTCAAAGCCGATCAGCTTCTTCTGCTCCTCGGTATCGTCCTCCAGGAAGCTCTTGCGCTTGCTGCGAATGGAGTCGGGTGTGGAGGAGGTAGACAGGCGCTTCTTGGTCTCCTTTTTGTTGTTCTTCAGCGACTCCTCGAAGTTGGCTATCAGGTCCGGACAGTCGAGATTCTCCACCGGCTCCCAGGTGTTCTCGCTGCGCGGATAGCCCTTCCATTTCAAGTAGTATTCCGTACGCCCGTTCACCGTTCGCTTGTCCTCGACGCGTTCCACTGAGAATTCGGCCATTGTTTTCCGTTTATTTTGTTATTCCAAGTGCGTATTTTGTTATTTTCTTGGCGTCCAAAACTTATTTATATGTGCGATTATAGAGGCGGAAGAAGAAGAAGAAATCAAGATGGGCAACTCCACGCTCGTGCCAACTATCGGCAACTATCGCCATCGTTCAGGTTGGCCATTTTCAAATAAAATGCGTAAATTTCACAAAAAATTTAAATTTTAGGCACTTCTATTAAAGTTTTATTAATATATTGTGACCATTTGTGTAATTGCCATGTCGTATTTTTTAACGGCATTTTCTACCATCCCTAGAAGCGATAGCTCTCCAGGAATTGAACAATCGATAACAGGCCGTTGCGCTGCACGTGCGCTAGTTTTTAAAGAAATAAACAATATTACTAAATACGATTAAGGAAACAACTAAGCGAATATGGCCGAGTTCATAGCTGAGATGCAGGAGCGCCTGCTGCCGGAGTACGAGCAGATGAAGAACTACAGCGTATTCACGGCGGATCAGGTCAGGTAAGATATCCGCCCGAGTTTGGAGTCTGTGCTTCCATTAAATCCCTATTCTTGCAGAGAAATCGTTAGTAGGCGGGAACGCCTTTTCCTGAAGATCAACAAGAGCCACCAGAGCATCACCGACTACCTGGACTTCATACTGTACGAGAAGCATATGCACATGACCATCGTGGACAAGGAGAAGAAGATGCACGTCAAGCTCACTGGTCTGAAGGCCTCCATAGCCACGCGGATCATGCGGCTGTACAGAGAGGCCCTGGCCAAGTTCAATCACGACAGGCGGCTGTGGAGCAACTGGATCAAGTTCAGCAAGAAGTCAAATCCCGTTGAGGTGGCGGGCATTTACGAGAAGATGCTGCTGGTTAGTGTTTGCCGGTCTGCTCACTTTCATAGATTGCTTATCCATTGATTTATATGTAGTACCATGGCGACTCGCCGGATCTTTGGGTGGACGCCGCTTTATGGATGTACGAGTTTAATAGGCTCAACATCGACCGAGTCAAGGACATTCTGCTGCGCGGCTTGCAGAGACATCCCGATTCCGAGGCACTTAACAAGTGCTTCTTTGACATTATGCTGAAAGAGGCTGCCCTGGCCAACAGCGAACGTAATCTAGCCGAGAATACGCTCTCCGAACAGGACATTAAACTGGAACGCGTGGAGGCGGTCTACCGCAACAGCATGGTCAACATTACCCAATTGGACTATTTCGTAAAGTTGCTAGAAAGCTGTGAGGATCATCAGGAGCTGACGGGCAAGCTGCAGCGCATGATAATCGATGATATGCAGGAGAAGTTCCCACGGGAGCCGGGCCTGTGGGATTTGCTTGCCCAGCGGGAGCTGCGCGGCTTCCATCTGGGCGACTTGGAGGAGGAGGACTTGGATACCAGTGACGAGGAGCCGGCCAGCAAGAAATCCCGCTCCGTAAATGCCCGCTCTCTCAAGCGACGCATTCAACTCTGTGTGACTGTATACAAATCGGCGGTGGAGGAGCTGCAAACGACAGAAATGTGGAATATGTATCTGGATGCCATGCTGGCCCTTAACAGCGATGGAAAGGCAGAGCGGATTCTTAAGCAACAGTGCCTAGCGGATGCCCTGCAAGCGGGCCATCGGTCCCAGTTGATGGGCGTGAAACACTATGCCACACTGAGGAAGATGCTCTGCACTGCTCCGAGTGGAAGAGAGGCTGCTGTCACCATTCTCACAGAAGCCCTGAAGAACGATTCGTCGGTGGAAATGCACGAGCTCCTTCTGGCCACGCACATCCAAAGCGACAGTGAGCCATTGATCTATGAGCTGTTCAACAAGATCCACAAAACCATGGGCAGTGAGGCGTTACCGCTGTGGCGCAGTGTCATTCTGTATTATCGCACTCGGCAGGACAGCTTGGGCGCACGCCGTTTGGATGAGATCTACGGCCTCGCCTGCAGGGCTGCGTGGCCGGAGTTTGGCGAGCTGCGTTCCGATTATCTGCGCTATCTGTGGCAGGAGCGGTCCGTAGAGCTTGCACGCAAGGAGTACGCCAAGCTGGCCATCCTACCGCCCATGTCGCTGGCTCTACACCGCCAAATGGTTCAGCTGGAGTCCAGTGCGGCCGTTCGCGTAAGTTTTGCTGCCTAATTTGGAATACATTTTGAAAAATGCAACTATCATACTTAATCCCTTGCAGGACCCGGCCAGCCACAAATACTGGCGCATTTGCTACGACTTCATGGCCTGCTACTTCGGCAAGACAGAGCCGCGCGTTTGGGTGGAGTACCTCGCCTTCGAGCGGGATCACGGCGAAGCGAAGAACATCTCCCTGCTTACCCATCGGGCCCTCACCACCCTGGAACCCCAATATGTCGCCGCGTTTGAGGCGGAGCGGGCACTGGCCTACGTGGGCGCCTCCATATAGTTGACTTCAAGATTTGCTAGTTTACTTTCTGTTTTTTTACTTAATTCCTAAGTCGAACTTTCGGACTGTCTATAGTAATTCGATTCTAAAATAAGGACTTGTGAATATATACAGCTTATAAGATAATTTTAAAAAACGGATTTTTTCTTTGGAAAGTACACGCTTAAATGTATTGCTATAATGTCCTTTAAAAATGTTTAAATTATGAGTAAGGCTCCTAGAGAATATCCTTTTACCCTCATCTGTCGACGGATGTGCTCATAAATCCGGGCTAATTGCGTTTTCCGAAGGTAAACATGGGCATTAACTTTGGCTGGCTGACGCCGCTGCCTGCGCCGCTGCCTACGCCGACGTCGACGTCGACGCCACTGGAGCTTTGAAAGCGAGTGGCGGCATCGCAGTTGGCCAGTTCACTTGCGTACGCCGTGGAATCAACACGCACCAGCAAATCCATCCAATCCAGCGAATCCAGCGCATCTGCCGACCTGATCCAGTCCAGATTCCCTAAAAGCCACCAACGAAAGCGAAATCTCAACTGAGCGCCATGGAGTTCAACAATCGCCTGTTGCTGAAAATCATCGAGCTGGTGAGTAATTGCACTTAAACTACTCCTCAAAAGCTGAAGGACGCCTAATTTCGAAACAACACAGTTTTGGTTAATTGTTTGTGATGAATTCAAACAATAAAATTGCCCAGTTAAGCGTTTTAAAGTTGCAACAGCTATTTAAAGTAAATGTTGTGTAAAAAGTAATTTTGTATTGCCATTATATTTATATACGCCTTCAATTGCCTTGCCATAAAAATAATCATAGTTAAGTGTAATTGAATTATTTTTTGTATATATATTATTTATTTTAAAAGAGTTCTTATCTATAACTCATAAACTCAAGGCACTTAAATATTAACTAGCAAATGTTGGACTCCATTTTTGATTTTTGAAATATACATACATATATAGCGCTACAGATTACTGATATTTTTTTTAGCCAAATGCCAAGCGCATTAATATGGTAATTAAAGTCAAATTGAGTTTTGTGGCAGCTGCGGATTGGAGTTGCAAATGTTTGTTTTTATTTTTTGTGAGCGTCTGCTTTTCTCCATCCCCGATTCCAATCCATTTCCTGTTGCGTCTCTGGAGATTGGTTGATTCTTCTGGTTGTTTGTTGTTTTGTGCCCGGTCTTGTGGATGAAGAACAACCGGTTTTTTTGGACCACAACAAAGCACTATGACTTCACTGTTTCTGTTATTTGTGTTCACATTAGTTTCTTCGTCTTTCATGTTTTTTATTTTTTGGGTGCGTAGGTCTGGGATTAATGCGTGCTCTTGGTCTTGGCTCAATGATGTCATGAACTTGCCGCTTCCAAAATTTAATTTATTTTCGGGGTTCCCAGCGGCGTATTACGTGCCACAAAGGCGAACAAAGGCTCAACTTAGATCATTCTCTTCAATAGAATTTCGCATTGTCAAGTGCGCTTTTTTCACCATCGGTAATTGCCTGACAAATTGTTCAAGTAACTTGCATGTCCAAATGGGTTTTTTTTTTATTTTTAAGGGATATACATATGTGTGGCAGTTGTCCATTTAGCGCATTTGTGCCTTAATAAAGCGCATATAATCCAGGTTTTATTTTTGGTCCCACCACATATGACATCATTTTCGCGATTCTGCGAGCTCAAAAGAGAGCAAATCGGTAGATAGAGCTGGAATGACTAATATGTATATACAGTTCTCTATATACATATGTACATACATCTGTGGGGCAAAACAGATCCGCAGCTTGGACTACCTGGTATTTGATATCAATTCAGGAGAGTTTCAGAGCAAAGATTTAAGGCAATTTATCATAATACTGAACTTATCTTATTTACCTACGTTTTGTTTTTCCTTTTAAATTTTTTAATTGAATATATTTCTTACATGTTCGGGAATGTAAAGAACATTCGATAACGAAATGTATATTGTGCAGAATGATCTGCGACTCATTATTTGTTATTGAACCCAGATGATTGCAAATGCAAGATTGTTTACTCATAAATATTTACATATTTGCTTTGCTGAGACATCTGGGTTAACTCGGGTTTGCTTACTCCACAATCATCATCATCATTATCATTATCATAAGAATCTATCTCAGAAAAAGGTTTTTAATGGTTATTTTGTAAATAAGTTGCGTTCTTATGAATGAATTAATAATTCAGATTGTAATTTGCTAAACTTCAAATCCGACACACTTCTTTCCCATTTTGTTGTTTATATAAATTCACTTATCGCCAAGGAACAGCCTCGTTTTCACCACTTGCTCTCAAGTGGCTGGGTGTTTTAGGCATATAGTATTTTGTACGTGATCAGCATTAGGCAATGTGCGAGTTATTGAGTGATCTTGGAGCTCGGATCCCGGCAAGTGAGTCAACTGGCAGCTATGCCGCTGATTACATCACTGCAATGCGACCCACTTGCCGGGCACTCGAAATAAAGTCTGTTTGAGTATATATCTGCATTATAAAGCGGATCATGTCCGCTCCGAACGACCCATCCGATCTGGGCGGACCACACCCTCCTCACGGGCAGGCGTGCAATCACGTTTGCCAATGCACTCACCAGTCAAACTCACTACACCGAAAACAATTTGAATACGCCCTTGAATTTGACGAAATAAAGTTGGGATTGTCTCAATTACAAAGCAAAAACTTCAGAAAGAAATCCTAACATGTTCTTAAACAAAACAAAAAAACAACACAATTAGGTCTTGTAGGAATGTATAATGTATTGTATAGGAATGTGAAATTCTAAAATGATCTAGTTACTTTAAACTTGAAACCACAAGTTGTGACTCTTTAGCTTTTAAGACCAATGAGCAAGTATGTGCCAGAAAAGAATTCAGTTTCCGAATAATATATTACTTGTCAATCAAATTCATATAACATCCGCTCCAAGAAGGCGCCAGTTTCTCGCAGTGCAGGCAGATACAGCAGCAGCTACCACGATGACATCATCGTGCACATGGCCAAAAAAATGCTAAGAAATCTGGCACGCATTACGCATACGCCATGTGCGCCATCGCCGAAAGGTCGACGGTTGCATTGAGTAAACAATGAAATGAAATGGCCGCGGAATGGTTAATTGGGCTCTAGCTGTTCCTTGATTATCTGGCTAAGAAATGCGTTTATATTATTAGGTACTTCTACTGATTCTTTTAAGACAATCAGACTCGTTCTACGTACTGCTCAAATATTTGTCTCCGAGTTGTGAGTGCAAATGAAATGGTCGAGAGATAAGAATAAGCAACCCATTGTATTGCGGATTTCTCTGGCAACTTGGTCGTAAATATTTTTACGGGCTAATAAATGCTTTAGCTGCAAATCAGGGAGGCGCATTTTCTGTTTATTTTATTGTTCTTCCTATCCAGCGTTTACTCGAACATTTATTTAATTGATTTGTGCGTTTTCACAACCCCTCCCCTCCCCCGCCAGAAGTCAATGGCATGTCAGGTGGGCATATAATGAATGGGCCATACTAACAATATCAATTGAAAATAAAATTGATCTACGGCTTTACCATAGCTTCGCATTCGAATGCCTTTCTGTGCCTCGTTTCTGTCAAAGTGCGAACTTTTTTTAAGTTAATTTTTTTTGGGGGCGTGGCTCTCGGGGTTTTTCCCCCCGGCATTTGCAGCGAATATAACGAAATGAAACTTGGTGCTAATATAATTGTAAATAATACCAGGCGTCCAGACAAAAACAAGTAAACAAGTCTTAGTCATACGGAAGCACATTTCATAGTTGAGATAATTCGCGGAAAACGATTAATTTATATTTCCATTCTAACCACTACATATAAGCCATGAAAAAATTCGCAGAAAAGTGGTCTAAATCACTAAATGCTGTGGCAAAATGTATCTAACGTTGAAATAAATATGTGAGTATAAAGTTAAAGTTGTAAAATTGAATAGGTAACATTATTGGTATTGGCTTCAAAGTATGTTTCTTTATAATATTTCAAAGACTTTTCCGTCAGTTTTACTAATTTATCAGCTGGGCTTCCAGTGTAAGATTAAGCTTTATGAATTGCCAAAATAACATAGAACAGTCTATTAATCAATTACGTGTATATAGTTCAAACAGCATTTTTCCAATGCTAATGCTATACGAAATATGCCACTCCCCAAATAAATGCGTCGTTAATGCGATTCAGCTCATCGAATTTCGCCATTATTTTGGTGTTAATGTCGTTTTCGGGTTTACTGTCCCATCTGCGATTTTTGGGCGTGACAATTAAACAACAAAGAAGCCGCACACAAACGCTAAAAATAAATATATTTATAGATAAATATTGTGTTGGGAAATAAATGGCAAATGACACCAACAATCGGTAATTATTGGCACAGGAAGCGCGCCCCCACCGAAATATATATGTATATAAGTACATATATTTGTTATCCGCAGTTCCATAAACAAATTATATTTGAGCGGGGGAACGATATGGATACGATTAGGGATGTGGATATGCCATTTGTTTGCTTTAGTTTTCTCATCCAGGAACCCTAATGACCTAACGACGACCCATCACTGGCCCTCCTGCATTACAATGTCCACAGGGCTCGGCTCTGCATCCTTCTTAACCCAATTAGCGCGCTTCCCGCCTAATTGATTGATTGCCCACGGGTGTGTCACACTTAGCGACGGCCCACTGTCCCACTGTCCCGCTGTCCCGCTGTCCTACTGTATTGGCCCTCGATGGCCCGTCAATTTATCGCCATAAAACCCCATATCTGTCGCTGTCACTTTGTCGCCTGGCAATATCGGAATAATTTTCATATTTGATAACTAAATGGTTAGGTGGGTTCGAATTCTAATTCCGCGACTTTTCTCGCCCTTTCTCCATGGCGATAAATGGCTTCTGGTGGCTCAAAATGTGGCAAGCTCATTAAATTGTGCATTTAATTTACGACTTTTTTTTTGGAATTAGGTTTAGAATTAGGTTTACAATTTTTTTCAGAAATAATCTATTATGCTTAACATAATTTTTTTTTTTTGAACTTCTATTGACTTTTAGGTTTATATATAACTGAATTTCAAGTTTTTTTGTGCTGTCATATTTGATGCAAAAATCGGAGGACTTTTGTGCCGGAACTTCCGTTTTTTTTTTAGCAGACAGACACAACAATAAAAAAAAACCAAGCATATGGTCAGAAATTGAAGCCATTAAGCACACGACGTGGTGAAAATTATCAGGCCGCCTTTTTAGACAGCTTTTGCTGTTAGCCCAAAAGTGATTAATTTTGTTTGATGGGATAGAGCCAGAATTGAAAAGTGTTTGCTAACTACCTATAAATATTAGGTGAAAGTTTGTATGTTATACCTTGCTGTAACTACATTGGGTGTCTTTTTCATACCACATACTTTATGAACTGCAGTAGATTAGCGCTTTAAAGTAATAGATATTTTAAACTCCCTAAAAGATCTTTACCTTCTATCCCAAACACTCTATTGACCTTCTAATTTGTCCGTGTGTCGGTTCTATCTGTCCGTGAGTTTGTCCGTGAGTTTGTCCGTTAGTTTGTCCGTTAGTTTGTCCGTGAGTTTGTCCGTTAGTTTGTCCGTTAGTTTGTCCGTCTGTGAACTTGTCCATCTCAAGGTTTTGAGCTTCGAGTCCTTAACTCGCAGGTCTTCATCGTGGCGAGCATTACCTTGATCGAGGGCATTGCGGACCTGACTTTCATCCGGCAAGCGCTGCTGGTCCATGGCACTTTGATCGGTTATCTAATCACCTGCTTTGTGATAGCCACAGGTAAATTCCCGGATCTGGACAATCTAGCTCCTGTCTAAGAGGTGGATATGTTTTCAGGTCATGTGGTCGGCACTGCGGTGGACAAGCAACTCGACATTCTCTTCTCGATCGGTGGCTTCATCCTATTCGGGGCCACGGGCACCATTATCCTGGCCCAGTGGCTGGAATACTGCAAGTCGCAGGTGGAGCGGGATGTGGTCCTGGCCTCCGGCATTTTGAGTCTCGCCAATGGGGCCATTTTCGTGGGCGATATTTTCGTTGTGTTGGCTTCTCAATCTTAAGTATTTAAGCTAATAAAGTTGAAACTTCAAATGCTTCCAGGGTTTCATTTGTGGTGGCATCAAGCATGTGTGAAATAGCTTCTAAGTTTACCCAAAGTAGATTTACCCAGTAGTAGAAGAAAAAGCCTGCTAACGATATCGTTTCCTGTTTTTTTTTTTTTTGCATCCTCCAGGCCATCGCCATCGCATGTATTGTGCTGTACGAGACGGTTGGCAACTTGTCCTCCCATGCGGTGATTGTGGCCGGCACCATTGGTGGCTACACGGTCATCTGCGGCGTCCTCTTGGTTGGTGAGTGTCATCCAATTTTGGGATGTGCACGCGGTGTCCTTACAAACATCCTGACATTCTGATTTCTACTTGCAGGCCATGTGATCAACTCGCTGGTGGAGAAGCGCCTGAACGCCCTGTTCTCGCTGATCGGCTGCCTGCTGTTCGTGGCCTCCGGAGCTATGGTGATCGATGAGTGGCATGGTGGTGTCAATATCATAACAACGGACAGGAAGCGCCAGGCCATCGGAGCCGGTTCCCTGATGATCATCAATGCGGCCGTCTTCCTTCTGGACACCCTCTGCATCTGCCGGACGTAAAGATTCCGTTCCGTCGTATATGTACTCCATATATACATACATTTTTTTTGTTTGCAAATCGAATAACTCGTGTTGTTAAAACATAATGAAAGAAGAATCTATTGTAAATGTTAACGTATATATATGCTTTTTTTTTTGCTGTGTGTGCAACAGTTTTATATGTATTTATACGTGTCTTAAGCTAATCTCAGATATGCGCACGCAGATTATTTACAGGAATCCATTAAATATATACACATACACAACATATATATGTACATTCCAGCTATCTGTGGTTATAATATGCTAAACTCACATCTGCCCATGCCTTACATCACCATAATTGCTCCCCCTCCCCCCCTCACCACCATCATTGCCATTCCCCTCCCGGGATAATGAGCCATAATTGCCAGAGGGCTAAGTTTCTGGGAAAACGAAACACTGAAAACTGAAAAACTGAAAAACTCGCGGCCCTGACGTCACGTGCCAGCAAACTGTTGCAAAATCCAACGGACAGCGATTACGATTTCGATTCGCATTCAAATTCCAACTACGAGCCTTCCCAAAAACGCTTCCTTCGCATTCTATTGCTTTTAACTCCTAAAAGCCAAAAGATAGTTAGTTCTATTAACTAGATAAGAACTTTTGAAATAGAAAGGTCATATGAGTTTTTAACCTTTCGCATAGATAGTTTACTTTATGTCGCATGTTTTTATATATTTTGTTTATTTTTTTTATACTTGCGCCTAGTTTTTGAAATACTTGTAATAGTCTCAGTCAGGAAGTTCATTTTTAAAGAACTCTTCGATTTGCTTACCTCAAACAGCCTTTTAAACTTGAAAATCTTTCTAGAACGTGTTACATTTAGCAAATATTAATTGCAAGTGCTGCGTGTATGTTGTACTTATTGCAGAGTATTGCCCTATTCGTTGCTTTGGCCTGAGGCTAACTTTCCTTCGTTCTGCTGCTGTGTTGTTGTCGTGCCACAAGCTTATTATAATTAAGCAATTTATATAATTTCTAATTATTTCTTCTCATCCGCATGACAACTCTGTGAAAATATATATGAAAATATATGTGTGCAGGCGGCAGGAGGTGCCCGTTTTAGCGGAAGAGTCGAGGAAAAATAAAGTCGAGATAGATCGCTTTTAAGACGGGCCTGCAAAAAGATGCAAAGCAGAGATACGGAGCCGCTGAGATACAAAGATACAAAGATACAGATGCACATACAAACCGCCAAAGACTTGAAACCGCCTTGTGATTTATACATTTACTTTTGTTTATATACTTTGTGTGTTTTTTCTCTCCCCCCTTTTTGTTTTTATGTTACTTACCTATTTTTTTTTTTTTAACTAATAATTTGTGCTAAGTTTACAAGAGGGGTTTTCTTTGTTTTTTTTTTTTTTTGCTGGGAATGTAACCTGCTGCGGCTGATTTCTTGTGGCGATTATGGTACACGATAATTGGAGGCAATTACGATCGTATCTGGAAGTTCAAAGTCAGGGTCACAGAGTGCTGAGACTTTGCCATCGAGTCAATGGAGTGAGTGTTGTGTGGCCTTCCAAATTACATAAACCCCCTTCCCGTTTTTGGACAAGTAAATCTGGACTCGGAATGGCCAGCCAGAAAGAGGAGATCCTGGGCTGTGACTTCGAGGTACGTGGCAAGGTGCCGAAGGAGGCCTTTGAACTGTTTGCACTGGCCCAGGCCAAGACACTGGGACTCCGGGGATTCATCACCCAGGTGTCGGAGGAGAAGTTCAAGGGTCGTCTGGAGGGCGAGGGCAAGGTGATCGATGCCTTCAAGAAGCTCATCCTGGCCGCCGCCGAGTACTTGCAGGCCATCAAGGAGTTCATCATCAAGAACCTGAAAGTCATCCGGGAATACACCTACCAGACCTTCGAAATTAAAGTGGACAAGAAGTGACCAATGAATGGCTAAAATTCTGGCGAACATAAACTGAAATATATTTCCTACCATCAAAATATATGATTTCTATATGATATATGATTTCTTTAATATATTCGATGTTATGTTACATGGTGTTTTCCGAATAAAAGTACACAGATATAATCACAAATTAAAAACACTTGTCCAAATGGGTTGATAATAGCAAACAAAGAGGCTTATTTAGGAAAACATTGGTGATTTACAACGAGCAATTTCTCAAAGAGAGAAACCTGTGTGAATGCTGAACGTTTACATGGGCTCATTATGAACTAAATGATTGCTGCGAATGCTGATCTACGCAATTCCCCAAATGACCCATGGATTCCACTTACTCCACCGTTGGTTCTAGGGCTCGATTTCGATCGTGACGAATGAGCTAATGATGTCCGTGCTCCGTGGCCCGTGGGAGGGGATAACCTTGTGGCCATCGCCGTCGATCGGATATCAAATCGAATCGCATGCCTCGGATGCATATAATCCAGCGATGTTCCCGGCTGTTTGGCATGCAAATCGCAGATCTGATCGCCACCTCGACCGACACGATGAAGGTGTACCACTGGACAACCGGACAACTAGACAACCGGACAACTAGACAACTGGACAAGTGGTCAGCACCGAACATACAGCCACGGATGGTTATTTATGCGTTCGCGGATACGACTGCCGATCCACCGAGTTCCAGACTTCCCAACCAGATAGCACTTGTTAACAGGCAAGTGAGCACAAGTAGGTGGCTTGTATGATGGGATCTTTGAAGTTTAGTTTTTCAAAGTTGAACTAAGATCAGCTAAGTGGGGTAAGCAGCACACTGTACAATCTAAGCCCACTGCATTTTGGGGAATTATCAAAGTGCTCTTTTGTTGGCTAGTGTCTTGTATCTGCAGTGATATATGGACAGCTAAACTATCTTGGCTCAAGCAACGTTACAATTTTATGGGTCAATTTGCGGACGGCCATTACTAGAATGTGTGCCTGTGTGTGCGTGTGTGCAACAGGTAGCCGAGTATGTTTTACACTGAGAAAATCGGATCTACAAAAATGCATGGTAAAGAAATTTTTCAGCTAAGTGAGAATTCTAAGCATAGAAAATTATTCCATGGAAGAATCTAACAATTAATTATAATTATCATAAATACCTATGCATTTTTAAGAATAGTTTGTAAAGTTAACATTTTTGCGCCGTGTATCTATGAATGTAAGGAATGAACCTATATGCGAAAAGCCACAAAATTGAGGGAAATTAGCCTAGGCGGCGACTTCCACTTCGACTACTGCGGTTGCCTCGAATATATATAAGTACATACATATCAGAGAATTGCAAGAGTGGCATTTCCTACCACCCTCAACAAATTCATATATTATATTATTTGCTTTGTTAAAATTTTTAATATTTGCTTATATATTTAACTTTATAAATGTTTAATTTTTCTTTTTAAAATGGCAAAAAAAAAAACAAGCAGCCAAAAGTCAGAAAGTTAAGCGTCCCTCTCTATTTCTCCCCAGGTACTCACCCCTTTCCTTAAGCTCTTTCCACGTCAGAGCTGACAGCTGGTCGTAGCTCCTGGAAAATAGCTAGCTCAGGCACTTCCTTCAGTAGGTCGAATTCACATTGTTGATATCCTCTGCTGCCACTTAAAATCACTGCACACTTCACTCACATTTAGTATTTTTATTTTTAAAAAGATCGAAAAAGTGGTTTGCTTATGTAGAACTTTTGAGAAGCGCAGAGGAGGGCACCTATATTTTGGTATTATTTAGTATTTTTTAGTATTAAGTATTTAGTATTATTTAGTATTTAATACTACGTATTTAGTATTATTTAGTATTTAATACTACGTATTTAGTATTATTTAGTATTTAGTTCTACGTATTTAGTATTTTTAGTATTTAGTATTATTTAGTATTAAGTATTTAGTATTATTCATTATTTCTTTTTAAAGTAAGTGCATGTCTAGGGAGCAAGCTGCATTCTTCGATTGCCAAGTAACTTTTCATAACTTCCCCCTTTCGAAGGCTTTGCAAAAAAAGCCAAGCTCTCATCTCTGATCGCCGGCGTCATCGGCGCACCGCAGTCGCAGTCGCGGTCGCAGTCGCAGTCGCCGTTCGCTGCTTGGAATTCTGGCGCTTTGCCGCTCAGTTTGCTTTGAGCGCTGGAACGCGAAAGTCGTCGACGGAGAGAAAACGGTGCGGATGAAAGTTTCGAGGCGAACTGGGAAGAGTTTTGAAAAGCGCAGGCGTGCAACGGTTTTTGTTTGTTTTTTTTTTTGGGCTTGAGCTACGCTTTGTGGCGAGCGAGTGAATGACAGCCGTTTTTTTTCGAGTGTGGTGGGCTGAGTGGCAAACAAAACGCATTTCGTGCATAATTTGTGGAATTTTACACGTTGTAAAATCAATTTAGTTGTGCAAATTCGAATTTTTGCCTGCTTTCCGTTAGCTTTCAGCTTTGGCAACAGCTGAAACATAATGCAGCCACATCAAGCGCGCAAGCAATAAACAAATAGCCAAAAAACCAAGATAAATTTAACACAAAATAAGTAACCACACACATTTGAAGAGTCAACAGCAATTACAAGGCACCAAAAACCGGAGGAAGAGGTGAGCAAATATTTTCATCCATTTGTTGTTCTTTCTTGGGCTTAAACAATTTGTTGTGCTTTTTGTTATTGTTGCTTTACGTTTATTTTGTTTCGCTGATTTTTGTTTCGGCATTGCAACTCAAGTCTAAGTCGACTTGAGTGCACAGAAAACAATGAAATATAGTTGTATTTTGTATTTTGTAAATTGTAAGACCAAAACAAAATATTACATTAAATTATATGTTTTTGAGACTTAAAGTGCTTAAATCTGTTAGGATCTGTGGAATTTCGATGGGAAACAAGTGATTTGAAGTGCCTGCTCTTTTCTCTCAGTGTGCCTATCCCAGCTGGCGCACACACACACACACAATCTCTTTAAAGTTGTCGCTGTTGTTGTCCTCATTTATCTGGACTCAAAGAGTTGAAGTTCGGAGTCGCGGACTCAAAAACTCTGAGCCGTCTTCGATTATTGAGCCGTTTGACTTTTTCCCAACTTCCAGCGAACCTGTTGGCCCCACAGGCAAAAAACGAAAACTACCGCCAACATATATGCGAAACTGGTGAAAAAAGTAGATATATACATATATATAAAAAAAGATATATAAAAAAAGATGCTCTGGTCAGCCTGTAGAAATACGCGAGTATCTGCCTTTGAGCTCTTTTCTCTTCTCCAATTTTTTGCGCCTCGTACACTTTTACACTCGCATCGGCGATCGTAAAGCCCATAAAGTGCCGCATATACTTGACCTATCCGAACTGCGGGTTCTACCGGGGGGATTGGACAATGGACAATGGATAATGGATAATGGTTGGCAATCTGGGCGAGTTGCTTTCTGGGTTGGGCAGTTGCACTTGGCCTTAAATCGCTTTATTTGCCTAGAAAGCCTCTAATTCGTTCAGACGGAATCGAGCGACTTTATGCTGAAATGTCAAGTGTTGAAAAAATAAAGTGGTTCTAATAAATGTCTACATGAATATATTTGTATATCACTTTCAATCGCCTAGAGACTTAATAACAAACAATCTTTGCTGGAAGTTAAATACTCTGAATACACCTAAAGATGTTTAAAATGTGCATTAGAGTTGTGCTTTTAAATCGTGAATACCCAAATAATTTGATAAAGACCTGGATTTGTTCACCGTGCATTCTGCTTCAGGTTGAGAGCAATTTTCGTTTGGATTTGGCTTGGCCCCTCCTCGAGGCCCCTTCAAAATGATTATTATTACTCTGCCGCATCATTATCGCCGCGCTTGAAATCTAATTTCTGCCCCGGCCACAATTTGCCACACGATTTGGTTTTTGTTTTGTTTTGTTTTATTTCATTTTCTTTGTTGCGAGCCCCAAAGGAATTGAAAGTGCGCGCGCATGCGCAATTAAGGCCAAGTGCGCAAAAAAAAAAAAATATATGTACTATACTCGCTCATACACGTATGTATAAATTCACGAAAAAACACAACCGTCAACTGGCAGGAAAAAATGAAAAACAAAAGCACAAAAAAAAAATAAATAAATAACATAAAAAAAAGTAACGACAGCGGAGGCTGAAGGCTAAAGAGCACAAATTCACTTTTTAGTTTAGTGAAAATACATGAACACAACTTGCAGAACCCAGAAGAGAGTTCCTCCCCGCCGAAAAAAAAGGGGGAAAAAAAAGAAGCCAGTTGGTGAAAATCCAGCGCATACAGGTTATAAAGATTTATGATCACTTTTGATACCGTCCGCCGTCCAATCGGCCTTCCAATGTAGGTGAAGCTCAAGTGAAAGAAGATAACGTGGCTTAGTGGAGCTGGAGCTGTAGCTGGAGTTGGCTCAAAGCGACATGGCCACAAAAGTGTGTCCATAACGCCATATCGCCAGCTATGCCCACTTAGATCCAGGTCATCATTGCTATTGAGGAAATCGCAATTTCTTTGGGGAAATCCCACTGAAAAAGAGACTCAATATATATAACAATTAATAAGAATAAGGGCAAATCACTATATTATTTAATTAAATTTCATTTTAGTTAGTCAACAGGATAACCATTTTTTGCACTGATCATTGATTTGCAAATAATTAAAAATATGTCTCATTTAAGCCTCAATCAACACTCCAAACTATTGACAATGATTGATGGGCCAAGTTGCTTGAGGAATGGGGTCAAAACTATTGATTTAACAACATATTCGTTACATTCATTTGTTTGCTTTTTCGTATATGTTTTCCATTTTGTAATTATGTACGCGCAATTAGGTAATATATATGTCATAGATAAATGAACCTAACCTTTTCGAATGAAATGTTTTACACCCTCGTTATAATAATCTATTAAAGGTTACTCATAAAGGTTACTCTCCCCCAGTTTTTTTTTTATTACCCGTACAATCTGCTTATACATATAGTTATCTCTCGTGATTCATTTGATTGAATCGTGTTGCAATGATTATGCATTCAAACAAATAGTTCCACTTTGTATGCAAAAGTTAGCCAATTTTTAATTGGCGATTAACGCGAAGTAAGAGAACAAGTACAAGTGTGTTTTCTAATCAATCTGGACTTGTGCCATCCAAAAATCAAGCGATTTGGGGTTTATTCATGCAAATTCACTGAGTTAACAGCGTACTTATTTTGAATAGAATTTTTCCCTCATTCATTAGCTGAAATTTGAAATTTATTATGTTTAACTACTATTAGCTCTGGTTTGCTTTCCGGACACTGTAGATTTTAACTCTTTTACTCGCTGCACATTCGTGAAGTTCACCTTCTTATCGCATTGCATTTAATTACTCACTTCGCTTACGGATTTTCTCACCATTCATTTGCTGCATTAATTCATGTTTTTGCATTTCCCCTCCCCCATTAAAAAAATATGCAATATACTTACTCTTCTACTGGCGAGCATCTTGAAAGCGAGAAAGGCAACAAAATTAACAATTACCCAGGCAGATAATTCATTAATAACTTGCATGGAAAAAGGTATTTTTTATTTCCTTTTAATTTTGCAGCCGAGCATTTTTTGTTACGGTTAATGTTGGAAAAACTATTCATGAGACTTAAACGGGTTACTGCTGCTCCGCTCGTTGCTTTCTACGCCAGCAAATGAGCAAAACAATACAAAAATATCACAAATACACCCACAGCTTGTAGTCCATATACAAATCGGAATCCGAATCCGAATCCCAATTCAAATCCAAGACCATCCATCCATCCAACCATCCGTCTATAAGTTTGGGCTCTTTCGAGTGCTTTTTGAATGGGCCGTGAATGCGGGCTGCCAAAAATCGAGAAATAACAAAAAGTGACTCGAAGAATGGTTATTTGGAGCTCTTTCTCTATATATAGCAAGCAGTCAAGCAGTTAAACAGTCGGCTTTGTAGGCCCAATTGACCTTAAATTATTGCCCTGCCATTGGCGTTGGCGTAATGTTTCAAAATTTCAAAATTCTCGCATAATACATATATTTAACAATCGGCGAATACTTTGGGCCCAGCATGTCGATTTGGCTTTTGACCACATTTGGCCAGTGGCCAATGAAAACATGCAAATCGGGTTTTTATGATACATTGTGCTGTTGCTCTTTGTTTTTTTTTTTTTTCGCTCAATTAGCCTGCGATATCCGGCCAGCAAGCAAACCCGGGCAATTACAAATGCAGAGCAGCTCCAAGTCCACAACCAAGTGGTCGTCATGCCACTTGCCACATGCCGCATGCCGCATGCGAGCTTTCACTGATCCAGCCAAGCACAACTGTGCAGCTTGGCTCGGACTCTGATCCTAGATCCAAGATCGCACAATATAAATCCAAATCCAAAAAGCGGCAAAAAACGTGGGCGAACTTTCCCACGTCCACAGATTGCTGACCAGCTGCACAGCGCGAAAAACGGGGGGCAGAAGCAATTAAAATGGGCCTCATGAAGAGCTGTTGCATATATATTCTACTATATCTACCATGGAATATCATAGTTGAAATACTTATTTAAATATTTTATAAGTTCAAGCAAGTGTAAATGTCAGCACTTGACAACTTTCTTTAAATGAAAAGAAATGAAAATTGTTGGGCTGCTGGAAGTGAAATGTTGTCGTTCATTTGGTGTGTATTGAAAACTATCAAATGTTTTTTCCTGCACAACAAAGCTTCGTCACGCTTCGATGTGTTGATTTGGCAAAAAAAAAAAAAAAAACCCATAGCATATACACAAAAAACCCAGGCAGAAGATACACAAATTTCACAAATTTCAATTGATGTGTGGCGGCGTTACTTCAGCATGTTGCTCCCGGGTGCAAATCATCATCATCATCATCATCATCAGCATCACCATCAGCAGCAGCATCTGAAACATCACAAACATCACAAACATCACAAACATCCCAAACATCCAAAACATCCAAAACATCCAAAACATCACAAACTTCAAAAACATCAGCAGAAAAAGTGGCCCTGGGGCCAAATCTCATGGCGAATCGGATGGGAATGGAACCTGAGACCCGAAAAGGGTGCAATTGGAATGACTGGTCCCAGGCTCCAGCTCCGGCTCCAGAGGATCGCCAAAATGTTCTCAGCTCAGAATCTCGACTGCACCTTTCACTTGGAGCGGATATACACGCAGAGAAACCGCGCTTGTTTAAGTTGTAGAAAATTGTCTATAATTGTCATGGTTTAGTTGTTTCAAGCAGTTCTGGTAGCTACAGTGCTGAAATGTATATGTTGCAATATTTTAAATAATAAGTATGCGTTAAGTGGAAGTTACTTTTATATTCTCTTTTTTTTTTGGTCCATTTTTTTCTGTGTGCACGTATTTGATGGGATTTTTACTACGGGGGATTGGCGAGCAGAAGCGAGTGTTTGGGCTCCAAAAATGGAAAAATGGCGGTGGTGTGGCAACCAAAAAAAAAAAGTTTAGAACCATCATGTTTTCCCACTAAAAAAAAGTCAACTCAAGTGGAAAGAAAAAGAGTTGTACAATAGATAAGTATATTTACGTGATCGGAGCTGCGTTTGCTTTGTGTCCGAAATTTCCTGCTCATAAGCACGGCTCAAGGTCATTGGGTACACCATTAGTTTTATTTGTATTTGTATTTGTATTTGTGGACCACACCCGTGACCAAGAGACAAAAGCTTTTATGGGGCTGAGGATTTTTCAATTCAATTTCGATTTCAATTTCAATTTCGTATGCGATTCGGGGGGGAGGGGTGGGGGAGGTCTGCGTGTAACATAACACGCCCGTCATCTGAACAATCCAAATATTAAATATATATCGTAATCGAAATGCATCGCTGCCTGACCTTTTGCAATAATCGAAAGTGAACGATGCGGTGCCGAAAGAAAACCCGAATTTCCCAATCGAAAAAGACTTAAAAATCGAAATGCAAGGGGAGAGAAGGGGGAAACCTGAAATGCATATCGGTCTCACTTGGATTGCGTCTAAATGAAAAACTTTATAATAATAGCCGCCTGGAAAAAAAAGAAAAAAAAAAGATGATGAAGAAAAGAAAATAAAAGTTAAGTTAGGCTTTCGTCACGCTTATACAATTTGTTGTTTATTTATTTTCGGTTTTCAGATTTCAGCTTGCAGTCATCAGTTTTCAGGCTTCAGTCTTTAGTTTTCAGGCTTTAGTTTTCAGTCTTTAGTTTTCAGTCTTTAGTTTTCTGTCTTTAGTTTTTAGTTTTCGGGATCATCTTTCAGTTGCGACTGCGCAATGTGAGGAAAACCGTAGGTCCCCAAGTTTAGCTCCTTTCATCAGCTTTGATTCCGTTTGCAGCTTCGATTGCAATTATCTCGCTCGGCTGTTGTCTAAATGAATTCAATTAAAAATTCACAATCGACAATAAATAACCCCGGCTCGGCGGCATTTTCACTATGCTGCGACTGAATACTCATACTCATACTCATACTCATACTTCGGCGGACTTTGAGATACTCGAGCGAATGCAAAAGCCAGCAAAATGGCAGGAAAAAAATTGCCAAGCGAAAAGTAAACAAAAACACAGCTCAAATCGCATTGCACAGTGGGCCGAAAGTAGCCGAAAAGTGCTGCAAAGTGGTGATTCATGAGTTTCTCAGCAAGTGCACAGTTACTACCTCTTTGCTTATGATTTGGGTATTGCTTTAAAACACTGCAATTGTTTTAAAGTAGATAAGATTCAGGTGAATGAAATTCCTTTGCCTTTCGGCCAGACTTTCCATCTAAAGTTGTTCAATGACCCAAAAACTGATCATTTCGGGAACTTAGTAAACTTAGTAAACAATATCGATTGTAATGCCGACCAGTGACACTATTTTCAACCACTCCAGACGCTATCTTATCGGCGAGTGCATTCAACTTGGCTTTAATTTTGGCCACTGTACCTGCATACGCGTACGACTGTATGTATATAAACAAATATACGAATACGTATACGCGATATATTTGAACCGAAGGTAGTTAGCACTCAGTATGCATAAAACTGCGAACTGGCGAGCGTGGGAAAAAGCATTGGCTAATCTCGGACTCTACCAGCGGGCCAAGTTTGACCAGTTGGTGGTTGGCGGTTTTGCTTTTGGTTTTGCTCTTGGTTATGGATTTCGGTCTTTGATCTTCGGTGTTCGATTTGGGGAATGGGTGCTTTGGGCTGGCGACTTCCCCCTTGCAACGCACATTACTCATACGCCGCGTGGCCATTCTCAGCTAGGGTCAAGATACTTGGCTTTCGGCCGGAGAAGAATATCGATGGCGAATCGATATGCGGATCTGTTATTATGATCCGGTCCGGTTCGCTCAGACTTCTAAAGACTTTCATTCATAGAAACTTTCAAAAAAGCATGCGAAGACAATAAAACAAAAAAAAAACACAACAAAAAACACGAAATAACTTCCAAGTGACCATCAAGAACTGGCCGCGAAAACGGGTTTCTTCTGGATTTTGGCTTATGGGTTTTGGCCATAATTTTTTCGTATTTCTCCGCACCCTGGCAGAATACAATTTTTGTTGTTGTTGTTTTTTTTTTGTATTTTTGCAGCAGATACATTTCGCAGGCAATCTAACAGTTGGCTGCTAATGTGATTTGTGAATGTTTCGACGTGTATTTCGCAAGGCGAAGTAAATAAATTACATTGGCAGTTTAACGACGTCGTCTTGCCGTTGGAAATTGTCGCCGATTGGCGGCTTTTGTTTGAGTCTAAGATTTCCAGCCCGGTTGCAGCAGGGCCCAAAGTTCCCCCGTCCTCCGCAAATTGCCGGCCATTTAACAAGCCAATAGATACAAAGCCAAGCCACACAATGGTCACACACAAGATACAAAGAAACAATGGCACGCAAGCTACAGCTGGGGGCACAAGAATAGCTCTTTTATCCACTTCAAGTGGAATCCATTAACAGTGCATATACACTGCATTTTCACACCAACCTATTGAATCAGTAAACTCCCTTTGAGAACCAAAATAAAGCGAATGCATATTATAAATACTTTATTTAACTTTGAAAAATATTGCAATAAAATCTATGTTCTAAGCTATTAGATTTATTAGAATAAAGACTTACTATTAGAATGACTTTGTGTGCACTGCGGATACGTGTTCATATTCGATACAGATACATGCACGGATAGAGATACAGATACAGATACAGATACAGATACAGATACAGATACAGATACAGATACAGATACACAGCCTGCTGTCGATGAGCTTCAATGGTTCGCGATCGCTTGATTGACAGTTAGCTAACCGTTTCGACTTAATACAAGTGTTTAACGGTTAGTCGGCGTGGAAATGTAGTGAGAGATACTTGCCGCCAAGGAAATGCTATCATATACACTCGTACATAGTTATGTGTGTACTTACTGGCGGCGTTCCATGGGAAACCAATGTCGCTGGCTTGCTATTGTACAAACAGCACTTATCTGCCGATAACTGGAGCAATGGAACCTGTTCTTACACTGATATAAAAAAAAACAACAATTGACCACAGTCTGAGATTCCGGGAAGCAGGAAACTAGTAATGATCGCGGGAAGTTTAATGGATCCATTGCGGTCTTCTGATTCTAGCTCTTCGATTCATTAAATGGAATTATTCGTGGAAATGAAGTCGTCTTCTATGTGAATATTAAGCAGGTAGATTGTTAAAGATTATTTGAAAATATGTATATCTCATTGTCAAGTTGAAAACCCATTAAAATAGCTGATGACTTGTAACCTTAGTTGTTACTCATTTTAAGCAAATTGCTAGTGCTTGCCAAACATTTGAGTGATTTCGAAACCTATAACGCGAACCTATAACCCTCACCCAAAAAACAAAGTGTAAACTAAGTGGGCTGCAAATCACTGCATGTCCCAAGAAGTCGCACTTCAAAATGACAGCAAAAAGTTTGCGAAAATCCCCTGCCATTAATAAGTAGCGGAGCCTCTGCCCTCAAAAGGGGACACATTTCGTTGACCTTAACCTTAGCCCCAATCTCGTGTTCAGTTGAGGAAATCTGATAGTAGATATGTACATATGCATATATGTATGTAAGAGTGAGTATGTACGAAAACTGACTGGCAGGCGCAGGCATCTGTGGAAAATTCAGCAAAACCAGTTGCTGCAGAACCTTACAAGTGAGTCCGCGATCTTGGCCTGAACGAGTTGGCCAGTTGGACAGATGGAAATTGTTGTTAAAATATGGGTCGTGCGACAAGAAATGAGAAAGTGCCAGTGAGCCAAACGGCGTAGACCGTTAGAATCGACTTTATGAATGCAAGTCTTGGGCTTGGCCAGCACACAAATCGAAGAGCCACCAGCCACTAATGGCAGCTGGTTTTTTCCAAGGGGGTCTCCATCACCATCACTCCATTGCCATCTCCATCTCCATCGCCATCTCCATCTCCATAGCCATCTCCTTGGCCATCGTGGACCACCAAAAAAGCACTCGAACCGCTAGCGAGTAGCGTGCGAAAATGGAACGAACCCAGAAAGTATTGCCCCCGGGAATATGGCCGCTGCTTTCAGAAGAATCGAGAACGGGAACGACGGCGAGAAAGAGCTAGCAAAAGATCGAGAAAAGAAAGAGCTCGAAATTCTAGCCAGAGGAAAACTACATTCAAACTTGTTTGCAGCACATTTCAAAAATTAATTTAAAATAATGTACACATTTTAAAGGTTGTCATTAAGGAGGGCGTTTTAAAAATAGCCTTAGAGTGTGCGAGAAGAATCGAGAGGAAGACTGGAAGACTCTAAAAAGGAAACAGTAGAATCTTTAGCAAAAAGATAGATCTGCAATAAAAATTATATAAAAGCATCTTAATTTTTAGGCAAGTTCGTAAAAGTGTAGCGAAAGGACTCGTATGCTTAGGACAAACAGCCAGAAAATATTTCCGAAAAAAGGAAGTTTGAATACTAAAGATATAATTTGCAAAATATCTTATAGTTAGCTCTATTTGGTCAGGCATCATTAGCTGATAAATTGGACACCATTAATTTATTCATTCGCCCATTTCGCTTTTGTCTTATTAATTGGCCTGCATGTTCGAAACTGTGATGTCAATGAGGCAAGGTCAGCAGTCGGTTAAGGAAACGAGTGGCGATGTGAGAACTCTTGAGATCTCGAAGATAAATTGGAGAGACTGGTCGAAAGGTGACCTAGACAAGTGGAAGCTTTAAGCCTGCAGTAGCAGAGGAAATAAGATCCATTGGCAGATTTCAAGAGGAACTCTTCTAGTCGAACTCTATGAAGCAATTGCTCTGGCAAGACATGAAACTCTATTTAAACATTGTATTTACATTGATGTTTTGAAAAGTGGGGTAACTAACCTGTTTCTCATTTATATTACTTCAGTGATCTCTCCGGGATCAGGATGTCGGCCGCCACGCACATGGCCATGCCGGCTCACGCCGTCGTCCCGCCGCCCGGCACTCCGCCTGTGCTGGGGGGCAGCGGGTGCTCCAATCTCAGCCTGCCGCCGGGTAAGCGTGGCCACAAGCGCAGCGTTTCGCTGGAGAACAATGCACCGCTGGCACTGCGCAGCACACCCAGCTTGGGCCAATCCTCGCTGGGCTCGCCGCTGCTGCAGTTTGGCCAGGCTCAGGGGCAAGGACACGCGCAGGGCTTCCACACGGGCACTTTGAAGTCGCGCCAGGAGCAGCGCCGTCTCAGCCAGAAGTTCGGCAGTCACAGCAACTTGGATGACGAGGGTGTGGGCATTGGTGTGGGCATGGGTGTGGGCATGGGCATGGGCATGGGCCTCCAGATGCGCAGCAAGTTCCAGAATATACGACAAATGTTTGAGCTGAGTCGCAGCTGTGTGGGCGGCGGGGGCGGCGATGGCAGAGGGGGCGGGGCCGAGGAGGAGGCAATGCAATCTCTGCCAGCAACATTGCCGCAGCAGCAGCAACATCAGCAACATAATCAGCAGCAGCAGCAGCAGCAGAGGCGCACCACGCCCATTGCCGGCGGAAGTCGCCACCAGCAACAGCAACAGCAACAGCAACAAATGGGCGAGGCGGAACAGGTGAGGCCCACAGCTACACTGAAAAGAAAAGTACTAATTAATTATCTTTTGACCTCATTTGTGTGTTCGGTTGCCAACCAATCGACTCGACTCTCCAGACCAGCGGCAACTTTCTGCGACCCATTGCCTTCAAGCCCATTCCTTTCGAGCCGGACTACCGCATCGCCTGCCAGCAGCAGCAGCAGCACCAGCAGCAGCTGCAGTTGCAACAGCAGCAGCATCAGCACCAGCAGCAGCAGCAGCAGCAGCAGCAGCAGTTGCAGCTGCAACACCAACAGCACCAGCAGCAGCAACAGCAGCAACAACATCATCAGCATCAGCATCAGCAGCAGCAGCAGCAGCAACAACATCAGGCGCTGCAGCTGTCGACGGAGGGCGGTCAGGCGGGGGGCGGGGCCGAGCGGTACGGCTACGGTTCGACGCCGTCACTTGCCCCACTGCCCACCGCATCGGCCCAGAAATTTGGCAGTGAGTAGCAGTTAACATTCCGCTTTATCTAGATTAAATACCCAACTGACATTGGGGCCATTTCCAAGCCATAAATTATAAATTATCTACGTGAAGTTAAGTTATGTTAAGTGGACAAGATTACGCTAGAATCAAAGACAGAAATATAAAATACTACAAAATATTTTAAAAATATATATATTAATCAAATGCATTATTTTAAAGGCACCACTGACCTACGACACTTGGCCGCTCGGCGTCGAAATCATCGCCTGCTGCAGCGCTCCAGCAACGAGGACTCCCTGACCCTTGACCTCTTGAGCACTGGCAGCCACGACAGACCCGATGGGGCCAGCAGGTTGGCTATGTGCAATATCTTAAAGATTCTCGTTACTAATATCTTCTAATATCTACCCATTGAATGGGCAGCAAGAGCAGCGGCACTGTGGTGGGCAGCAGCGATCTGACGCCCTCGCCCTCGGATTCTGGGATCTCGGAACTGGAGGCGGCGCTGAAGGATCGCGACTCGGAGCTCTCGTACCTGCGACAGGCCATGGAGCACAATGAGAAAGTAATTTTCCAAGTTCAAAAGGTTAAGCAGGCAGTCGCCCGCCCACTGAAGCCATGTTTTTAATACCCTCTTCATATATACTTGTGTGTGTGTGTGTGTACTTTCGATCAGGACAAGGAGGTGTACTGGGAGCACGAGACGCAGCGACTGCGGCTCTTCTACGAGGGTCAGCAGCGGGAGTGCCAGCTGAAGCTGCGCAAGATGGAGCAGCTACTCGGACTGCAGCAGTTCCAGCTGAAGCAGCACAAGCTGCGCCAGTCGGAACAGGTAAACCGGCTGCAGCAGCAGCTCGATTTGGCCAGGGACTCCAGCCAGGGACTGCAGCAGCAGGTGGACGCACTGCGTCACCAGCTGGAGGACAGCGAGTGGCGCGTCTGCGAGCGCAACGGGGAGATAGCTTTACTCAAGACGCAGCTCAAGGAGGCGCATGTATGTTAACCATATATAAATAAAGGGAAATTTGATGTACCATTTATCCTGTTGTAGCTGGAAATCAACATGAAGGATCATGCGATTGTCAGCCTGAAGCACAGCAGCAACAGGAGCAGCAGCAACAGCAGCAGCAGCAACAAGTCCTGTGACACAAACACAAGCCAAAGTCAACCAAAGCAGCAGGCGAAGGAGGAGCAGCAGCAGCCAGAGTTGCAGCTGCAGCAGAAACAGCAACAGCAGCAACAGCAGCAGCAGCCGCAGCAAATGAAGCAACAAAACCAGCCCGACCAGCAGCAACTGCAGAAGATCATCACCCTGAAGGATCAGGTGATTGGAGCGCTGACCAGCGAGCTGGCCAAGTTGCGCAAGGAGCTCTCCGATCTGGCCATTGCCCACGAGTACGGCGAGGAGCCCTGCGGCCGGTACACTCGCCTCAAGCAGCAGTTGGACAACCTGAACGAGATCTGCCAGAAGACGCGCAAGTACACAACAGCATCCGCATCCCCAGCAGCAACTGCAGTAGCAGCAGCACCACCAGCACCACCAACACCAACTGCACCACCAACTGCACAGGTAGCACCTAGCTGCGTCCAGGAGCTGCCCAAGCTGGATGTGCTGGTGCAGCGACTGCAATTGGATCAGGGACAGGGTACGCAGCAAACGCTGGACACGCTCATCGAGGAGTCCACCACGTACGCGGAGGATATAGCCAAGCTGCGCCAGAAACTGGACGACTTCCGTCTGAATCTCGAGCTGGAGAAGCGTCAGTGGTGCGCCGAGAAGGACAAGGTGCTGGGCTACCAGAAGCAGCTGCAGGCCCACTATATCCACATGTACCAGAAGCTGCGCTGCCTGGACAGCGCCGGAGCAGCGACTGGCCAGGTGGAGGCCACCACTGGCAACTGAGTGGAGCTGGGAACTAGGGGCAATGGTGCTATCGTCGCTGGGATAACAAACTTGGGAAGCAAGTGGAAAACAGTCTTTAAACTGCTTTAAACTACTTTCTTCCTTTCAACTGATCAAAGTAATATTTTAAAAACATTTATATTTTATATAGCCACAAGCAGGACTGAAAATGCTATTCTGCTATAAAAATCATAGAAGTTGTTTGCTCTTAAATTAAATGGTATCATTAAAATTAAAAACCAGTGAGCTGAAACATTTCCTTCCCTTGGCGATAAATAATACACGATTTTCGATATTACTAGAGTTGTACACAGATTGTACAGAGAACTCTGATGAATATTTATACAAGATATGCATAATGAATTTTTTGTTTTTAATATTTTACAAATATATATATATGTATACTTTTAATTTATTAAATGTAATTATAAACGAGAAAAAAAAACATTTGTGATTTCGCATGTTGAATATAATAATATATATTGATATATGTATGTCGTTCCATTATGCATATGCAATAAAAAATGATAATAATGAAATAACAATAATTTGCTTTATTGATGAGGACCAGCGCTACAACTAATGTGCAGGATCGATAAATGGTAAATGACTCAACTGGAAGCTAAACATAAAGGGTAATTGGTATTTAACATAATAAAAAAAATATAAAATTAATACAATCGTTACTGGTAGATTACATAGTATGCTTAATGCAAAGGCCTGTCCTCGGGATCATCATCTTGTCAAGAGCAGGGTAACTAACTTCGTAACACTAAAGTGGATCGATTTGTTTGATATGAAAACTAAACGAATAAAATAAACCTTTAAAGCAAATCACGGCGTGGTATATGGGCTTTTGTTTGAGTGGCTATCAAATTAAATATGTTTCTATGGCGCAACACATAAAAAGTACTGGGTTATCAGTCAAAAATTAAAAAAACCAAAATAAAATGAAAATTAAAATATCAATATATCCAATATTGTTTCCTCAGTTCTCAATTAAATATTGGTTTGGAAAATGGCTAAAGAAGCTTATAGAATAAGCAAAACGAAATATTTTCATTTTTTACAATAACATGTTTCAACAAAAATGAAGTATTCGTTTTCTCGATTTTGCTCGATTTCAATGAAGTTGAGTGGTTAATTCCAAATGTTTTCTCTTAAAGTGAATAATAGTGGTACAATTAACATTTGATTCTTCAATATGTTCTGAAACCACGAGTTTTTTAATAAAAAACTTAAATTTGTTGTTTCTTCGCATTGTTATAGCATTGCTTACATTTTTCCGCTTATTGGGAAAACAAAAGGAATTACATTTCTTTAAACTTTTCTTGCGAAATTGAAATGTTTTCTTATAAAAATATGTATATGCCTTTAATTAGTCAATTGGAGTTCAATTAGAAGTAAAGTTAAGATGAATGAAATGTAATATTTGCAATTTAGCAATGATTGTTAACAGAAAATATTGGCAGTTTCAAAATGACGCTTGTGTAGTTTCAAAATATCCCTGTATCGCCTTGCGATTACGTTCTCATCAAAGGTTTCATCTCAAACAAATCGCTCCACAGCGCAAACACACACTCTTTTGGCAGTCGTACACACTCATTCGCACTTTTATAGCTATGGAGGGAACCTGGAAGGGCGATCCCCAACTAGATCTAGGCGCACTCCTCCACGTAGGTGGCCGGAAAGATGCCAATGTGGTTGCGCAGGGCGCCCAGCCACCATCCGTCGTCCTGCTTGGCATGCACCTCGATGATGTCGCCGGGACTCAGTTCCAGCTCGTCGTAGAGCTTCGGGGTGTAGCTATATAGTGCCTTGCAGCGACCCAGTATCGGACCGGATCCGTCCTTCTGGCCCTTCTGCAGTTCCTGCGCATTCTGATAGAAATGCTGCGTCTGCACTTGGCCATTGATGGGTGGATTTTGGAGCATCTGTTGCTGTTGCTGCTGCTGCTGCAGCTGCGGCTTCTCCGGCTCCTCGTCCTCGTCCTGCGAGCTGAACTCATCGAAATCAGAGTCCTGCTGATTGGATCCACCATCCGCCTGGCCGCGATCGCTGTGATGATGATGGTGGTGGTTATTGTGATGGCCATCCTGCAGATTGGCTAGAGTTTTTGACTTAACGGACGCGGCCACCGCGGCATTTGTCGTCGAGATTATCTTTGGTTGGCTGGTGAAATTGGTCTCGATATTGCTCTTGCTTCGGTTGAACTGCTTAACCACCGAACTGATGTCTGTGCAGGAGCCGTTGCTATTGTTGTTGCTATTGCTGCTGCTGTGCAGGTGGGAGCAGTTCTCCTCGGGAAGCTCATCCTCGTGATTAGTGGTTATGTCGGTGATATCGTGGGTTAGCATACTGGTCGATTGCTGCGTCTGCGACTTGTCGTTGTTCTTCAGCCAGTTGGGGACCTTCAGGATGCTCTGCTGCAATCCAGTGCGGTCACGGGTGATCTGTGGGTTTTAAAAGACGTTAATACCATTAAAGTCTCTTTAGTTATCATTAAAAACCCACCTGAATGTGCTGGGCCAGTGGGTGAGTGGTCCTGGGTTTGTGGTCCAGCTCCAAGAGGGCAGAGTGCAGCTTGAGGCGGGCGCCCTCCAAATAGGTCAGCATGGAACGGATCTATAATGAACCATATTTAATAAAATCTATTATTGAGTGATATAGAGTGTTAATCATACGTGGTAGAGCTTATCGGTGATGTTCTGGTGCTCCTGGTGGTTAAGGGATTGCGACAGTCCCCTCAATCCGTCGCGGGACCGACGCTCCCGCTCCAGATCCGTCTTGACCAGCTGCAGGAGCTTGATCAGAGCGTGCTTGCGACGCTCCCGATTCATGGCCAGCGTGGTGTGTTCGCAATAAAAGTCCGGAAGAAGTTGCTCACTGGGACCCTCCGAGTTGCGGCGTATGTGGCGAACCACCTGCATGTCCTTAGCCACGTTGCAAGCATCGAGTTGCGGCTGCAAGCGAGTGCTTAGTCCGCCGAGGATCGGATTCATGTCCGAGATGAGGCGTGCATACTGCTGGGCAAAGTTGTGCATATTGCCCAGTCGCTGTTGTTCGCTGC
Source organism: Drosophila yakuba (assembly GCF_016746365.2). Classification (NCBI taxonomy): domain Eukaryota; kingdom Metazoa; phylum Arthropoda; class Insecta; order Diptera; family Drosophilidae; genus Drosophila; species Drosophila yakuba. The sequence continues at coordinate 12,797,726 of NC_052526.2, forward strand.
TCTGCAGCTGGGCACTACCCCGGAGCACGGCCATCTCCCAGTCCACGCGAGCTCGCTCCGCCCGGACGCACAGGGTGTAGTATTCCACATCCGCCCGCTTCACCGCCTCCTCGGCCTTCTTGCGCTTGTTGTCCAACTTGACGCAATCCTTCTCCGCCGACTTGAGCTCCTTTTCTGCCGCCTGCTTGTTGGGTCCCTGGTGGAGCAGGGCTATCGATGGTGACTTCTGGATGCGCACGTCCAGCATCGCGTCCTGCAGCTTCTCGTTCTCGCGTGCCGCCGTATGGGAGGCCTTCTTGGCTTTCGCCTCGCTGGCTCGCCATTCGCCCAGGACTCGCGCCGCCTTGTCCACGTTGCTCTCCACCTAAGGATTGGGATTTGCTTAGAGTTACTTATGCCTTACTCCATTTAAAAGTCTACCTACCGCCTTGCGCGCCTTGTGATGCCCTTCGACGACGGTCTTGAGCGGCTTGACCAGCTCATCCGTGAGCGAGGCCGCCAACTGGCGATGGATGTCGCTGCGGCTCTCCATCTCCGTAGCCACTCCACGCCAGGCGTCGGCCACGCTCCCCGGGATTTCCCTGCCGGCTTTGTTCAGCTTGTTGGCCAGCTTCGATAGTGACTTGGAGTAGATCAGCTCCGAATCGGCTCTGAAAAGATTAAAAAACATAATTCGGATCGATTAAACATACTTAACTTGATCTTTGACTCACCTCTCCTGCAGGACAAAGATGAGCTCTTTGCTAAAGTCACCGCCCTGCTTCACATATCGCCGGAGTTCCTCGAAGCCGTTCTGTCCCTGTTTAGAATAGTAATTATGTCGTTAATATAATGTTTAACTCAGTTAACCCATCCCTTGCAGCAACCCCAGACCAACAACAAACAGCTGGACCTGTACCTCATCCTTGAACCGCTTGGCATGCGGCGACAGATCCTCCTCGCTGTTACGGTGTGACATGGACGACTCCATTTCGGTCCGTTCAGTAACATCCTCGCAGCTCTCAGTTACATCGCGACGACTCCGTTCCGGCGACATTGACTGGCGACTGGCATCCGCGGTTGACTGATTAAGATTGCTTCGTGATTGGGCCAGACGTTTAAGGGGCGTCTGCTGACGTACTGCCTCCTTAATCTTGGAGCCCTCCTCGCCCAGCCAGTGCTTCATGCCGTGCCAGCCCTTGCGCAGCTTCTCCTTGTTGTGATTGAAGTTAATCAGCGTTTGGTTCTTGTTTTTAAGCAGGGTGATTCTGCGCTCACTGGGTCTCAACTGATCGCGATGCGTGCAGTACTCCAGATCGATCTCCTTGCCAAAGTCCTCCGTTTCGTTGATCTGCCGCGTTAGCTCCTGCAGTTCGTCAATCGAAACGAACAGATTCTGTGCATTGAGGCTTTGATAGCTCACTGACTTTAGATCAAAGTCGTATTCCCCATTGCTGCTGCTGCAGGCCAAGCTTTGGCGGGAACTCTGGTGAGAGCTCTGATGCGAATGGGAGCGGGAGTTCAGGTGGAACGAGTCTAGGCTCTTGAAGTGGGGCTGCTGAGCCATGAAGCCACCATTTGGTATGGGCGATCGCTCGGCGGATGGCTTCACCGATGGCAGATTTTCCTTATTATCACTGGCCGCCAAACTGAGCACACTGGCCCCATAGAGTTCCGGCAACTCGGGCAGATTCAAGTCCAATCCCAGCTTTGCCGGTGCCGTGACATTCATGTCCAGCGCCATCGAATTGGACTTGTGCAGGTAGACCTTTAGTTCGCTACGATGCAGATTCTGAACGGATTGCGATTGCCTTTGCTGGCGGGCAATACGTGGTCGTCTGATTGGAGGATCTATGGCAGTGGGTATGGGCGTTATGGGACGTTTCGCTTCCTGGGCAGCCAGCAATTTTTCCTCCACCTCATGTTTGGGTGTCTCAAATTGTTCTGGCTCCTCTGGATCGTCCAGATCTTTTTCAATCCTCAACTCCTCTTCCTGATGTGGTTCCTTAGGAACATGAAACTGATGCTCATCCTGATCGTGATCGTGATCGTTGTTCTCTCCCAGACCATCTGTGATTTGCAGATCCTCATCCCGTTCCATTTGCTGCGGACTGCTTCTGGCGTCCACAAACTCCTCCTCATCCGAACTCCTCGGCGTCAGGGTCCTCACAATACTGGAGGTCTGGGCTATGCCGCCGCCAATCTGTTTCAGTCTCGCCTCCGTGACATCGAAGCGATCGGTGTCCAGTGTTGTAGTCGATATCAAAATCGGGGCTCCGATTTCGAGGCGATGATCATCCGAATGACTACCGGTCATATTGTAGCTCCCAGTATGGAGTTTGGTGGGCGAAACGGAATTATCACTGGCATTATTCGACGGATTCAGATTCATACTGCCAAGATGACGACGTCCCAGTTTATTTCCCAGCACCGAGTAGCGCTTGATCCTGCCCAGAAATCCTTTGGCTCCGCCATTCTGATTATTATTGCTTCCGACATTATTGTTATTATTGGTAGCGTTTTCCGATTGGGGCAAATCGGCCATGGCGGCATTATCTTTGCCGCCCAGCTTGAATTTGTGCACCCGCAGGTGGTTCATCGTTGACGGCTGTTCGATTTATGGACACAAAAACATTACAAAAATTCCAATTCCTAAACTTGCACTCTCGTTCGCACGTCTGTGTGCGTGTGTGTGTGTGTGCGTGCGTGAGTGCGTTTTCGTGAGAGTGGGGAAAGAGAAGAAAACAACAACAAATGCAGCATGACGAAAGGAACGGGAAAAAGGGGGAGAGCAAACTGGGCTTCCTCTAGGCAAAAAGAGAGCGCCAAAAGGAGAGCGAGAGTCGACCTGGAAGTGACGCTTGTCAATGGGAAAGCATCCGTTATTTTTGGAAATAAACAGATTGCTTCAACTTCAACATTTCTAATGGTTTTAACACTGTTTGTTAACTTATAGTTACCTTCGATAATATTGTCGGTATGCACATACATTTACAGTAAACACTAGTAACTATTTGCTTTTCTTATTATAGATATGTCGGAACTGTACACTTTCCGTTGCAGAAGAGAGGCGAGCAAATGAGGCACTGCATGAAATGTTAAAGCTATTAACTCCCTAATTTAGTTCACATGAAAACCATGTGCAACCATGGCCTACGGCAATTTAAATTCCACTGGAAGCTCATTCCCTCACAAATGGTTAATCCGAAGTAGCCAACCGTTATACCCGTAATACCCTGTAGCAAGTTACTTAGCAGGCGATGTTTCACCTACATAACAAAGCACACAGATAACATAAACACACCGAACAGAACAGGAAAACAAGGAGGAGCAGAAGGAAAAGGAATGGGTAAGTGACTTAAGAAAGGTGCTAAGAATAGGGAGAAATGGAAGGAAAAGGCCGCTCCCCTCTTCACCTTCTGCCGACACTAACCCTCTCTGCCCTCCTTTTCTTTCGCCTTTCCCCCCTCTGTTACCCTCCAATTCCCTTCCTCTTTGCTCCAGTTTTCGATGCAGGTAGAGATTACAAATCGGTTTTGGACTCAAGGGGGGTTAGAAAGAGGTATGCATGAGGCGCGGGGAGCAGTGGTTGTTTAAAGGGAACAGATAAGGGAAAGAAGAAGCGGACGCACAAATCGCTGCGTTGGCCACTGGAATAAATGGAATAACAAAACCAAACCAGAGACTGCAAAGTCGCCGCCCGTGGCGCCCCCATCGACTGCGACGTCGGCAGCGACGTCTGTCTGTCTCCTTTTCTGTTTTGTGTCTGGCCGATCAAGTGTGGTTCCACAGCTACGATCAAAAAAATAGAACCACCTTTAAAATAATATCTTATATATAAAAATATGTCGATCTACATAACTTTCAAAACAAAAAAAAGCTAAAAAACAGGAAATACCATTACAAAATTTCGTCCTACAGAAGTTAACAATCAAATTTCTGGGGCTCTGACCACTGTTATGGCTCTTCTATGATAACTTCGTTCCGCTGCTGTTCGTCTTCTTTTTCTGCCTCTCCCCAGTCATTCCGTGTTGGTAATTATATAAATCATTTATTTATGAACTATTTACTTTCGAGTTAAGTCAGATAATGGTTATTCTCAACGATTTCTCTCCCTCGCCGCCTCCCATTTCCAATTTCCTTCACTTCGCTTGAATGAAATGCAAATCGTTTTTTCATTTTTCCCTGGGCAGAGTGGATTTTCTAATTACAAATGAGCATATAACGCGGGTAAACTCCGATTTCTGTTGTTGCAATTGCATCCGAAAGTGGAGCAATGGGATGGGGGTAGTACGGAGAAAGAGAAGGAGCATGATGACGAGAGGGGAAGGAAAGAACCGGGGACAAGCGACGATCATTAAGCCTCCAGTTGTTGTTATAACTGTACTGTGATGTAAGGTTCGTGCTAAGTTTCTACTAATGCATATATTCGACAGTGCAGACTCGGAAACGAAACGATAACAAGTATCGATTTACCGTTTCTAACAAAGTTAAATTCAAGTCGCTCAGTAAAATATTATTTACATAAACAGCTTTGGGTAAAAGTTCCCCACTTTGAAGGTAATTGAAGAGAAAGACAGCAAGCTCGTTTACCAAGTGACCACTGTACTCGTTAGTCTGTAGATATCTGGGTTGCCTTTGTTACACTTTTCGCGATTCAAATGGCCGACGTGCGAAACCGTAGTAAGTAAAAACAATTTAATTACATTTTGCACTTGTTTGTTGTTGCGGCTAATAGCATTTGCATCGAGTAAGAAGCAGAGTGGCCAAAGAGGATGCGCAACCAGGGGGTTAACAGGCGGCAGTGGGAGCGAGAGGGGTTAATCGCACCGTCTGCGATATGTCACGTTTCGCGGAGGCAGGTGAGTGCAATAAAGTGGAGTGTGTGACAAGTCAAAAGACAATTCAACTAATGAGCGAGCTTAGCTTAGTTGAAAAGCCGCACAAGCAGTCGCACGGGAGTCGAGGAAGCAGTGCGTAAGCAGTGCCACACTGGGACACAAAATGCAGCTCATATTTTGTTTAAAGAATGATAAATACCTTTTCTTGGTAGGTGCAATCCTGATAAAAAAAAAGTAAACAGCTATTTATAAAGATGAAATCATGTAGTCGGCGATTGCCTTGTCAAGTCCGGAAATGAGAAATAATCTCAAAGGTCTAGTTCAATTCATATTTAACTTAACTGCTTAAAAACGAGAATCTCAGTGGAAGAACATTTTTGGGAAGTGCAAGATGGTGGAGCAACCAAGGAGGTGAGGCAAGCCGTGGGGAACCTGCAATTATGGGAAGCCTTCTGCCGACATTGCGCAGTCCAGGCTTAAAAGTCAAATAACATAAATTATGGCCAAACGGACGGGGACGGAAGATCATATGGGGCCAAGCCCCACGAAGATAAACAGTGGAATAAGTCTGCCCGTGGGCCCTTTGGGCTCTATAAATAGAGTTGCCAACTGCGGCAATTGCAGCCACCGACAATTGCAAGTCCCTTTTGCCTTTTGCTTCTTTTATGGCAATTTATGATTAATAAAAGGAATTAATCGCACACAATGCCAGCGAATGGCCATAATTGGTGGCACCGACTCCTGCAAGGATCCGCGGATCACAGTCAAGGTCATCGCAAGGCCATATAAGGGAGCACCCACCGTCTATAGTAGCTATCTATCCACTGCTACACCATGTTTGGTTTTCCTGATTTTTTAAATAGACTGCCTCGGCTCATTTCTATTTTCTAATTCACTTCCAAGCTGCAATTGCAACAGCAGTCGACTGATTTATAGCTCAGCCCAACTTCAGTTTTTATACCAATTAAAAGTTGGGGCCGCCAGTGCACTGAGAAGAATTTCTATAAAATAGAATGAGCTTTGGTTTCACTCTTATAAATATTTACTTATTACTATTTCCGTTTTAGGAATTCAACTGAATATTGCAACTGTGATCAAAGGCAGCAAATTGCTTCGTTTCGAATGTTTTCTACTATCAAATAAAACCACCAAATGTCGGTAAGTCGTACTTTTGATACCATTTTCTTAGTGCACCCTATATTCTCTCAGTGAGCAATTGGACCCCTTTAAAACCCGATATCCATGCCTCTTAATGCCATTGTATATAGAAATTGATTCCCATAAACAAAAAGTGCGAAAGTCTAGCGAACACCTGAATATAGTAAACCATTCATGGGATGCGTTTTTCCATTAAAGACGGCTATTTTTGCTGTGGTGCAAATACCTTGAATTGAATTGATCCTGCTCTAATTTTATTAATAATACATATGTATGTATGTATATAGTGTGGTTTTGCGATGGGAGAAGATGTTTTGCCTTGTTATGCGACTATTTACTTGGCATTAATCTCATTCCCCTGCTGTATCCAGGCAGTGGTTTATGGGGCGCATTTATCTCATTTAATGTCTAGAACAATAAACAAAACGCTAAACTTGTAGTTGCCAAAAAAACTGCCCTTTACACATGGCTTCGTGTGCGATCGGTTGATCTTTCGATCTCTCTGCGCCAGCCGAAAACGAATATAGAGATGGAAAATGAGGTAGAGCTAAGTCGAAAAAGATACAAAGAGAAAAAAAAAACCCTATAGACAGTGTCTGTATGTCGACGCTTTCTGTTTCACTTACGCAAATATTTTCACAACTTATCGCGGGATGTTGCGCCAAATGCGCAAGGTCTGAGACCCGAATGCAAAAATAATTCTCTTAATGAGGCTATTCAATGGCGAACCACTCTGTTTGCCTTTCCCCGCATTTCTCGAATGCCATTCAAATGGTTGAACCATCTTGTTCACCTGGGTTCGTCTTCCATCTCACTGATATGATCCCAATCCCCAATGTGATCCGATCCCATCCGACCACCTGATTCGCGTAGGTCACGTTCGCTGGGGTGTCAAGATGTTGTGAGATGGGCGGCGATACAGGTGCGGATACTCAGCTAGCTAGATAAAACGGATTAAGGAAGTTGGTGAAAACGCTCTTATCAATGGAATTTCTACGTAAGAAGAAACTGCTAAGTAATCGCCAAATGCGATAAGGTGCTTGTATAAGTGTACCCGCTACTTGCAATTTTTTTTTTCTCGGAAGATATTATGATGTATCTGCAATCTAAGCTTTAAAAGTGAGATAGTTCTGTTCACGTATCTATGAATAAATACAAGTAATTTAGATACATCAAAAACGAGTGAGATAGGAGTTACTTTTCTGTTTTCTTACACTCGAAACTTCTATTCCCATATAATGCTCTTAATGGTAGATATAATTTTACTGATTGTAAAGAGGCTCATCATCATCATAATTGAAAAACCCCATTAAACTACAAGAAGTTCTTCCGCATGTGAGTCTGTTCTTCTTTCTGGTTGCTGCAGTCGGTTCATGTGGGTGTCAGGGGTTAACGCAATTAACCCGTTTCGCGGTGCCGCCTCAATCAATTTTTCTTAAATGTCATTGACATGCCGAGCATGCAACGTGTTGCATCAGGCAGCAAATGACGGGGACGCGATTTGAAGAGCTTTTATTTAGTTTATTGTATTTTATTTGTAGTTTTTTGCCTCAATTCTTCTGCCGATTGCCGTTAGACAGCGACAGCGTGTGCTGGCCATCTCGCTCGCTCATTTGCGTTGAATGCCTGTCAATCTTGTTAGAAATGCGTTTGTTCTTCGAAGACTTTGGGGCGGAGGGGAAGAGGCAGAAGGTAGAAGGGAGATGAGAAGGGCCCCAAAGACAGAAGACTGAGCAGAAGACCCAGAAGAAGAAGAAGAAGAAGCATGAGAAGCGGCTGCATTTATTTTTATTCGACATTCGGTCATTTTGGGCTTATGCTTTGTTTTTCGTCATTGTGCTCGTCTTTGGAATCCGTTGAATATGGTGCCAGTGCCTAATTAACTATCGAATTACAGTCATGCCTCGCTAGCTGGAACTTAACTCATAAGGTAAATTCCAAGTCCAACAAATTCCAGTTGTCAAAAAAGTTTCGAATCGTAAAGAAGAGTACATATGAAAGACTCTTCAACAGGTGCCAGTTCAGGCTAGCGAGGTTCATCTGTGGATCTTACGATCAGCAGCTAACGGTTAATCGTTATTCAAAAAATAAAGTTCCATCAAAAGGCCCCCAACAATTGCTGGGCCATAAATAATTATGCTAATCGCTATCTAAATAAAAGAACCGGCCATCAAAAGAGAACATTCATGTAAAGATCACATAATATCTATAAATACGTACATATACACCGCAGATATTGGACAGATATATGTATGTGTATGAACGGATGCGTAGACATGGTCTATGGTCTATGGTCTATGGTCTATGGCTTTTATTGTATTCTATTTGGGAATTGTACAAAAATAATTGGCACATTTTCAAGATGTTTAGACTTTGGTTTTTCGGCCATTCGGGCTAAGTTTGTATGTATGTACATATGTATGTATGGAAAATGTACGCTGGATGCGATTTAGCCAAGGCAATTTCGCAAATCTTTTGCAACCGAGGATATTATTTTTGGGTGCATCTGACAGATGCATTTGTCACTTGTCATGCCGCAAACTTGAGCTCATTTTGGAATCGGCAACAAGGTCGGCAGATAGCGAAAATTAAAAGAACCCATGTCGACACTATTCGATTTGTTACAAAGTGTAGAAGATACACGATGAATTTGTATCTGTTGCACTAGAAAAAAATTCTTTTTGTATACAGATATATTTTTAAGACAAAGTTCCAATAAATCAATACATATTTCCAACTAGCTATGTATAACTATTAGTGATTCCTTTTTTTCTGTGGGTATGCAGAAATTCATTGCAGGGGGCATTCACTGTAGCGGTCTCTTAAAAAGATTACTACTGTCTAATCTAAAGTTCCTCAGGTTCTGGGGGATTTGAGAAGTCACACGAAAACAATTCTCATTCGATTCCAAATGAAATCAATCAAAACACAAAAACCCTAATTCACTGCATTATGGCATTGTTGTTGTTTCTTCGCACGTTTGGCACTCACACACAAACACACTAGCGCACTGAAAAAAACAATTAGCTTATTTGTGCTGCGGTTATGCAAACAACAATATATGTACACAAAAGGTATACGAACTGCTGCAAAATTTACCGAAAATAAATAAAACTGTAATTATTGTTGCTGATATTATTGTTATTTGTCGACGATGGCAGCGGCGACATTTACAGAAACTCGCGACGTCGGCGTCGGCGACTAAATTTAGAACTGCGACGAATGAACAGCGTCGTCGACGAAGCGACGTCAACAACGCGCGGCAACAGACTGAGCGCTGCTCTGCCCGTGCAGCTCTGCCAGAATGCTGCGCCGGTTCGGGAACGTGAAGGTGTCGTGGAAAAGAAGCATTACAGAGTGCTTCTTTTTCCACAGAGCAATAGAAGCTAGCTAAAAGCATTGAATAGGTGTATTACTCTACTATAATTTTAAAGTTACGGAAAATATCCTCTACCAGGATAAATCAACAAAATTTATAGACTTATTTTAAATACAATAAAATAAATAATAATAATAATATGTTCGTTGGGAACACTTCCTCTACTTTAGTTGGAATACACTCAATGGAATACTTCTACTCGTGGAACGATTTCCACTCGAAACAGAAGTATGACGGAACGTGTTCGGGAATAACTCCACTTCCCATTGGGGAGGCCTGCTGTGCAGTCGCTGCGCAGTTGCTGCCTGGATGCTGCACCTGTTCTCACTCGTCCCCTCTCGCTCGCACCCGTTAGCCGGCGCTCCTGCTGCGCTGTTATTGTTTTTGTTAGTGTTATAGTCGTTGACAACGCGTAGGCCAAATATTCAAATGGAAGAAGAAGATGCTGATCCGCCGACTTACGGTACACCGTAAGCCAGCGCTGCGCAGACGCAGCCGCAGCCGCCGCCGCAGCGTCGTCATCTGCGCAGCATGCAAATTGGCCCGCCAATGTACCGTTGCACAGTGGGCCTCGATTGACGCGTAGCTTGATTAATTAAGTGTGCAGTTAATTGCTAAGTGGCAAAAATTAGTGGAACATGCTGTTAAGGCCTGTCTGCGTTGTAAACATTTGAAAGTCTTGCATAAATTACATGTGTTATTGATCGGCAGAAGGTATTTATCATATATTTGGGTTCCTTAGATGCAGAAATTTCCCTTTTGGAATATTTAAAACATTTAATTTGGGATGTAAACTTGTATTTAATTGATAAATTACTTGTTTCTGTGCTGAACATTTTTATTTATGTTCATTTTATCCAAATCCAATTGTGATCTCCATTATATGTGGATAATTTGCCTAATAGCGGTTGTGTTTCGTTTCAAGTTTCCTTCTCTGCTCTCTTAATATTCTTCTTTTCTACATCGCTTTACATTTCGAGTATCCCGATCCCACTGTGCACCATAGGCGACGTCTGCGGAGTGATACAATAAATTTAAGCAGCTAAATGCACGTGCTGAGTGAGGCGACGCCGTTGACAAGTACCGGTATTATGGATCTTCGGATCGTCGGGTTCCGTTCCCGGTTGCATAACCATAACGATAGGCATGCGCTTCAGATGTATGCAGCTTCGGCTTGTCGAAAGGGGGGCGGTGGTGGGGGGTCGATTATAATCGGAATCGGAATCGGTGGAAACCGCTCACATGTGCACTTGTTGCACTTGCCGCTTGACCGACATTCGAGTACGAAAGAAACCCGAACTTCGGGTTTCTTCTCTATTTGCGAACATTTTTTGTTTCCTTCTTTTTGGTGTCTGAAAATTTTAATTAACCCGAGTTGTGACATTTATCAAACTTACTTGTCATTGTTGTTGGTCTGGGAATTTGCGAGTTGCGGCGAAAAAAAATACTTTAGACGGATTAACCGTTGCAGCGGTGCTTACCTGCAGGTGAGAAAAATATAGAACATAGTTTGTACATAAATTAGTCGGAGGTTAAGTTGGGCTGCGGTTAATGAGCGACTGAAGTTTAATGGAGCAACACCAACACCGATTCATAATTTATTAATTTCTAGCATTTAATTCAAACTAACACCACGAAAGCGGAAGATGGCAGTTTTGCAAGTTTTGTTTGAAAAATATTTGTAGCTTTTCCAGTCGCTTAGCCAGTTCCAGCACCACAAGTTAGCTTAGTTGCAAACCTCAGTCAGGTTTCACACCTTAACATTAAAACCTTGTTTATCTGCTGTTCTTAAAAGATTTGTGTTTAATTCAACTTACTAATTAGTTTTTTACTCGGCAAAGTAATTTAAAAGTTAAGTTTGAAGATAGAGACAAGTTGGGCGATTGAAAATAGTTTTGAGTTGCCTAAAAGTATGCAATACTAAGATAATATATCTCAAGTCTGTAAAGATTTATGTATGTTATAATAAAATTGTTAAGGTTAAATTAACTCTATTTTTAGGGGCTTACATTTTATTTGTGCCTTGGGAACTTAGTTTTATTATTATTTGTCAGTAGTAGAATCAATCATATCTGAAGAGCACACTCAAGTTTATGTTCTATATTCGGTTCAGAGGTTTTATTTGCCTGGTACTCGTTAACTGCTCGCCTATATGATTTGTATTACTGAACAACTTGCACTTGGCTGCTAAATGCCATTGGACAAACGGGTTTAACAATCGCAACCAATTCACACCGAAAAGTGGGGTTTTTTATGGGGGTGGTATAGTGAAGGGCGGGCACGTAATAAATTTAATTTCAGCTCTCGATTGTCTTGCTAAACAAATGAGAGGATAAACGCTCGAATGTGTTGATGTCAGCGATTTGGAGATCTGATATCTGGAATCTGTTTAGTTTGGTATTTTGTTGGATTGGGATGCAATGGAGCCGGATGCAGATGGAACTGGTGGTCTGGAGCTGAGTTTTGAGTTCTGGGTTCTGGGTCCGCTTACCTGTGCATTACCCATTAGAGCATCGACTTCCGATCCGGTTTCCGGTTCTAAATGGATCGGTATAACCTCATCCACGTTCGCATAGATCGGCTGATCCTCACTGACACTCTGTCTGAGTATTTTCTTATCCTGCCTCTTCTTCTCCGGTTGTCCTTCCTCAAGCTTCTGCTGTTTCTTCAGATGGGCATTGAGATTAATGGCCGACTTGGATTTGGCCTTGGCATAACGTGCCGAGCTCCTCAAACTCTTCAAAACGCCATACGATCGCGCATTGGCGAGCTTTTCTCCAGAGCGAGAGACAGAGATTTGGAGATATAGAGAAACAGAGAAAGAGAGAGAGAGAGAGAGAGAGAGGGAGAAAGGTGGGGAAAGCGTGGTCCGTTGAGGGGCAGGGATTTTGCAGAGCGGAAAATAGTATTGTTAGGTTTACTCGCTAAATAATCGCTTAAATAACAATGAATAATTACAATGGGGGACAGCAGTCTACACTCAGATGTTGGTCAAAATTATTGGCACTACAAAAAGTTAGCTGAAACATTCTAAAATCGTTTTGCAGAATGGGCAACAACGGAAAGCAATGTTTCGTACTTGTGAAGTTTAACAATAAAGTTTATTGTTTTGATGATGTTTTCTTCAAGTTTGCATTCCTAATCGTTTTCTCTATGCAACAGTATTCACGTTTGTTATGTACTTATTTATGACCATAAAAATACCTTCACATGACTACTTATTTACCAAAAACAATTAGAAACTGAACTAGCTATAAATTAATGACTAAGTATGAAAAGCTTTCAACAACGAATGCTATTTGCACTTTGCATATCAATTACTGCTCATCAGAGAGCTTTCTGCTGCGATTTCTAGTGCCATTAATTTGACCGCAACTGTAAGCCGCAATTACAAATACATATACATATACATTTAGATGGCCCAAGTACCAGGTGTAATAGTGCGAGGGGGGAGGGGCTTTTGGGGAGCGGGATAGGTTTGCTTTTGGGCCTGTCCACTTTCTATTAACTACGTGATGGTATGCCCATATACGATCACGAATTGGTCAGGTCCAAAAAGACTATGGCTTGGCCAACTTCCGGCAAAAAAAAAAAGAAAAAAGCTTGGAAAAACGTCGGGCGTTTTGGCCAAGACTGAAAAACAAGTGCCAACTTGAGGATGATTCAAGGCGTGTTAATGCATCAGCCAGCAGGGTCTATATATAGCCATACACTCATGACCGAAGTCAATGTCTGTAGATAAAACCATTGAACTAAGTAGCCGTTAATGACAGTAAATAAATGTTGCACTGCGGAAAAAGCGTAGTTACCGCTTATTGATAAGATATACTTTCATAAACACGGCCATACTAACTAATATGGTTAATAAATGCTTAAAAGAAAATGCTGTTCTTTGCTAGAATAAGGAATAAAGAGTAATATTGGAATGGGATTACCATATAGGGTAAAGATCTCTAAAATATAGTTTTCCCAGCTGCATAATAGATTCTTATTTCTGAGAAACTGCTGCGCAGTTGCGGCTGGCATTGCGTTGCAAGTGTTCAATCTCACAAACAAATCACCGACAATTGCTACACCAGCATTGCGCATACGCCCCGTGGCCGCTCACATAGATGAGTGCTTGAGCACGAAGTGGGCCACACGCTGGTTGAAAAACTGATAAACTGAAAAGCAGAATAAAGCAAATCAAAAAAAAAAACCCGCTTCTCGACAATTGCCGAAAGAAAGTTGACATGTTCGCGTAGAACAAGACTAACCAGTCAAGAGCAACTGAGCTATAGCAAAACAATTGGCAGTTGGCAATTAAATGCAGGGAACACCCCCTGACAACACTAAGCTGCAAATCGGCTAAAACCTTAAACAAAAGGCCCAAACAAAAACTGGCCCAATGCGGAACCAAGTTCGCCGAATTTCCATCGACGGTTGCTACACAAGTTCCGCAGCCAACAAGTTGGATGAGTCTTGCCCAAGCGGTCTTAAATAAAGAACTGGAATCGAGAACTGGCCAAGGTCTTGTGTTGCGAAAAATGAAGGCTCTAAAAGCGAAGGAAAGTTCTACATTATAGCCAGCCAGCTATATGGCTCTTTAAACTGGTATACAATCGCGAGCTATTAATAAGTAAGTGACGTTTTCTCGTTTTTGGGTGGGTTGAACTTGAACTGGGTTGGGTTTAATGACTGGGTAAATACAATTACCATAAAAGCAGGAATGCGATTGCTAGTGGTACACAATTTGCTAACTGAGATTTATGCACAGAACGAATTTCATTCACATTTTACCAAATTTTCTTGTAAGTTATTATTTCACTTAACTCAACAAGCCGCCCTCACTGCGATGCCTTCGTAATTAGCTGAATTCGCATTTAGCTACACGCTTCGCAGCCCATTCACAATGCACATCAATGAAATGCATCAGGAAGTGTCCGAGCTGAATGCGTTTGGACCACCCAATCCCAATCCCAATCCCAATTCCACACGTCCAACTGCCAATTGAGCCACCCGGCCAATGAAAGTCTAGCTATTTGGGCCGACAATCGATGGCATTATCATTATCGCAATCCAGCGATTCCGTCTCAAGTTCATCGAACTGTCGCCGAACCATTGAGTGGCACAAGGAGAGCGACCAGTGGCCAATTAAATCGATCAAATCGATCGTATAATTTGTAATAATTATTTTCAAAACACACACGGACTCAATTTGACAATGCGAATTAAGCGGGCCAAACTTATCTTGCTGGGTTTTCTTAGGAAGTGGCTTATCAGAGATATTCATTCATTTCACTTTATTTTTATAAAATGTTTTGAACCAAAAATAGTCATATAGTTTATGGAAGAAAGGCATACCCTTTAATCGCTTTAGTTCATGCTCTTTTCAAGATCCAAATAATACAATTGAAGGTAATTGCTATTGTTATAACATAGCCTCGTTGCAGAATAACAATTATCTAGCCATTGTTGCAAAATTTCATTCAATGCTGTAAATTAATGATTCCATATATTGACCGACTTAATGGGCTTACTGCCTCGCATCAAAACAATATATAATATAAGTTAATTGGTCTTATTTCTGTGTGAAATATTCTTGAAATTTCGTCAGGAGATGGCCCATACATTTTTGAGTCATTCCAATATTTGTTGATAATCAATTTTACAATCTTTTGTTTTGGCGACTGACTAATTGGAGTTTTTATCGCTTATCAGTGAACTCGTCGAACCTTTGTGAAATTCTCAGTCTTATCGAAATGCAATTCGCCACCTTCGTGATCGAGAATTATTCATTACTTTTCTGTGCCTTTTCGCAATCATGTAGGTCAGTGTTTCAGTGACTAAAGTTCGACAACGCCCCTTTTGTGTTTCATTTGCCCAGTGACAAATGTTTATCGCTAATTTTTGTTTTGCATTCTCTAACGCATTTCCATTCAGGTAAATTGTTTATCTATCGCCGTTCGCCGCCGACAACAATTAGTGGCATTCAACAAAATGAAGCTCTGAATGCGGATGAGTCTGTGAATGGTAATGAGTGAGTCGGGTTTGAATGCGAATATCCGGTGAATTTGTGTGGGTGCTGACTCCCACAGAACTGAAGCGAAAGGTCTCTAGTAAAAACTGGTGAATAAGGCGATGAAAGCTGGTCTAGATTCAGCAATGCCCAGCTCTTTGCACTCTATGTGAGAATATACAATAAATATCAAGAATAAGTGAGAAGTTTGCAATCAGCAACTATTCATCACACTTTGTGACGCACATTATTCCAATAACTAGTTTTACAAGCGTTTGACAGATACAAGATATATTGCACAGCTTGCAGCAAATAATTATGATCTATGATCAGTTTGTATCCAATAAATATAAAATGCTTAAAGCTATAGGGTAGCAACTATAGTTTACACATCGAGGATATGACGAAAGTCGATTCATTTCGAACTCGAGATGACGGAGAAAGGGAATGTCTCCATTGAGGCATTTGAATACTTTCCAACCGTCGAGAAATGAGAAATGAGAAATGAGAACAGTTCTCCGCGCGTTCCCCTTTGTTTGGCGTATCTGAAAGATACAGATACACTTGTCGCTGTCTTGTAGATACGCTTGGTGCTCTTAACGAGGCCAGATCCCCTAGGCCGAAGCCAAAGTCTGAGCACGTTTTTGTTACCAATTTCGATGTGTGTTTCTTTTTCTGTTTTGCTGCGTTTTTTCTACATTTTTGTATTTCGTATTTTGCGTTTTGTGTTTTTCGTCGGTGAGTTTTCTTTGGCTTCTCGAATCGGTCACAGTCTGAGTTGAAAATCAATTACCGTTAATGCTGGCCCACATATGTATGTGCATTTGTACAATTTTTACAATGTGGGTTAGCATTGAACGTGACTTGGCTGGAAGCAAATATACTCGTAGACTTTTGGGCCCGATCTTCAAACCAACAACAAAATAAAGCAACCAAAATCCACTTTATTCAAGGTCAGCGCCCAACCTTTGGAGAGGCTTTAGTTTTAAGTTTTTAGCCTAAGTTTTCTGGACTTTGTGTGCACTACAACGCGTTCAGTGTGGAAAAAGCAGCAGTAAAATCTGTACAAATATAATTAAAAATGCAGAGTGGCAAACAAAGGCGAATGGAGAGCGAAAAATGGTGATTATTATTTTTAACACAGTTTGCGCGGCCGAGTTTATCATCATCACTGCCATCCCATCCATCTTTCTGGCCATATTTCTCAAGTTTTTTTTTTCTATTAAATCTGTCATATCACCAACTAGCAGCGCAAACAAAAACAAATAAACTACAAAAAAAAAGCAGCAAAAATATGGTAGCAATAATAACAAGTCGGGGTAATAACTAATGCCACAACGATCCATTTTAGCGACTTTCACTGTTTAATTGTCGCAAAATTTCCTTTTTTTCGCCGGCAATTTCTGTGTTTGGTCAGCAGTAACAATCAAAATATATATCTTCGTATCTTTTTATGTGCAAGGTACTTGGAAATTTGTTTAACTCTCTTCAACTAAATCTCACTTACATAAGCCTCCAAAAGCTTATTTTTTTTCAGTTTTTATGGCTGCCGAATAAACATTAACATGCAGCGCACTTTAAACTTTCTTTCGTTTAATTCTAGCTAATTATACTTCACAGCTAGTTGGTAATTTTATATTGCTTCATTAAAGATCTTCGTGTGATTGAATAACCGTTCAAGCGATAATTTCAGGTAGTTTCTTTGTTTTCGGTTAGAAAATCTTCAGTACTTTGGCGAATATAAAATAATAATAAATAATGGGATCGTTAGCACTCGTAATTAGCTGCTTAAAAGAGTTATCTCTTTTTCTATATTTGGCGAATTTATGTTAATAATTCCCTTCTTAATTTAAAATTTCAAGATAAGCTGAATTTTTTTACTTAGCTTAGCTTACTTTCCGTTACCGTTCTTTTTTGTGGCTTAACCATTTTCCAGCTAATACAGACATATATGAAATGTTGGCGGAAAAATGGGCTTTAAGGCACAAGGCGCAGAAAGTTCAGCAATTTTGCAACTGCCGGCTCAAATCTAATCATTGCACTGCAATCCGCTAGGTATTAGCCAGAAATCGTATTTACAGCACACTTATTCATAATTTGGCAACCAGTTTTCGGCTCGCAATCCCACGAAAATCAACGAGGGAAGCCAATCTGCAAATCTTCAATTGAAATCTAATCGGCTGCTGTGGAAATATGGAGGGTTTTGTTCATAAAAAAAATAAAAAAACAAAGATCCGATTGTTCCGCAGCAAATTGGGCAGGCATTAAATTGCATATGATCACGGAGAGCTAAGAAACTTTTCCTCCTTTGAAAATATCGTTTCTTTTCCTTCCGCGAACCTCATTTGAATGAGGTTTGCAGCCCCCTTTTCTTTTCTTTTCTTTTCCATCTCATTTTTGTTTTGTGCTCCATGTGTTTTTTTTTTTTTGCGAAACGAGTCTTTGGGGTAATTAAAAGTTCATTGTCGTCGACGGCCTTCCAACTTGTTGTGGAAATTATTTTGCAATGTCTGCCCAAAAACGCAGCTTCCATAAAACAGAAAAAACAAAAACAAAAAAAAAAATGGAAAATAAAAGCGAACCTCCACACGACTTCCCCATCGTTTAGGTCTTTTTTTTGGATCTTTTGCAGAGGCGAGAGATTTTCCCACATGAAAAACGATGACAAAATGTGCAGGAGGCACATCGTCATCGTCATTTTGCCGGTGAGTGAAAGTTGCTGATGACCAACATGGTCTTGGATGTGGCCATTTGGTTGTGGTTGTGGATGTGGACGTGGAGATCCATGGCCAATGCCTTCACGACAATCTGGCGTAATTGAACTTGAAGCTGCCACCAGGAAGCAGTTGCCAGTTCCCAGCTCCCAGCTCCCATCGCCCATCTCCCAGACATCAGCCTCCAGACTTTGGATGCGCAGGTGCAGCATCCCAATCCCCGGGCGAATCTCAATCTTAGCCAGAAGAAGATGATAATCGATGGAGCGACGTCAGTCACGACATTTGCGCAATCGTCTTGGGCCAGGCCAACTGGTTTTCTGGTTTTCCTCTTATTTTACTTGATTTTGATCGGTTTTACGATATACAAATTACGATTTTTGGCTGCCAGACGAGGGAGCGGCTTGGGTGTGGGTGGCGCAGACCTTATCACTTAACATGCCAAAAAACTGGCGCATTTTAATGGATCATAATGCGATTACAGATACGCAGATACGCCGATACGTCGATAACGCATCCACACTTGCACACCACAAAAATACAGCAAAATGAAACAAAGCAAAAGTTATTCTAGTGGGCAATTCTGTGTGGTACAAAGGTTTACCAAGCGAAAATATACCAGAAATTAGATAACTCTTTTCGCTCAGTGCAAGCATATATGTATGTTTGTTTCAACAGTTTTTTGTGAACTCTGAAAGAAAGAAAAGAAAGCTCTGTCGACCTTCAAATGCAATTGCTGTAGAAAAAAAGGCGCTCGAGGTGTAGAAATAATGTTTGATCTAGATTGCATGTAGAAATTGAGTTGGGAAATTTCTTGGAAAATGTAGGTGTGTGTTTTTGTCTTTGACACAACTTGAGATAAAAAGCCAGAGGCTAAAGCAATTGTGGGTTAATCCGAAAGTCAGAAAACATATAGAGAAACTAAATCGATACTAACTTAATACAAAGTGCTGATAATTTGCTACTGTACTTAACCCCAATTTGAAATACCTTGCAGTACCACATATAGCTGGTATATACAGCTGTATTTTTAACCATCTTGGCCAGATAAATGGCAGATAAATCGTTCGAGATAAACGGGTTGCACAGCACTTCCAATCAGTCTATCTATAAATTTCACCCCATGTTGTCAACGTTGCCGATTGACCCGCTTAACCTGCGTGTTTTGCATCGCACTAATTTATTCAAAAACTGTTCGACTTTCGTTCGCCAAAGCGCGACGCACTGCCATTAAGAAATTAAAATTAAAAAACAACAAATTTGATTAGGTTATTTCGAGTGACCTCGACACCGTTATTGCGCTGATAAAGCCAAGCCAACTCGCTGCATGTGAAGCTTCGGAAGCTGTCAAAATTCTCAGTCCTAAGTCAAGTGCCAGTCGACACAAATGCAAATGCACTCGGCAAAAAACTGGCAACTTAAGCCAAGTTTATGATCCATAATAAAATTTTTTTTTAATCGAAAGTTGCATTATTAATGCTTGACATAAATGTGGCAAAATCGGAATTTTCCGCTAACGACTATAAAAATCGAAGATATAATATGAAATGTTTTAGAATTGAGACCATTTGGTATATGCATAACTTTCTTAAAGTTAAGAAACCTATAAATAAATAAGCAAATTGTAAATAAAAAGTAGTGTAAGAAATCGCAGCAATTCCCCTAATTACCACCTCTGATTGACAGTGCATCCCCAATCGATGGGATCGCACTTGGCGAGCTGCGAAATTTGAAAAATCGGGTCAGGCCGAGAGATGCATGGGGCCAATTGGCCAATCGGTTTACAGATGGCCACACAGGTTAATTAACGATTTGGACCAATTAAGAAGATGTCGAAGGGGGGGTTTTGGCGGGGGGGGGCTGAGAGTGGGATAATTGTGCAATTCTGGTTAGTTTTGAGTGCAGGATAGAGTGCGAGTATCTCGTGGATACGTGCAGTAGTTAGTCGGTAATTAGTGCCAATCTCAAGCCGAACCGAACTGAACTCGATCGCAACTCACCCATGAATTATCGCGGAATTGTGACATATTTCGGCCAACCGCGGGGGGGAATATGCTGATGCGGGGGGGATATTATGATGCGGTATTGTGATCTATATGTTTTTTCTATATCGAAATTGTATAGTTGAAGTTTAAAGCATTTACTGGTCAGCCCGGCACTGTTTACTTTCAGTTTCAGCTCGCTTTTCCTTCGTGGTTTTCGTTTGTGTAACTTTTTTTTATTCGCGAATTTCACAGTTTTTTTTTTGCTTAATTTATCTAACCAATTTGTTAGCTAAGCTAAGCACACACACACACAGAGACACCGACACAACGATACACTCACACACACGGCGAGTCAGCTGAGCGTAACGCATGTGTTTGAGATACTTTTGTGTCTTGTATCTGTATCTACGTTTTTCGGCTGCTTTCTGAGGCGTAACTGCCAGCACGATTACGTGCGACAATTGTAGCACTCGCCAGCAAAAGGCAGATGCACTACTTCAAAACGCACGAGCCTTTAAGCCAACTCATCGGGCACCGCAGCACTCGGTTCAGGCCCAGCAAAACGTTTGCAGGTAGACAAAAAAAAAAAATAATAAAACAATAAAAAAAATGTTATAATAATAATAATAATAATACACAGGTCGCAAGAGGTGTGTGTGGTTGGAAAAACCGCGCTGGAAAAGCCGCACACGCGCGCACGTCGCTCTTCTACGAAACGCCGAACTAAACGAGTCGAGTCTGCGCCGCCAACTGAATCTGGCTTTCAGCTTTTGACTCCGACTCCGCGATCCACGCTCTCCAATCCCCAAACCCCAATCCCCAATCGCTCACGGAGAGCGGCAAGTGCAATCGCAATCGCAACCGCTCCGCCGCCGGTCATCGCCGCTTTCTAAACGCTCTCCGCTCTCCGCTCATCGCTGAACGCTCTTGGTGGAGCGGCAGTGCTACAGTGGGCTGATTCACTGGTTTATATGGCTAAAAATGAGAACCATTTCTTTGGGGCCAGCTAACAAACCTGTAGAAAAAATCTCTTTAAAAAAACTCCCAACCACTCGTAGGAATGAACATAATCGCTAACATAACAATCACAACATAACAAGCTAACAATCGAAATCACATGTTACTATAGCCAATTTTTTATTAGAAATAAAGAAAATGTTATTTAAGAAAATTTTAAATAAAAAAGATTTAATGACTTTATATAAAAGTTGCAGTCCATTGAACAAGCTTGCTGTTAAATCTTAAGCTTGTTTGAGCTTCGCTTACGATGACTTCAAAGTTGTGGAATGCAGTCAATAAATTTGCATCTTTCAAACTTACCCGATGACTTATTTCCATTTCCGACTATATATGCTGGTTACAAAATTCTAATAACGTATTTAGCTTCTTGCTAATTTATGACTCAACCGAATCCAACATTCATTTGCAGTTAAGACGGCCCAAAAGTATGTCATAGTTGTATTGTAAGCCCGCCCGAAAGGAAAAGTCAGTGGGTATTGAGTTTGAAATACCAAAAAAAATTTTATTTTCTCTTAGGAGAGAGTCAGAAACTTCATATTATAAGCAATTTTGTGGATGATTTCGATCGTTTGTCCAATATTTTTGGGATTCGCTAGCGTAAAGTGTAATTCATTTTTACAATTCTTTGAAAGTTTGCACTTGGGATCTAAACAGAACTCATAGATGAGCTTTGGGGTTCGTTATTGCGGGTCCGAAAATTACAATTTTGGTTGACAGCTTAACAGGATAGACTATGGCTTAAAGAAACGATGCGATGCGATGAGTCTATATAACTATTGTACATCTATTTAATATTCGTATGTGTGCGTGTGTGTGTGTGTGTGTGTGTGTTGTGTGTATCTGTGTGTGGTCTGTTTGGGTATCTAAGTATATAATATACGAATGCTGCATAGCCAATCCAGATGCTAAACGTTCTCGACTTTCCCACACAATTGCCTCAAGCGAATACAGTTTTTTTTTTTGTCGGTATTTCTCTTCCGATGTAGCTCGAAAAATTAATATTAAATTTTTAATTATTATCCCAGAAATTGGAGATTCTCTTATTTCATGATGGTTTTTTTTCCCTTTTTTTTTTTTTGATTTTCCTTTAGGTTTGCTAAATGCTATTTCAATTTCTCTTTTCGTTTGTCTTAAGTAAAATTGAATCAAATTCCTCAGTGCTTGCAGTGCATATCGTACTTAGTAATTCATGTTGTCTATGCTTAGTGACTAATCCAAAAAAAGTAGATATATATATATTTAATAGGCATATATAGTACATACAGTAATCAGTAATTGGGAGGGGGGGGTTATCATTAGTGTGTGTGGGACTTTCTTACAGCTATAAATATAGTTTATAGGATCTGTGAGTGGTTGTAATTCGGTATAATATGTACACTTTACATTTAAGCAGTTTAGAACTCTTCGATAGAAATACTTTCAGACTTGCGTAAGTTAATAATTAAATGTATATATAGTGTATATCCAGGTGGAAGTGGGAATCCAAAGTCGTTGTCTGTCCAAAGTTTTGGTTTTGGGCGAGAATCGAAATAAAGCGCGGGAGTTTGGAATCGGTAGAAAATTGGATTGAATTTCGTGTATTTACAGGGGGTGGTTGGTGTAAATAAATAGATTACTTGTACACATATATATATTCCGCTTTATTACGTTATCAATATATGTATATATAGTATGCTTACTATCGTACAGTTAGGCATTGTTTTAGGTATATCGTTCCTCCATCCATTTCTGTATCTTGACCTTTACAATTTTGGTTGCCTTACTTGCTAGGATTTCATAAGACTTGCGTTTCATTTTTCCATATTTTGTTCAAAAGTTGCACTTAAACAATTCGAAAAAAATATATACTATATATGTATGTCTATATATATGTATTTATATATACTCGCATATATATATAGCATCTATGTTGTTCCTATGTACACATCATGCAGTAATTGTTTCCATTTAGTGTTATCCTGTCGCTTTTTCTGTTTCTCTGTCAGTGTGTTTGTGTTTGTGTGTGTCAATGTGTGTTTGTGTATTATTGTGTTTTTCAGTGTCTTGTGGATATCCAACTTCTACAAAATGCACGAAAATATATCCATAGTTTTGGCTTGGACCCGGTTGTTCTCCGAACAGCTGTGACACTTGGCTAGCCATTTTCTTGCATTTTAGCCCACGTCAGTATTTATTCCCTACTAATTCATCATCATCATTAACTTTCACCATTTAGCATTTAGTCCGTCTAGATCGATAGATAGCACTCTCCTCGGTGACACTAAACTTATTCCGCCTTCCCGCGTAAATCCTTCAACTACAATTTCACTTTGAAGCCATTTTTTTTTTTTTTTGTATATATAGCAAATTGCGAAAACTAACCAAATTGTTTCGAAGTTTTGTTTTTTACTTTGAATTTCTTATTGATTATCGGGTTTTCAGTGTTTCGTTTCTTAAGTTTCGGTTCATAGTGAATGGTTTAGGGGGGATAGCAAACGCTTTATCGGCCTTCTGCTCGGCTCATTTGCTATAAAATCTCTAGATTGTCAATTGCTAAATATTCCTTACTCAATTCTGCTCTACTGCATATGGATTTCCAGCTGCGATCGCCATTGCGGCGGGTGTTTAAGAATATACAAATTATGAAAAGTTAAAATAAAATTAAATAATAAATAAATGAAAGTTACTGAACAAACAATTCAGATATTTCTTTTAACTTCTTTAAAATACAGACAATACAGATAGTTTCTTATAACTCCTTTAAAATACTACAGATATATTTTAAAAATTAAAGAAGCTATTTAAATGTTAAGTAAAATTATCAAATGCATAAAGGTTTGTACTCTTAATAATCAGCAAATATAAAAGCATAACTAATTTAAATTTTCAATTTAATTTTGATATAAGCAACCGCATGATATTTTGACCGCAGCTGAAGAATTCATTAGTTGCCGCAGGCGGTGTGGATTGGTGTTACGATTTTGGATTCCGGTTGCCCAATGGGTGGCACGTCTTATGGGGCGTAAAGGCAGCATGCCCGAGATCCCGCAATGCCCGAATCGAAAATCGTGGTTTGCGACACTTCGACACCAACTGCGACAGTCTACGATGTGTGTGTGTGTGTTTGGGGAGTGTCCACTGTAGTTAACAGTAATTTTTGCTAGTGTGTGCAATCCAAAACATGATTACCCACGCCGGAAGCGCGCCTCCGTGACCGGAAGTGGCTCAGGGGGCGGGTTGGGTGGAATGCAGGCGATGGCCCCCCGGATGGATCCAAACCGACTACGAAGATCCGAAAGCCAGAGCCATGGTTTTCCAGGAACTGAGCCGCAATTGCGATTGGACGGGCGGGGAGGGGGGACAGGGCTGCATTCGGCCCAAACTCGTAAAGGTGATCGATACTTAATCGCTCCTGGGTGCCTTATTAATCGATAGTGAGATTTATCATTCATCGTTTTATCGCTATAATCGTTAGGTTTAGCTAAGCCGTAAAAATGTGTGTTTTAAGTTAATCGCGGTAAACGTAATTGACTCGACGCTGTGATTAAAATTTCTTCAAAATTTGGAATCTAAGCAAAAAAAAAAAAAAAAATTGATAAATGAATAGAAAAAATAGAATATCCCTCTACTGTACATAGCATACATATATGGTTTGATTAACGGCTATATAATATTGTAGTATTCCATTATTCCATAGTTACTCATTATCTGATAAAATATATGCATGCGCTTACACTAGGTGTGTTTCGTATTACGTACGCCACAAGTGCTCGTGTTCATTGTTCCATTGTTGCTTTGTGTTACAGGGGTTTAAAGTTTAAAGTTACGGAGTTCGGAATATAGTATAT
Source organism: Drosophila yakuba (assembly GCF_016746365.2). Taxonomy (NCBI): domain Eukaryota; kingdom Metazoa; phylum Arthropoda; class Insecta; order Diptera; family Drosophilidae; genus Drosophila; species Drosophila yakuba. The sequence continues at coordinate 12,822,627 of NC_052526.2, forward strand.
AGTATATAGTATATAGGATAGTTAAGATAGTCTTTGTGGCTGCCTTGCCCCGTCTTAAAATCTATTGTTTTTTGTTTTTTCCTTTTTTTCCGGGGCAGGTTACCTTGTTTTTTTGGGGGGTGGACGCCATTGATCGGCCCAAGTCTTTCGGTTTGAAACGCTGAGGGTTTGTTTGCTTTGGGGTGAAGGTCAAGTGGGTGGTATATCTATGGGGGGTTGTGCATTCTAGTCTGTGCATCGGGACTGAGTGTGTGTGTGTGTGTGTCTGCGTGTTTGTGTGTGTGTGTGCCTCTGTCTGAGCGAGAGAGCTATAGCCGCTTAGGGTCTAGTGCGTCTCTCTTCTAATCGTGCTGCTGCTCTGCCGTTTTCATTCATTGTTTTTCTTTAGACAAGAGTATTCAAGTTTTCACTTAGCCTAGTTTGAATTCCAAAAGAAGTACATTTAATTAAATATATATATAATATAGACTACATATTTGCTTAGTGTGTCTCTCTGTGTGTGTGTGTGTTTTTGCTTGTTGGTTTTTTTTGTCCTTTTTTTTAACGTTTTTGCTTCAGTTTGTATTTCAGCAAATGCCCTTTGCTAATCTCAATTTCTATTTGCTCTCGTTCTCGCTCTCTAGTCCAATACGTTAATTAATTTAGATATCACAATATAATCATTTATCGTTAATCAATCGGTAAGAGAAACAAATGAATTTCGAATTTCCGTTTGCATTCACTGCATTAAATATATATATATATTTTCTTTTTTGTTCGTTCCATCGAAAGGTAATTAAAAATTGAAATTTCGGACAAATGTTGCCTATCGCTTTGCTAGCTTTTCATTACAATAAATTAATGTATTCCATACCATTCTATTCTGATCTCTCCAACTTACGCGCTAAATGTGTTGAGTGTTTTGCTGCCTGCCTGTGTATGTATTTTCTTTGCTTAGTTTTAAATTAGATTTTTCTCTCGTACATGCTAACACAAAAAAAAAAATTGGTTGCCAAAAAAAAAAGCCATTATCATTATGCATTAATATTATTTCGTAGGGTGAATGCTTCCGCTGGATGCTCCACTTAGATCCGTGTCTGCTTCTCCAGATGCATAAAACGCTCTTGACCTAAGCGGCAACGCGTTTGAGTTTTGTGGAATGTTCATTTGATTTCGATTTGAAACGAATTCGATTTCGTTCGATTCGGTTATTTACAAGACATTATCCATTTTGGTAGTTATCCATTTGGTAGTAGTACCATTTTGGTAGTAGTAGTAGTAGTAGTAGTAGTAGTAGTTTTGTTTTTTCATTTTGTTTGGTTGGCATAGAAAGGAGAAATTTGCAATGTTAAAATTACGTTCTTGTTTTTGTGATTACTGATTTACTGATATTCTGGTACTGTGATTATCGTTTTTTTTTTGTTTTTTTTTTTCATTTAAATGTCTGATGCTGTAAGCTTGTCTAGCGATTGCTCTACTTGGAGGGGGGTGCTCTACTTTCTGGCGGCGATTCTGATGGTCGTATCGATTCTCGTCTAGTCGTCGAGCCAGCCGTCGACGGGCTGTGTCCCCTGCTTACTTTCCAAATAGGTGGCTATCTCGTTGGCGTTCTTGTTGAAGGCCACCATCATGGGCGTATTTCCGCCGGAGTCTAGGGTGTCCAAATGGGCGCCGGCGGCAACCAGCATCACGCAGATGTCGCGGCGATTCTGCTCGGCGGCAATGTGAAGCGCCGTCTGTCCACTGAAAGAAATAGGAGGCACCAAAAAAAAAGGGGGTTCTTAAAAGGTCGTAATGGGGTTGCAACTTCGAGAGAACTATCAACTTGAATTTGTATTGATAAACTGGCAAGAGCCTATTAACTTAAATTTTCAATAAATAGTAGTAGTAATCTGGTTACAAGTGAGAAGGACAACTTGAAGGACTTACAGCTCCTTGTCGGCCATGTTGATGAGGCGTCGTGTGGCGCTCGCGATGATATATTTGACAATGTCCCTGTGGTTGTATTTGCAGGCGAAGTGCAACGCCGTCTGTCCGTTCTTGTTCACTGACTGTAGTGAGTATCCTTGTTCATGTAGTGCACGTAACTGGAAGAAACGGTTGCAAGGTGGCAAGTGTTATAAAACCACTAATCGAGTTATTCAGCTAATAATAATAATAATAGTTATCTATGTAATTATATTTTCTTGAAAGAGTTAAGCTACCATATTGAGATCGCCGCTCTGGGCTGCTAGTAGTATGGCATCGGAAGTTTGCTCCAGTATAGGGCTATTATTTAAACGTTTTGTGCGTGTTTGTGTATGTGTGTGTGTGTGTGTGTGAGAGAGAGAGAGAGAGCGTTTTGGCATGTGTGTTGGTGTGTTTGTGTGTGCATGGAAAAGTAGAGAAAACAAAAAGAAAATTCAAGCATCAGTTTGGTTTAAGATATATTCGATCGATTCAAATGTCGATGATACGAGATATAAAGACGGAAAGAAGGACAGACAAAGATATATATATATATAGAGAGAGAGAGAGAGACAAAGACAGACAGAGATAGCCATAACAGACAGAGTCTAGTAAGTAAAGAAAGAGACGGATAGTTATACGGAATACCTGAATCCACAACCAAAAACATCTTCGTTGAAACTGAATAAACGATCTTTGTTGCTGCATGCAAAAGTTATACCACATTATAAAGAAATTATGATAATTATAAAATTATTTCAATTAAACTAAAGAAGAACAGGGTAAGATGCTCAGGATACAGAGAGAGAGAGAGAGAGAGAGAGAGAGGGCAAGTGTGTGAAAGATGGAGGATAAACCGTGGACCATGAATAAAGCGTGTGAAAGAGAGAGAGAGAGCAAGCAAGCGAAAACGTATTGCCAAACGAGCAAGACAGCTGCGAAAAAAGCCAATTGGCGGAGGAAAACAAATAGAGAGAGAGAGAGATCGCTCCATGTGAACAAAATTTTGAATTACTAGTGCCGTCTCGCTCGGTTCGGCCACAGCTATTGGTCTCTTTTCTTCGCATGGAGTCTGAATGAAATGCTGAACGAATTGGGGGACGCTTTTTTACCTCTTCCACTTCATCACTTTTATGGGCTTGGAGCCAATTTGCAAATCCTCATCTTTGTGTGTTTTAGAGTATGTTTCAATTTGTAGTGTGTTTTATATATATAGATGTATTTGTGTGTGTGTGTGTATTTGGTGTGTAAATTCGAAAAGAGATTCACAAATTGTTAGTAAGCAATTAAAGTAAGTGGATCACAACTAAAGTAACTATAAATCAAGTACACAACAAGTCCAAACTACCAGAGCACAATTTGCATGGCATCAAACCTACCCGCATATATTTTCAGTGTTTTTTTCGGTATTTTTGTATTATTTGTTTGGTTGGTTGGTTGGTTGGTTAGTTGCTAGTTTGGTTGTTTGGTTGTTTGGGATGGATGGGATCGTAACGAATACGGTTTGGTCCTTGCTACGGTTAACTGTTGATGTAAGCCGGGATTATATACCAGATAGTTCCAGGAGTGCTCGTATTTAATGCTCTACTCACATGCGATCGTGGCAAGGACTAAGCTGTATTCGGCTCCTCGCAATTTAAGACTTGGACTTTTAGCGGATGTGGGTGTGTGTTTATGTGGTTGTACGTGGCATTCAATGCGTACAGTTGCGGTCAAAATAATAGCACAAAACCACTCTTTATAGTTTTTTAATTTTTTAAATTCCAATCAATTTTCAGGTGTGTATTTATAATTTTGCAAAAAATGTTGTATATAAATTTGTAATAATAATAAGTGCATTATTTAAACCGCATCTGCATGGCATAGCGTATTTGTGTTAGTGACTAAACATGCAAGACATAATTAACAATAAACAAAATGCAATGCAACGAACAAAAAGGTGGCCCGACTGCAACTGGCACCCCTCCACTCCGCTCCCCCACGCATTTGGATTGGGATTGTTCTGTGGCTGTTCAGTGGGTTAATGGGGGGGTGGGGGGAAGGGGCAGGGTTTTGGGTGGTGGTTTCCAAGACCGAAGGTAATCAGATCTCGACGCGACGTTTGCGGAAGTGGAGGTGAAGGAACATGCGCCTATCTTGGTACGGCAGCTGCTCGGCCACCTGCTGCTGGTAGAGCGTTAGGCGCTCCTGGAGCGGCAGCTCGTCCGCGGAACGTCCCGCCCCCGGTGGCCAGCAGCCAGCTAACAGGATCCTACCGGTGCTGCCCGGGCCGCGGCCCTGGGCCTGATCCATTTGCCGCCTCTCGTTCTGTGCCTGCCGCTGCGAGAAGGCCGCAAAGGAGCGCTCCTGGTCGGGCGTCTGCGGCATGGTGGCCGCCTCGTGGTCCAGGATGTACAGCTCATCGATGGCGATGTCGCAGATGTAGTGCAGATGCTCCTGGGCACGATCGATCCGGAAGTAGTGCTCAGCGGTGCAGGCTAATGAAAGGGAGCCAATTGAAAAAAACATATTAAAGGATTATGGTTTTCTAGGTTCGGAAAGTAGGGGATTCTTAAATAGGTCTTACAGTCGATGAAGCACCAATCCTGCGAGACCTTTGGATAGGATATGGATTCCTCGAACTTGGTGTTGAGCATGTTGCGCACATGCTCCAGATCGCACTGCGATTCGATTTCGATTTGGCCCAGCTTATTGGCCAACTTGCGGAGCATCTCCTTGTCATAGTGGTATTGCTCGTACTGTTGCATGGTCACGCGCAAGATGTGCAACTGCATCTTCTCCAGCGGATTCACTCTGCAATCAAATGTAATTTGATGGCCAGTTCTTTGTAAATAATGCTCACACAACTCACTGAACATCGCCGCGTCCGTGCTTCCTTTTGGACAGCATCAGTGCCTTGTTGAGCAGCTCGATCTCGATGACCGATGGCTTAACGCGGCATGCCTCTCCATCCACCTGCATGGGAATGGTCCTCTTGGTGATGATCCTAGCCTTGCGGCACTGGCAAATGCAGGTGCCATGCATGCCAGCCTGCAGCATGGGCAGCTGGTAGGTGGTCAGCCCGACCACCTCCATCAGTCCGTCATCGATCGATGGCTTGGAGGCGCCAAAGGAGTCGTTCCACGGATGGGTGCCACCGCCATAGCTGCAAGCATAATGTCCAAGCTGTAAATGTGCCACTGAAAATGTATTAACATTGCCACCCACCTGGGAATGTTGAGGAAGAGGACGGCATGGCAGCCGGCGTCGCGCAGTTTACCGGTAAAATCCTGGCCATCGCACTCGAGCGTCACCCATTGGGAGAGGTTGCGGTACTGGCGCAGGATCAGATCCTTGCCGCCCATCTGGCCGTAGTACATCTTGTTGCGCAGGCGCGAATTGAAGCGCTCCGGATGCGCTTCGCGTGCCTCGTGAAATTCCAGGGCGATGTGCGCGTCCACGCCGAACGAGAAATAGTTGTTGATGACGTTCAGTGGGACATTGGGCTTGCTGCGATCGACATGATCATCGGTGACGTCATCGTTGGGCGTGACCTTCACCCGCCAGCGATCCATTAGCACGCACTGCGACATCCCAATTTCGCGCAATATCTTCCCAATCGGTTCGTCCGTGTAGCCCTGAAAGAAAATAGACTTTAAAATTATTGAGGCTTTTAAGTGTAATGATTCAAAGCAATATTAGGTCTAGATTACCGTAACTACAAATGAATTCGAGTTAATCAACTAATGCCATCAAATTTTCTACAATTGCTGAAAAGCTTTTACTAGTATTACTTATAGAGTCAAGCGTTTCTACTTAAAGATTTGGTAAGCATGTGTGATTTTTACACAATACTATTTGAATACAAGATTACTACTTTTATCATAGATATATGCTTATACTTACTGTTGCACATGGCATATTAATCAGTATTGTTTTTATAGAACACAGATGGTTCTAACAATTTACTTTTCAATCTTCTAAGTATTAGTTTGTGAAAAGGTCCACTTTATTTTGATTTTTTTTTGGTTACTTTACTTAGACTTTACTTTATTAAGGCTGGACTTGCGGACTCAAGAATTGAAGCTTTCAGTAGTTGTTGTGGCCAACGAGGCGTATGCGTATTTTTTGCAATTCGAAATAATATTGCTCATACGCATGGTTGGCAGAACCGAAATTGTAAATTTATAACTAACTAGTTTCTTAAGAGTTAAACTTAAAATTAAATTGTTACTACTTTTTGTGCTGAAGTATCTATTTAATTCGAAAAGTGGTAACAAACGCAAGGCGTATGGCTTTTGGATTATAGAAAATTACTCACCCCTCCCCAACCGAGAGCGCGAGCGAGATCATTTCCGGTGCCCAGGGGCAGGACACCGACAGCCGGAGCTGGCTGGAGCGGCGGTTGGATTTGATCCAGGACGGATAGGACCCAGCCGACGGTGCCGTCGCCTCCGCACGCCAGGACCCGCAGATTGGGCGCCTTACGGAACATGTCCAGGCTGCAAGCATAAAGAATATAATAAAATATATAAGATATATCAACTATATAATTATACAAAAATACTCACCCCATTTTGGGGCCACCCTGCGTAAGATCGAAGACCTGGCGCGGATTGAGCAGATGCTGGAACTTTCCCAGCAGCTTGTGGCCCTGATTGCCGCCCGATTTGGGATTAATAAACACAATGACCGGGATTACCTCCGGCGATGGAATGGGCTTCACAATAAACGCTCGCGGCTCCTTCTTCTCCTCCTTGCCCTTCTGCCGCCGCTGCGTTTGCTTCTTGCTCTTGCCACCACCTCCACCGCCTCCGGCACCACCAGCACCACCAGCACCACCAGCACCACCACCTCCTGATCCCGATGCGGCATTGTTCTTATTGCTCACGCGTATCGACGACTTGAAGTTGCCCTTGGTCGGCAGCTTCACAATCCACGACGGCGGCACAATGATGGGCGCATAGTTGCCTGCACGGGATAAACAGAGGGCGAAAAAAACACGGTGTGAGTAAGGGCTTTACACTGGCAAAAAAGTGGTATAGGTTCCCCTCTTTATTTCCATGAATATTTGTGGAATAAACACGACTTACTTACGCTCCTTTTAACCCAGTTTGCACATAGTAGATAACCAGGTTTTCGGCTGCCTTTATGGCTGGCAAGGCCAATTGTGTGCGTAGTGTGTTTTAGAAGTCAGGCGACTAAATTTAATTTGCCACCTTCGAGGGGCAAAATCAGATGGGAGAAATTGAAGCCCCAACATAACCGGCATACCAAAGAGCAATTATGAGTGCCGCAAGTTGGCCAAAGGCAGCTCAAAAGGATGCGAGTCGCCCAGTTCAGTCAGACAAAGGAGCTCAAACCCAAGGGGCGTCACCCCCTCGTAATTCTATTTCGTAGTGTCTTGTGTCCTCATCTCCGGTCTGCGTCCTCCGTCCTCCGTCTATGTCTATGTCTATGTCTATGTCCTGTCTATGTCCTTTTCTTTGGGGCGTATAATGGTATACGTAATGGTGTCTGTGGCAGGGAGAGTGTGTTAACAAGATGCTCATTGAGACACTTTACAAAAACGTGAACAGGAAGCGGTTAACTTGCCCCAGCTGCCACACTGCCTCACAGCCATCATTGTCATAGTTGCACACAGTTGTCAGAGGAGAGGAATTTCTATCTCACTTTGTATTTTTGTATTTTATTTTTTTTTGTACAAAAACATCAGTGGGAGCTGAGGTGGCACGGTTAGCACGTTGCAGCAATGACATTAATTGAAAATAGCTTAGCTCTCTGGATATTGGAGGCTCTTTGTGGCATAAGATGTTGCAAAACGCAATTCTTTTTATCAATTGCAAAATAAACGTTGCCCAACCGGAACTTAAGGTACAGATTCCAGTTCGCTTGAGATTTCGCTTCTTCTAAGTAGCTAAAGATTTGATTAATGTATCCCATTCATTAATCGCACTTTCAGCTGCATTTGAAATAGCATTTTACTTGAGCGTTCTCTTTAAATTATTATTTTAATGCTTCTGTCAACGAATTGTTTTCTAAACTAATTTGTATGGCCTCTACTTGTTGGAGAAAGTTCGCTCCGCTGATGGGTGATCCCAGTTGACTTTTTTCCCTGAAAAAACAAAGTATTTGCACAGAACGCAAAAAAAAAAAAAGGTGACCCTTGAGGGGTTCCTGAAACTATGCCACAAATTGTGTACCCATCCAAGCAAACAGATGGGAAACGAATGGAAAATGAAAGGACATGGAAAGGAAGAACCTCAAGAGGTCTAAAGGGTTCAGTTTTAATGCACAAATCTTAATTAAGTTAACGGACCGCAATTTATTTGCATGCACGTCACGTAATTAATCAAGAAAAAAAGGGCAGGGGCTGCGGAAAAGGGGTTAATGGAGGTAATATGGGTAATGGTGGGTATGGTGGTAATAGGGGACAGACGACTCACCCAGACGACATTCCTCGCCGATTTTGGCCTGGTTAAAACAGGCCTCCTTGTTGTGGTAGATCTCGTGGCACCACGCACAGGCCAAAGCCACAATCTCCTTCGACCCAAATAGCTTGCTTTGCACCGCCTGCTTCATAGGAAAGAACTAAAGGGATAAGTGCATAACACGTAATGATATTATAATGTCCTAGTTCCAGAATCACTCTATATATATTTGTTTTTGTCACACAGAAGACGAACAAACTGATGTCGCTAAGGAATTCAAAACTTAATGCAATCAATTGCGTTAACCAAACTCACTTAAAAAAAAAAAACTGAATGTAACATTAATTGAAAAGTATATTTTTGAAATAAGCATGCATACCAACAAAAGCGAACAATTCAAAGTGTGAAATCGTTTTCTATATACCCGTTACTCGTAATATCTAATTAATATCTATCCGGTTTTTTTTGTGTCAAAAAATGATCAAATCAATTTGTCAGTTACACAATGTTATACTTCGTATAAATTGTATTTATTATTATTTTTATTTATTATTATTAAAAAGGAGTAATGGGTATCGGTGTTTTCTAATCGAGGCAATCCTTTTACTTTATTATTTTTTATTTAGAATCTCTCTTGATTGATTGATTATACTGTAAAGTGTGAACTTTCTCTTGATTTCTGGAATGTATATGCAATAACTATTCTATGCTTGAATTAAATAAGCTCCGTTCTTGGAATTTAGCCAGAAAAAACCTCATAGAGAAACGGAGCTGCTATGCATTTGCTATACGTATCTGATTTTGTAATGTATTTTGTATTTTGTAAATTGTATTGAGAACTCAACGATTTAAGTACGAAAGAGAAGAGTTAAGGAAAAGAACACACATAGTAACTGGGTGTAGTGGGTGTGTGGTGGCCAACCTACCTTGCCGCACTGCTTGCACTTGCCCTTCTCCAGCTTGCGGTGCACCCAGTGGTGGTGGGTGGTGGTCTGCTCCCGGTACTGCCGGATGCCCACATCCCGGTAGGTGGGTTTGCAGGCCAGGGTGCTCTTCTCGTTCACGAACGGAATGCAGTTGTGGTGCGCAACCAGTTGGCAGGCGGAGCACTTCATCCGCTGTCCGCTTTTCTGAAAGAGCACAGAAACGCAGCGATAAAGGATAAGCTGTTGTGGTGGCTGGACACTGTGGTTTCGCTTTTCGCTTTTCGGCTACCTATCACCTGCAATTGAAACTGAAACTCCCTTACAGGTACATGTAAATGATGGGAAGCGGCCCTTTGTAGTCGCAATATGTAATTAAATTCGCGGCATTTCGTCTATTGTTTGCGCTAATTAGCAAACTCCCACATTTCAACAAAACCGCGTTCAAATGACGACGGTGCTGCAATTGCGGCCAACGTTCTCGAAAATGCAAACTTCGACAATTAATTGCTGAGGTTGCTGCGGTTTGGCAGGTGAAAACGGATGCCCGCCAAAGGATGCGGTGCCTCAGGTGTCTGAAAGTTGTGTTATCCTTGCGCAAAACTAAAGAAAAACCTTGTGCTAGTTGGCTTCACTTTTGCCGAAACTGCATCTGCATCTGTAGCTGTGTATGTATCTGTATCTGCATCTGTAGCTGTGTCTGTATCTGGATCTGTATCGGTATCTGTAGCTGTAGCTGTATCTGTATCTGTATCTGTATCTTTTTCTGTTTTTGTTCAATTGTTTTTGTTTTAACTTTAAGTAAGATACGCTTGAGCTGGCCAATTTCGCAGATTCGCAAGCGAACGAAGATTAAACTGGCAATTAAAGATGCATTTTAATGGCTCTCTGCCATATATTTCTACATACTTATTTTCTGCTAGCCCGATCTCGACTTTTTACCTTAGCCCACCTTAATTTATGGCTGCAAATAGATTGAGATAAGACAGGACTTGCCACAGCAGCAGTAGTGGCAAGTAGGACTGCCTGCCCCATGTGACTTAACATATATTCCTCGGCTTTTTCCCTTCCCTTCCCCAACCTCTCACTTGACAATGAGCCTGATAAAGTACATATTCTGTTGCTTTTGGCTGCTCGCTGCCCCAAAGTGATGACACGCCCATCGTTCTTATCCAAAAAAAAACAAAAAAAAAACCAAAAAGAGAAGAGAAGCGAAGAGTAGGGAAGAAACCCTAGAATTTTTTCGCCTTTATTGCGTGAATGTTGGACAGACACGCAATAAATAAATTACGCTCACATGTCTGTAAGCTGCCCTTCGCTTCGAGCTCTTCTTTTGTGTTAATTGAATTGAAGGAATGCTTTTTGGGTTTTGGGGGGCGAAAGGAGATTTCAATTGGCATTTGCCATTGCCGGGGACGGGGACGGGGACATCATTCACTTACAATGCACTCCTCATTCAGGCAGCACAGATCGCCGGAGGCGGAGGTGGGCTTCCAGTAGTGCTCGCCCTGCACGGCATTCTCCGTCCAGTCGGGCACAATCCGTATCGGTCTCCGGGAGTTGCTGGCCGAAGCGGTACGCCTGCTTGGGAGGGGGATAGTAATAAAATAGATTAAATACTATAATGATATGTATTACAAAGAGTTGTTATGCTATTGGCATCGATAAGCACTGGAAACGTGGCTATTTCATTTGGTGTGTGATGGCTTTCCTTCGGAAAACGCGAATTCTTCAGCATTTGCTATGCAGGCCACAGTTTGTGGTTTATGGCTTAAAGTATTCTTTAAAGCTAGAAGTTTTCCCCCCACCGTGATGGGGGATTCACATTAATTTGAAATGCTTTCCCCTTCTACTTTCTTTTTTTTTTTTTTGCAACTATAAGCGTGGGGGAATCCCCTGATGAATATTTCAGGGACTCACCTCTTCCGGCGCCACGCCCCCAAAGAGTCGAGCTTCCGCTGGCGGAAGGCCGACTTCCGTTGCATACCGATGGAGGAGCGGCGAAAGCGTCGCACTCCCCCCGCTCCCGCCGCCCCTCCGCCGGCTCCCACCACGCCCCCTGCCACACCGCCCCCAACGGAGCCGAAACTATCGCTGCGCTGCAGTCGACGTCGTGGCTGCGGCAGCGACGGCGACAGAGGCTGCGATGCGGTGGAGTTGCTGCCGTCGCTGTTGCTGCTACTGCTGCTGCTGCTACTGTGGCTGCTGCAGCAACTGCTGATGCTGCTCCTGTGCAGCGCATTTGCCTCATCCTCGTCATCGTCCACGTCCACGTCCACCTCGGTCTCGTACTCATCCTCCGTTTGGAACTCCTCGCGAACCGCGTGCAGCAATCGCTCCATTCCGAAAATTGCTGCAGGGGTGTTGTTGCTGCTGCTGTTGCTGTTGCAGTTGTTGCTGCAGTTGCTGTTGCAGTTGCTGCTGCAGTTGTTGCTGTAGTTGCTGCTGCTGTTGATTTTGTTGCAAATGTCGCAATTACAGTTGCAAGCTTGTGTGCACGCACTGTGGCTATAGTTGCAATCGCTGCTGTTGCCGCTAGTTTTATGCTGACTGCTGCTGCTGCAGCTGCAGTTGATATTGTTGCAGCTACTGCAGCTGCAGCTAGTACTAGTAACTATGTTGTTGTTGCTGCTCTCCTCGCTATAGCCGTCGATATTGGGGCAGATATTGCAATTGCAATTGCAGTTGGAATAGATGTTGCTGCTGCAAGTTGTCGCGTTGCTGTCGCTGGTTTCTGTGCTGATGTTGCTGCTGCTGCAGCTCAAGTTGTTGCAGTTATCAGTGTTGTTGCTGCTGCTGCAGCTCAAGTTGTTGCAGGTATCAGTGTTGTTGCTGCTGCTGCAGCTCAAGTTGTTGCAGGTATCAGTGTTGTTGCTGCTGCTGCAGCTCAAGTTGTTGCAGGTATCAGTGTGGTTGCTGCTGCTGTTGCTGTTGCTGTGGCTGCTGGCGTCACAGTTCAAATAAGATATGAACATGGTTTATACAATGACTTATTTTTTCCACATCCGTTCCCCTTTTTTCTTTCTATTTTCTTTTTTTTTGTCCACCTTGCTTTCTCGTTTTACATTTCACTTCACTTCATTACACACTCGCTGTAGTCTGTAGATTTTTTCGGTCTTTTTCTGTTGCTTATTTGCATTCAGCTCCCAATCTCGCCATTCCGATTCCGATGCGGATTTCGATTTTGGTGACTCTGCTTCTGTTTCTGTTGCTGATTCTGTTGCTTATTCTGAATCCGATTCTGAATCCGATGCGGTTTGTGCCTCCACTTCTGCTACTGTCCGTTTTCGTGTCTGCGGCTGTCATTATGGCGCAAAAAGATTGCCCGGAGATTCTGTTTTTGGGTTCGGCTTGTTATTATACGGTTTTATACACTATAACCCAGCAATTATTTGCGCTACTCTAAAAATTGGATGTATGGGATAGTATGGTATATTCAGGCACTTAACATTCTTTAGAAACGATACTGATATGCAGGCTAAACCGTTCTATATCTTCTACAGCTTCAGTGAGATATTTGTGATATTTAATATATTACTTTACAAAATTTCTAATTGAAAAATTGAAATAATAATTGAATAGATATATTCTTTACTTAATTTTAATAATTCAAAGAGTACAGAAAATTCGCCAGAGTTGTAGGTTAAAAAGAACTTCGACGTAAACCCTATTTGGATATGACACCGCCCCTCTCGCTCACTCCCCCCGCTTGCTGTCTCGCTCTGGCGCACAGCTAGTACTATTAGTATGCGTGTGTGCTTAATACATTTGTATACATTTTGTTTATGTGCATTGTAATTAAATTCTTATCAGATGGAAATACATACAGAAAAATGTGACTCGATTTTCTAGTCGTCTTTGTATTTTTATTTTTTTTTTGTTTTTTATTTTTTTCGTGACTGCGTACTAATCTCTTTTTCAGTGAGGGCGTTTTATTGGCCTGACAAATTGCTGGTTCGCAGATTTTCCATGTCAATTGTCAAAGTTTTCCACGGCTTTCCTTCTGCCTAATATCATTTTTATTTTCAGTTTTTTGCCGGCTCTCCTTTTGGCGCGTTTTATGCGCGAATTGTGCGCGTTTTGTGCGCGATTCGTGTGCGTTTTGTGTTCTGTTTCTGACGCGCTACTCAAATTTGGATCCACGCTTGATTTACCGTTAAATGTAGCGTATCCGTGTGTGCGAATTAGTGTGTGTGTGTGTGTAATACACCTACACTCACTTCAATTTCCAAAGCATTCTTACATGTTTTTGTGTTTAAATTTAAGAAAAAGGTTGAAACATATAAAGTTCCCTTTAATTACTGCAGCAACTAAATATTTGCAGTTCATTTAACTCTTTCAACAGCGTCAAGAATTTAGCAAAGAAAATGCTTCTAAGTAAGTGAAGAAAGGACAAGAAATTGTGTGGGGCTTTTTCAGAGTTGCAAAATTGAATTGCAAATCAATTTGCCGACTGCAGTCTTAATATATCACAATGGACGCTTTTCCTTGGGCAGAATTGCTCTGGGAAAAGTCCAAGGGGAAAATCGACTTGAAATGGAAATCAATGCTGAGATGGCTTTGTGCTAATAGTTCATCAAATAACTTGGCAAAATCATTGGGAATTCCATTCCATTTCGCCTGCGTTCCGAACTGTCCGTTCAAATATACCGAACTTTTCATATTAAATTCGATAACAAAATTGTGCAAATAAGTACACTTGCATTTTGTCGCCTTTATTAAAGGGTAATTAAACCATAGCTATTTATTTATATTCCAGTGCATGACAACTAATTATAAAATACTCGAATTAGTCAAAGCAGTCTTGAAAGTCGAAATACAATCATCTAACAACCCATTGACATGCTGGACATTCAAAGCAGTTAGCCCCCCGAAAAAGAGGCAATCATCCCCAATTAGAATCGTTTGATACCAAATATGAGTGACCACAGCAAAACTGAAAGCCCCAAAAAACACAGACAAACAGGCAAACCGAATAAAACGAATAAAACGAAGCCAAGCAAGACGTAACAAAACTTGAAACGCAATTTCAATTCAAATGTGATTAATTTCGATGTCGACTGCCTTTGAAGAGGTTTTGGACTTTGCGGCGTGGGAGGGAGGGTGGAAGCTTTCCACATTGGGTCTGTGTGTGGGTGGAAAAGCGGGGGAAAAACCGGTGGAAAGCGGGGGCAAGCGCTCGCCTAATGAAAGGCAAACTGTCGTCGGTGGTCCGGACTTGGTAATGGGATTGAGATTCCGGGTAGGAGACAGCTCCTCTGCCTCCATCTTGCCATCTTTTGCCATCTTTTGCAGTGTGGCGGCCCGTGGCCCCATTGACAAAATCGATAAAAACCTTGAAATATCTTTGCGTATTTCAATAATGACACTTTGCATTTGCCACCACCCGCGCCAACGAGCCATTTGACTTTGACATAATAAAATCGAAAATAAAAATGCACAAATAAATAAATATTCACAAGTGCTGCATGAGCAGCCAGTGAGCGTCATCAAAACCGCATAAAAAATATATATAGATATCTTTTTAACCCCTAAAAGGGAATTGTGGTCTCTCAGCTGGCCACTAATTATCGCCCACAACTGTGCGCCTTAAATGAATCCTGTACCGATCCTAGCCAAATATACATATATACATATGTATATGTATTTTGCGACTATAAATATCAGTGTTTTGATAAGAACTTTTGAAATATTGGTCCGAACATGGAATGGCATACCTCGTTGAGCTCGTAATTAAATTTCCTATCGAACTGTGTTTTCAGAAAAAAAATTATATTATTTTCACTTTTCTTCCAATTTTTGGTGATGATTTTTTGGCGAAAATCGCTTTTCTGTCATTTTGCGACTATAAATATCAGTATTTTGATCACAACTTTTGCAATATTGGTCCGATTATGGAATGGCATACCTCGTTGAGCTCGTAATTAAATTTCCAATCGAACTGTGTTTTCAGAAATTTTTTTTTCTTATTTTCACTTTTCTTCCGATTTTTGGTGATGATTTTTGGGCGAAAATCGCTTTTCTGTCATTTTGCGACTATAAATATCAGTATTTTGATCACAACTTTTGCAATATTGGTCCGAACATGGAATGGCATACCTCGTTGAGCTCGTAATTAAATTTTCCATCAAACTGTATTTTCAAAAACAAAATTATATGTTTTACACTGCTCTTCCCATTTTTGGTGATGATTTTTTGCTGAAAATCGCTTTTCTGTTGCATATATATAGATATTCTTTCATTCATCCATTCATTTGCACATTTAAGCCAATGAGAAATCCATTTGAGCTGGTCCAAATGAAAAATTATCTGCACGTCCTGGCCAACGTTTTCGTCCTGTTCTTTTGCTCCTTCATTTTGAGATTGCGATTAATGCCCTGGCATTGGAATTGAAAACGTGGCAGCAACTTTCGAGCATCTCTCCCTCCCAAAAAACTCAGATTGTAGCCCCCCGAAATGGGGTTTCTGGAGTGGCAGCTCCTGAGTTCCTGAGCTGCGAAATGGCAACAACTTGAGAAAAGGATTTAAAGCTAATGAATATTAACAATAGCCCGGCCACTTAGGGCTGCACTGCGAGAATCTGGCCAGTAGGCATTTGAAAATATGTACATAAAGAATACTACCCATTTTTAGGTCAGCAAAAATATGGAGTTTAACACTGCCTTTTGCCATTGAAGGTTTCCTAGCAGTCCGCTCGTTTTTATAGAGTATAATTTCAAACTGATCATAAATTTCTCCCCGTGTAACCGTCGTGGAAACGTAGTGCATCCGGCAAATGGTCAGAGATTGGGCTCCCAAAAGAGAAGGGGAAGTGGGGAGCAGGCCGAGGGGAACTAAACGAACGGGGGCTGCAAATGAAATGAATATTTCTTAATTGGCATTAAGCGTTTGGCCTGCCGGTGAGGTGTTTTGCCGCAGGCGAAGTGGGCGGGCCTTGGACTTGATAACAAGGCCAACACAAAAGGCAGGGACCTGCAAAACATTTCAATAAGCGTAGAGCAACAGGACCTGCAAAATATGCATGGCAACGGGGAGGGGGGAGGAGGAGGAGCAATCGCAGGACTACGGACAAATCTCTGGAGAAAACTTTGCAGACGGATACGGTTGCGAATGCATAGAGACCCTGATCCAGATGCTGATGTTCGCCCTGGCATTTCTATTCAGGCCCCAGGGCATTCAGTGTCTGTGTCAAAAAGTTTTGCCAACAATTAATAAACTTAAAGGGGAATCAAAGAATTTTACAACTCAGCAAAGGCTCTCAAGGAGCTATAGAAAATGGAACAAATTCTGCAAAAATATTACCGACAATTTGAGTGCCTTAATACCATACCAAGAAAATGGTAACTCTTTCTTATCAGGGCAAATGATTTAAGTGTATTTTTTTTTTTGTAGTGGAAAGTGCCTTGAACCGCCATATCTGGCTCATATCTCAACTGTTTATATTGTGTTGCCGTTTCGCAACTCTGTTGGCTAAAACTGGTAGCTATTTGCCTAATCTATTGCACAATCTGGAATTATCTGGGGCTACTAAAAATTTATGAATGAATTTAAGCGGCTGGCAAACAAACAAAGGCTCCAAGAAAACGAAATCTCTTAGAAAAGGCAAAACATCTGACCGCTTTAAAAAAAATATATATATATGTATCTATTTAAGACGTCACATGTTTCTTGGAAAAGACAGCCCATTCAAAAGGTTATTAATAAGTTGCACGAGTTTAGAAAATTATGGCGAATCGCTGAATCTGATTAAAATGTAATACATTTCCATTTTCTCCTTTCTTCAACACTTTAATTGAAATACTTTGTTTGCTTTGTTTGGCAGTCAGAGTGAAGAAAGCAGAGGCGAAAGACGACAACGACATTATATTTTCCGATTTTTTACATTCTTTTTTTTTTTTGGTTTTTTGGGTTTTTTTTTTTGCTAAAAATACTTAAGTTAATTATGAGAACAGGCAGCGGGCAAGTCAAACATTTCAAATCTAAAACATGTGTGTGACTTGATATTTATTTTTAAATCAGCAATTATATGTGTTTTTCTCGATTTTCACCGCACTACATGCGGCAGGTGGAAAATGCGGGGTGGGGGGAGTGGTAGGGGGGTGAAGTTATCCCCCTGGATTTAAGTGTAAATTTATGCGGGCATAAATTACGACTGGAAATTAGTTGCCGATAATAATGCCATACGCTTCGATGAAGATGCATATGCGCGGCTTTTCGATGAATGTGATATGAATATTTCTTTAATTTTAATATTATTTTTAAACCGCCGGCTCACGTGGCGTATGCGCAATATGCAGACCCCTTCGCCATAACCAACCATTCACCATTCGAAAATTTCGTGGGCGTGGCCGGCCGGGCTCCTTGATTTGTGTCTTGTGATGTTTTTGGCTGGGCGCAGCTGGCAAAACAAGCCAAAGCGGAAAAAAGAGAGGGGAAAAGAGGAAAAAGGGGGAAAATGGGGGAAAAAGGGGGAAAATGAGGAAAATAACAGCAGCAAATCGACAATAAATCAAATCAAATAAACGAAATGCGACGTACTTTGACTCTCTCCCCTCACTTCCCTCAGACAGCAAGAGCACACCATAGTTTTCGCCATAGTTTCGCTGATAAATGAGTGCGAAATTCTCGAAATGTCATGGCTGGCAGTTGGCCTTTGGGTTCAAGATGCCAAGCAGTAAGAATATTTCGACTATATGCACTTGCTCGCCGTTGCAGTAAAAGTGGAAGTCGGCCAAGAAGTGGCCGCACAATAATAGGGCCGATAAATGCCGTGCTGTGTTGGCCAAGCAATTACGATATCGTTTTTGGCAACAAAACTCAACTCACAGCGATTGCAAGAATGCAATGATGCTGGCGCACTTGAGTTTGTCTGCGGTTCAGCGCAAAATGTATCTAGATACATATGGCAGATGCATATGGAAGGCTCGGAAAGTAGCCTCAATGTCAGCGAAATGAATAAAATATATGAATTTCTAACCGCTTAAGCGAAATATTCCAATCTGTAGCAATAATTGTGGAAAATTTAAACATGTGTACACATTGATTTTCTGCCAAGATATCGTGTAATACTTAATAATTTGTGATTGGGCCAAAGTCCAAGGAACCGAATTGATGCCCTGCCAAGCACATATACCATACTATCCCATATATCCCACATATATATCTATTAGTATATGATCTATCGGCGTTCTGAGGGCTAAAATGACCGCTCAGCATTGAACTGCCGATGACCCCTGACTATATCGTTTAATTCGCACTTTATATCGGCGACGTTGCTTCGGTTTGCTGCTTTTTTCAAGTTCATCGGTTAATTGAATTGAAATTGTTGAATTTCCTTCGCTTTTGTCTCAATTAAGACACACTTGGCGTATTTCGGTGGCCACGGGTTATTTTTAGGCCAAATTGACTTCGTTTTGACCCTTTGCGCTCTTTGTTTTGATTTTCCCCTATACACTTTTTTTTATTCTTTTTTTTTTTTAGCTTTTTTCTTGTTATTTTGAGCTACACACTTTGTTGCATTTTGCTGGCTTTTCCGTGGCACTTTTTAATTTGCGACACGCGCGCACCGTGCGTTATTTTATTAATTATTCTATACATTTTTCGGGCTAGAATTTTCCGCCAGATTTTCCGCTTTTCCCATTCTATATTCCTTTCGCTTTTCGGTTCTTTTGCTGGCGGCAGCATCCAACCGCACAAGGCAACTGAGCGGCGGGCGAGCGAACCGAAAGTGAACAAGAGCGGCGACTGTGGCGCCGGCAGCGACGCAAGCAGCGACGCATGCAGCGACGGTAGCTGCGGCAGCGGCGGCACACCAGTTGGCACTTTGTCACCTCAAAATGCGGCCGCTTTTCGCCTTTTCACTAGACGCCACAGCGTGGTGAATTTTCCACAGCAGCATCGGCGATCAGTGCTGCGCATTTGGCTATGGAATAGCTACATAATAAGCCGATCTTCGAAGTAATATATTCTTTAGTTTTAAATACTATTCCAAAGTACCGATAATAGCACAAAATTATACGTTATGTTAAGTTCATGTTAAGTTCATGTTAAGTTCATGTTAAGTTTGTTATTAAGTTATGTTAAGCTAAGGGAGCAATTTCTAGCCAGTTTGAAAATTCAAATTCTAGTTTCTTTCTATACAAATAATTTGGAACTGTTGTTAACATTTTTATATAAATTATATTAAATTCCTTAAATACGTCTTATATTTAGCAAAGATGCTGTTTCTTTGATTGCAATTCTCGTATTTTTAAACGCTTTGTGGCTACTCCTTCTGTGGGCATCACTGGTGGCGATCTCTCTATGATTTTTTTTTTCGGTTGTCGTTTTTTTTCGCCAGCGTTTTCCATTTGGATCGTGATGGTGACATTTTCTAGCTCTGCCTGCGTCGCAGTCGCCGTCGCCGTCGCAGTCGCAATTTCTGACGTTTTCGCTGCGGTCGCTGCTTTGTCTCGCGCTTTGATTGTTCAGTTTCGCTTGGCATATTTTCGCTTTGTGCCTTTCAATTTGCATTTCAATTTCGCCTCCATGCGCCCAGCCTCACCTACGCCCTTGCCCCGCCCCCTTAAGTGCTGACGTAGTTGTGGCAGCGGAAAAACGCGAGAAAAAGGCGATAACAGCGCGCAAAAAAAAAAGAGCCAAACAAATGTTTCATAAAACTTAATTGTAGCCGAGTGTTGTTGCCGCTGTGGATGTTACTGCTGCTGCTGTTGTTGCTGCTGTTGCTGTTGCTGCTGCTGCATGTGTTGCATGCCGCCTGCGTCAGCAGCAGCCAAATGCGGAACTGCGCCAAGAAATAAAAACCAAAGCGAGCGAATGAAAAGCGAATAAAATAATAGCACAAGTGCAGACTGAAGACAGACTAAAGCAATTCATTTATCATCTTCTGTTTGTGTTTTTCTTGGTTCGAGATTTTTATTGTCTTGTTCTAAATTTGTAGCTTGGCTCCGGGAGTTTTAAATTGGATTTTTTTGTATAGCATGATTTCTCTTAAAGATTTGTACAGAAATTAACCTTTTCGAATGGTTTTCAGCTCAAAATCAGAAGTATCGACTGCTTAATGTAACTAACATTAACCATTATCAGTAAATTCTTCAGCCTTTCCATGTTTTTTCTGCTTTTATATTACAATTTAGATAATCTTTGATACTTCTTTTGGTTATAAGTAAAATAAGGCTCAATAAGTAAAATAAATAGCTATGTTTCAAGTACCCAGCAGTGGCTGTCACAGCTCAATCAGGGAATATAGCGAATTTGGAACACAATCGCATATCCCCCGAGTTTTGTATGCTAATTTCGTGTATGCAAAACTTTGCAATCCCCACCGGTCCCCTTTCGAACCATCAAATCGAAAGGTTCCATGGGATATACATACATATGTTACATATTTACATACATACATACTCGTATATGTACGTTTAGTTCCCCTCGGGGGAGTATTTTCATAAAATTATTTGCCCCATTGTCATAAAAGTTAAGTTAACTTTTTGTTTCGCCTTGTTCGATGGCTGGTAGCAGCAGCTACTTCTCTGCATGTAGTTGTTGTTGTTCTCGTTATTGTTGTTGTTTTGTTGTTATTGTTATTGTGCGGGTGGGCTGGCGGTTAAAAAGCGGTAAGGGGAGCGGTTTGGGGGGGCGTGAAAAAGGCGGAAAATCCAGCGGAATGTCGGAGGACCCAAAGTCGCATGAATGAACCGCACACGCCCCGGGGACAGACAGAAGAAACCAAAGAAAGACGCACGAACGGTTGCCGGCGTGCACTGCGACAAAATGTTTGCACTCCAAATTAATACAAATTATATGATAGATGATATAATAAAAATGAAGTACGCAAACTAAATACATAAACAATAAATAAATACAGTTTTAGGCTGATCTTACTATGATTGGGCATCATATTTTTCTTTGAGTGCACACAAGTGTAAGAACCTGAAGTCTAGAGTGAAAACTAAAGTGTAGGCCGCATTCAGAAGCCAAAACGAACGACTGCAGTGTCCGGCATGCGACGCATGATTGAATGATTTCATAATATTTTCCATTTTATCGAGCAAAAGGTCTGTGAAGTGGGCGAGACAAGCATTTTTGGCAGTGGCAGAAAATTAAACATATCAGTCAGTGGTCAATGCCCGGAATTGCCTTAGAATGCCCTGAATGGGAGATAATAACGTGTCACGCTTCGGCATCGTAAATCAGCAAATCCAACTTTATGAGTGGTCCTGGTCCTGGGTGTCCTGGTATCCTCTCTCCCCCCCCAAAAACCTAACCTAACCCAGCGCCCTGGGCGCCCACTAATGGAGAACCCCCTGAAGTGAGATTTTAATGGGTATTTTCGTATGCTAGGGACAATAAGTGGCCATAAATTGGGACAACATGAATCGGAAATTAAAAAAGATACCACCGCATTAAAAAAAAAAAAAAGAAGAAGGGAAACTCCAGCACAAATTGCTGAACCCAGGACGCATTTCAATATTAATACATTTTCATTTCCAGTACTTATCTTTTGAGTGCACATGGGGCAGTCAAGGGTTAACCAATATGTCTGCATACATATATATGTATATTTACGTACCTGCAAGTAAAAGAGCGATAATAAAAATTATTCATTGGGGAAAATATTTACTTATATTCGAGTGCAAAACGAATGCCTCAGCAGTTTATGGATTGCCAGCATTGAGCTCACTTGAATTTTTAATGAATATGCGCATATGAAAGGCAATCCAATTAATGTAAAGGATATTGGCAAAGCAAATATTTGACTGCATAAACTCTGATGTACTGTGAATCCCAGATAGGATTCATAAGTTTTAGTTTTCCCCCCCCCCCAGTCAAACAAAACACGCATGTGATTTATTTGAATAAATACTCTTCTGTGCTGCCTATGATAAGCCGCCCGCACTAAGCTAATTAATTTTCCGCGAAACGGAATCGAGTTTCCCGCCACGGAAAAGCACACACGCAGAGTCCTAATCTATTCAATCCATCATAGGGGAGTTCGAGTTCTGAATTATCCATAGAGCCACATCGGTGCCATCGACGGTGGGCCGACGACTCCCATGGGTGGAGCTGCAGCTCCTGGTGGCTTGGCTGATCCTGGTGGAGGCGGCGGGAAACAAATTGGTCGCAAGTGGTTCGTCAACCTCACACCTCACGATTTTGGACACGCAGTCGAGCCGCCTTCTTGTCATTAGGCGCAATGGGATACGCGGACAACGGACAGAGGACAACGGACAAAGGACAACGGACACAGGACACTTTGTTTGAATATTATTTATGAGCGGCTTTTGTTGTAACTCAAGGAAATCGGTTCGCTGAGCCAATTTTACCACACTCTCTGTGGGTACACTGACTTATATGAACGGTAACAAAAAATATCATTTTAATCTAAAGTAAAACAATAATAATTTCAACTATTTGGGGTTTTCTTAAAATAATAATGGCTTAATATAACCAAATTTTATGCAAAACTCCTCGAAATATATAAATAATACAATACGAAGATTTATACAAGCTATAAAAAATATGTTAAACTTGTGTGCACATCGTTATTATCCATGGTCTTAGGTGGCAAGATAAGATTTATACACTCCCTAATTCTGCAGTATTAAAGTGCAATGATTTATTTTAAGGGCATTTACAGTATCTGCACAGTTTTTCTTCCGACTTCTTGTTTGGCTTATTTTTTCGTGCGGGCCCCCATAATTTATTCAAGCCGAGGGTTTGGCATACGGCACGTTGTACTCCACGTCCGGAGTGGCGAGAATTATGAATTGCCAGTGGGCAAGCGGAGGAATAAGCAGTGAGCAGGGTACGAAAGCCTTTGTTTCTAATTAGGCTTAAGTCGACGGGGTTTTGGTCCACTGACGGACACCTAACGGACATCTAACGGACATCTAATGTGTCACCCTGGAAGGCGCACGTGTCACACACGTCGGTCAAGTGGGATTCGGGATTCATAGCTCGGGATACGGGATACGGGATAGGGGATACGGGATAGGGGATACGAGAACCTGGGTCCAAGTCTAAAATACATGCAAGCCCCGGAAAACAGACACAATTATGTACCGGTCCGTCGGCCCTGATCCCAAAATCCTAACCAGAGCCACGTGTTAAGCTCGTTTTAATGAGTCAATTTAAAAGTTTGGCGCCCTAAAAATAGCCACCCAACTTAGAAGTGGATTGCCTGCGAACCTTGAATCTCTGGGCAAAGTCAAGGCGAAAGTAAACAATGAAGGGAGGCCCAACCAGGAATTTCCCACATTGGGGTTTTTCTTCTCAACATTGGTGTACGTCAGTTGGGGCAAGGCTTTAAGCTGTTTGGGTGAACACTAATACCAAAAGTATGGGTGTTAAATTAGGTATAGAAGTAAGCACACCCCAAATACAATAGTAAACTTGAGTATTTGAGTATGTAAAGAACGTAAGAACGTAAGAAAGGTGTATGTCGTGCCGCATCGAAGGTACATACCCGTCTGCGTAGGTGACAGTGGATCCGGTCATGGACAAAGCCTTGTATCTGGCCTGCTCGTCGGTTGGTAGCACGATGTCCACGGATCGCGATCGGGTTGCATTTATATTCGGCACGGTGAGGAAGCAGCCATCGGCACTTGGTTGCAACTCCTCCGTTTTGGCGTTCGACGACAGCTTGGAGAAGCACGAATCCACGGAGGCGGCGCGATCTCGCTTCAAATCCGGCACCATTAGGTAAATATCGCGCACCACAAAGGCGT
Organism: Drosophila yakuba; assembly: GCF_016746365.2. NCBI lineage: Eukaryota > Metazoa > Arthropoda > Insecta > Diptera > Drosophilidae > Drosophila > Drosophila yakuba. Next base: position 12,846,612 of record NC_052526.2, read on the forward strand.
TATGATGACTGGAGGAGGCACCACTGCTACCGGCGCCACCGGGCGAGCCACACGTAGCCATAGTCGATGCCTCGTCCAGTGAATCGGCCGTGTCCACCGATGACTTGGTGTTGCTGTTGTCCACCTCCTCGTGGGATACGTTCTCCAGTGAGTTGCCAGTGGGCTCCACGAATATCGCCTCCTGTCGCGAAATCGAGCGACGTCTTGCACGCACCGGCAAGCCCATAGCTGCCCCAGCATCATCGGCATCCGCAGAGGAGCAGGGCGTGGTAATTGTCGGGGCCAGTGCTGGCAATCTTCCCGAATGGGAGGAGCAGGGCGAGATGGGCGGCGAACCGGGATCCAAGGGTAGATGCGGCGGTGATGGATAATCGCCATTGGTGGGACTCAGCGTGAAGGTGATGCCACAAGGCGTTGCCGGCTGTGGTGGCAACAAGGTGTTCCCAAAATGGGGCGAACCATTGTCCGAACCCTCCAGGCCCTCATCCTCGGAGGCCGAGGTGACCGAGCTGCTACCGATGGTGTGGCGACGCATTTGTCGCGGTAGACGGGCGCGCGACTCCTCGATGCTGCTGCCTTGGCTCATGTTGCCAATGCGAATGTCCATCTCTAAGGCAGCATCATCGTCCGGATCGTGATCGTGCTCGGACTCCACCTCGGTGCGGGGATCTTCATCCGCCTCCTCGGTAGCCGCCTCAGTGGTCTCCTCCTCGGCATCGTCTATGGCAGCACTGCCCTCCTCCTCTTCCTCTGCATTATTGCCCTCCACTTCGTCCTCATCCTCACTCGCCTCCGAACTGGTATTGCTATAGCTCAATGCCGTCAGCTCGCGATGATCGATAAAGTAACGCTGCTCGGCGGTCATCCGGCGCTCGTACTCCTCCAGATAGTGACAATGGATGCACGGCGGCGGTGTCTTGGTGGACGAACTGCGTCGAGCCTTTAGCCGCCTGGGCACCTCCAGAAACGTGCCCGAATCATCGCTGCCCGCCGAGGCAGTGGCCGAGTCAAAGCTATGGGATCTCTGCTGATGGGCGGCCAATGGAACCTGCAAGAAGCCAGCCTCCGAGGAGCGTTCATCTGCCGAGGCCGAGGATGAGGACTGCTGTTTGAGCAGACTAGAGCTGGCACGCTGCGACTCCAGTTGCATCTCGTCGAAGGAGGCTGAGCGCACCTGCAATTAGTGATGGGGTGATCACAGCGGTCAGCGAGGTCACGCATTTAATGGAGCCCAACGAGGGGCATTGTTATCTATAGTTTGCCATCGAAAGTAACGCATGCAAAACGCGATATAAACGACACAACAAAAACGGGTAGAGTGAAGTGGGCATTTGAAAAGAACAACATGACAACATGCAAACACATAATTGCTGAAACAACAGAAGGTTCTAAACACAAAAGTAAAGACAGCAAAACAACGAGAAGACAAAAGCAGGCCAAATAAAAAGGGTATCACGTAATGCAGTTGGGCTTTAAAGTTGTGGCGCCCTAGGTGTTCAGTTGCAACAAACAGATTTTGAGTTGCAACAGGGATAAGATAAGCACATGTATCTCCATAACGGACTAAGACGAACCACCAACAACAATCCAAACTGGCATGCTGCAGGCATAACAACAATATCGGAATTAACGAGTATCCACCTTTTTTACCTGCTTGGGCACCTCCAGGCTGTTCTGCATCTTCATTTCGGCACCTGTGGGAGTGCGAGATCGCGTGAAGGTTGTTCGCAGGCGTTGCATGGTGGCTGCCGTTGTTGCTTGCAGTTGCTGGTGGAAGTTGCTGCCGGACGTTGTCGTTGTCGTTGTGGATGTGGATGTGGATGTGGTTGCTGTTGGCTTAGTTGTTGCCGTATTGCTGGTCGAAGCTGTGGGCTCGTGCAGCTGATCGATGGACGGTTGTTGCTGCTGCTGCTGCTGCTGCTGCATGTCGCGCTGTTGTTGCTGCAAAGTGGTTGCAAGTTGCTGCTGCTGCTGCTGGTGCTGCAATTATTTCTGCTGTTGTTGCTGCTGACAATTGGTTGTTGTCTCTGGTTGTTCTTGCTGCTGTTGTAAACGTTGTTATATAGTTGTCACTGTTGATGTCTGGGTTCTTGTTGCTGTTGTTGTTGTTGTTGCTGTTGCTGTTGTCGTCGTTGCACTGAATGTTGCAGTTGCAGCTACTATCGGTGATTAGTTTTTTGCTATTGCTGGTATTGCTGTTGTAGTTGTTTTTGTAGCGAGCTAACTGCGGATTGACAATTCTGATGGCCAATTCCATTTCGATGTTGATTTTCTGTTGAAGTTGAATTCTTTTTTTTTGCTTTTTGCTTTTTCCTATTTCCTTTTTATTTTATTTCCGGTTAGTTTAGCTTCCTGTGGGAAAGTATTTGTTTTTGCTTTTGTTTTTGTTTTTGCGGCTGAGTTCAGGACTCTCGTTGTGGTTGTTCTTGTTGTCGATTCCTGTGGCTGTTGTTGGACACCAGAAGCCAGTTCTTGGTTGGCTCTCTGGGTTTTTTTGTTTTACTTTTAATTAATCAAAAGTTTCGCGCTGTGAATTGCAATTTGCAAAGGACCGAGAAAATTGCGAGAGAGAGAGAAAGGGAGAAATGGAAGAATTGATTACGTTAGTTAAATGATTAAAAAGCATTTTCCGCAGTTTTCCTTCTTCCACGAAACTTAAACAATGGCTGTAAAAAAAAAGACTGATCAATTTACACGCCAAACAAAATTTTGCTGACCAATTTCGTGAGTCTCAAACACACACACACACACACAAGCACACTCACTCGCACACACAAAGGTCCTCGCATCGAAGGTTTTCGCAAATTGAAAAATCCTTTTATCGCCAGCGGTGCTAAAATTGTTTGTTTGAAGTATTTTTGAAAACTGCTGCCAGCTGCATGGCTGAAAAATGCAGTGGTCAACATGTCCACAATTTTTGTCGCCGTTTTCGTAAATGTGTAATACTGAGAATATTCCCTTACGCACAATTAAAATGTGAAAGTAGGTACATTTAATAGAGTGATTAATAATTTAAATAATAATTTATATTTATTTAATAAAAAAGAAATTTGTGTAAATTAATATGTAGAATGGGATAAGGGCATGGAATATTAAAAACACATTTCGCGAGGGCAATCAGATTCGTGGTCATGATGATGCCCTTTGACCTGGTCATGGATATTCTTGTTTGCCGTTTGAATGTGCGATGTGCAGTTACCCCCTTCCTATTGTTGTATGTGAAAACCTTTTTTTCCTTTGCCTCCTGTTTTGCCGTTGTGCTGTTTTGCTTTCTATTCCCTTTCAATCCATTCGAAAAGCACACCGAGGGGGTCACGTGTGTGTTTAGTTGAAAGTGCTAAATTGACGGGCGATGCGATGCGATGCGATGCGGTTCGCTACGGTTCGGTTTGATTCCGGGCTGGAAAATGGATGAGACTGAGGGAAATGGGGCGAGAGGCGGTTTCGTTTTACAGACAATAGGTGGCTGAAGGAAAACAACGGGAAAAAATCCATTATGGCATACCTTTGGCATGTGCCGCGACTCCACTGGTGGCGCGGGGTCACCAAGGATAAAAAGGGGGTCACCAGGGGGGGTGCCATTCGGTTGAGTTCGAATGCGAGTGTGAGTTAAAAAAAAAGAGAAAAAAAAGGGATACGGCCGGACAAAGAGCGATCCTTTTCCCCCTCGTTTTACTTTCTGCAAGCGCCCCAAGTTTGTGTGGGTCGCAAATTAAAAGCGTGAAATTAAATGAAAATGATATAGCTTTGAAATTGAATTCCATAGAAATGCCGAAAGTTTGCCAGGTGACAGCATGGAATGGCTTTGCGAGTCGCAAAAGAATTTGTTAGAGTGCGTAATTAGAAAAGCTACCGGGCCATCTGACCTTCGTCGAATTACCAGGATTTAATTGGAAATGGAAAGCAGTTGCATTCATTGCATGGCCCATTTCCGCACTGAGATTCAACCATTTAGCCTACTTTTCGGCATTTTTCAAAACCAGAGGCTTGCACCAGAGAACTGCAGCAAGTCACCGGCACCCGCGTGTTATTCTATTCTATTTCTATTGTTCTAGCTGGCATTTGAAGTGAAATTATAAAATTATAAGTAAGATAGCTGAAAGAATTACGTTACATTAAAAGGGAATAATAAATAATACTAAATAGTAAATAATTCTAAGTACTAAATACTAAATAATACTAAACACTTAATACTAAAAATACTAAATAATACCAAAATATAGGTGCCCTCCTCTGCGCTTCTCAAAAGTTCTACATAAGCAAACCACTTTTTCGATGTTTTTCAAACAAAAAATACTAAATGTGAGTGAGTGGTGCAGTGATTTTAAGTGGCAGCGGAGGATATAAATAATGTGAATTCGACCTACTGAAGGAAGTGCCTGAGCTGGCTAATTTCCAGGAGCTACAACCAGATTCCAGCTCGGACGTGGAAGAGAGGAGAACTTGAGGAAAGGGGTGAGTACCCATCTTTTATCATTTTCAAAAGACAAATTATACATTTATAAAATTAAATATGGGAAGCAAATATTATAAATGTTAACATTAATATGTCCATTTCGCGTTGTTGAAATTTTTGCAAAATCAAGTTCTTTGGCTTGCACCATTTTTTGCCTAGCTAGCACCTTAGGCCTTTAACCCATTAAAGCCACAACAAAGGCATGGCTTTTCAACTCCCTTTGCTCTGGCGGGGTAAGAAGGCAAAACTTTTGAGAATGTTCCGACTACAAGCAAAGTTTCTTATACATTTGCCCTGATTTATGCCACTTCAGTTGGGGGTTGGATACTTTGTAATTAAGTAAATTTCCGGCCAAGTAAAATGCCCATAAATCTTGGACATTGTTCGCCACTCAGTTAATTAGCCGAGAACTGACAGATTGTGCTTTGCACCGATAAGCCAGCAATTCGAATGGGAAACCATTTTCAATTGACCAGCCCCACAACCACACATTTTCCCCCTTTTCCCCACTCGCTGCATCGTTTAAGAGGCCAAATCAAATATCATATATATATTATATACATATGTATATATACTGGCTGATTACAAACACGTTATTTTGCGACCCCTTGACTTGCCGCCCTTTGCCTTTTGCTCTCCACTTCCCTGATGGCCACGTAATTGTTCAGAGGCCGCGTGGCACTAAGTAAAAAGTTTTGTATAATTTTTCATAAAGGCACAGCACCAACAAGGAGCCACAACAACAATATGAAATATATATACCTTATATATATGTATATATGTATATATATGTACAGCGATTCAAAGAGCTGCAAGTGGAGCAACTGGGGAATCGGTGGCGTATGAGGAATTTCCTTATTATGTGACTGAGCAAACTGAACGCCATATCCTCGGAACGGCATTCCCTTCGCACTGGCTGGGGATTGGGGAAATCCCCCTTGGCTGTGCGCCTCTGCCTTTGCGTCTGGCTCATTAAAGGTGCCACAAAAATGAAAGCGCTTCACTTACAGGCCATAAACAATTTGCTGAAATTAATACGGAGCTCGCTTAACTTGCTTTTTTTTTACCTTATTCTAACTGCTTTAGAATCTGATACAATGGATCAGAATTTTATGATTGAAAATGAGTAAGTTAGTTAACTACTCAACTAGAAAACGAAAATGGATACTAGTAAAATTTTTAATTTATTGCAATAAAGCAATTTGTGAACTTTTGCCAAGAATTTAATTGGTCCGAGTTCCTGACTTCCCACCCTTTTTTGTTTTTTTTTTGTATTTCCCTGGCCCAGACGCTGAAAATTAATCCGCGGCATTTTAATTTTTCCGGGGGAAAAGCTCGTGGAAATTGAGTTAGTCAGGCGTGGATCTGCGGTCAACGGAGAAGGGGTTAGGGAAGTTGTCTCAAATAAAAGAAGAAAAATATGTTAATTTCAATTAATTGTTGGCAGCGGCGAAAGTTCTCGTTCACGGAAAAACGAATAAAAAAAAATAAGAAAAAACCGAAAAGAAAAATTGGTTGGAATGGAGAAGAGTTTACGCTTGATGGGGTAAGGGTTTCCAATTTTCTTGGGGTTTGGGTTTGGGTTTGGGGTTGAGTTTGGATCTTCTTCGTTTTGTTAGAATAACTTGGAAGCAGCATCATAATTTGCTGCCATTTGTCGCTGACACAAAAAAAAAAAAAAAGAAGTAAAACAAGGAGAAGAGAAGACAAGAAGTGTGTTTTTGTTGCACCTAATGACTGTTGGGGAAATTTGATAACGCGTGGCGTTTTTTGGGCGCCAAGAACTTTATCGAAGGGGGAGGCCAAAAGTGTTCCCGGAAATTCAGTAGAATATTTAAATAAATTTTTGACAGAGTAACTCGGCAAACAAAACGAAAAGTGAATGGAAAAACTTTTACAGCACCTCCCCATCCCAGCCCATTTTCATTTGCTTTCTGGCTTAATTTTCTCCTCGTTTTTTTTCGCTCTGTTTTCTTTTGCGAAGGGGCTGCTTGGAGTTGTTGCACGTGTCCTGCGGATCCAAGGATGCGATCGAAGGTCTAAGGACGTGCCCGATGATTTGGCATATTCATCAATGGCATCGAAATCCGGCAAGAGTTTGAAATGTGAGCAGAGCGTTTTTGCATGCCGCTTATCTTGGAGTAATAGAAATGAAGCTCAGCTACATTTTAATCAAATATTTTAACCAAAAAATGTAATTTATGATATAGTTTTATGTGGTTGCTCACCCAATGGTCCTTTCTTTGATAAGATAATATTTATTTATTTATTCAGCTTGGAATACATTTTGAGAAAACCCCAAAACTATGCGACATCTTTTCGCAGTGCATCTTCATCTCAGTTCGCTGGCATTTTGAATGCGAATTCAATTCGGCTCGCAAGTGGGTCAATAGTGACGTCAGCAGGTGGCAAAAAAACAAAATAAAAAAAAAAATGAAAAAATGAAAAGCCTCCTACACACATACAAACAAGGAAAGGGTTTTCAACTTGAGCGATTGCTTCCACTTGAGAAGCCGTTTTTTGTTCGCTTCTCGACGGCTTTTCTCACAGTTTTCCTCGCATTTCCGCAGCAATCTCAATCGATGCCAAGTTGGGCTGCAAGTGGAGCAGGTTAAGTGCAAATCCTTGTAAGGATATGCCATCGATAGTCCCCTGCACGTACATATAGATATACATATATGGATATATATATATATATATACATTTACCATATAGAGTCTGCGAATGTTTGAAAATCGCGCTCAACTCGCGTGTAAAACGCGTCATGCAATTATCAAAAGTGACAGACAAGTAATGAGAAAGAACGAAAGGTACAAATTGAACCGGAAAATGTGTGGAATTGCACAGTAAATTTGGGAAAAATGATACGAAATGACCCTGCCAAATTACAATGAATTATGTAGAATAAATAAATACTGAAATAACAGGCTTTTCAGCAAATTAAAATGCTTGAATCTTGGGTTTTAAACGTTTTTTCCATACCTTTCTTTTGATTACGGTTGCGTGTTAATGAATTTCACATTTTTGGCATCATTGAATTTGAATGTGATTTTTTATAGTTTTTTCGCCTCTTCTGGATTCAAAAAAAGTCGAGCATACATAAAATAAAATCGCGTGGCTTTTCCACTTTACCCCTCATCCTCTGAGCCCCTGACCTCCTGACCTGACATTTTTGACACTCTATTGAAATGGATTTTTGAGTATTTCACAGGACTCAATACGATTCCATTCGATTCGATTCGATTTGTGTGTGCCATTGGTAATGTGGGTAATGTGTGGAGACTTTCAAACACTGCCACCCACTAATGCCACCCACTAATGCCACCGCAATGACCTTGATGGCACGCCCATGTCATGCCGCCTGCCCCTGACAGCCTCTCGAATAGAATCGAATCGAATCGAATCGAATCGAATCGAATGGAATGGAAACGAAACGAACGGCATTAGCCATAGGAATCGAGGGGCAATATTTGATATCCACTTGCAATTATGTCAGCACAAACTGACAGGCCACAGCTCGTTGACTTTTCCAGAAGCGTAGGGCCTTTGTCGCATTAGGGGTAATGAGGGGGTTATTCTAGGGGGATTCGATAATATGCCCGACTCTGGCCAAATCGCACCGAGGTGCTAAGGCAACGGCAGACCCACTCAAAGTCAACATAAAGTGGCCGGGAAATTAGGGCATTTAACATGCGGCTGGTAAAAAGAGCGGTTGGGGCGAAAAAAAAATATATATAAAAAGAGAGCAAACAAGGCCAAAATGCGCTAAATACTTGTCTCAATAAACGAGATTGTTGTGCAGTTTGTCTGACGTTCAACTACCCTAGGAAAATACCCACATGAAAATACCCTCTAAAAGAAACAGTCTACATTTCACTTGTGTGTGTGTGCAAGCTTACTAGAAAAACAATAGGCAACTCCTAGTTTTGTGCACAATAAACAGAAGAAAATGTATGTTTAAGTTGCACCATAAACATAAGAAAATGTATTTTTAAGTTGCACAATAAACATAAGAAAATGTATTTTTAAGTTGCACAATAAACATAAGAAAATGAGAGTTGGCAGCTGTAAAAACCAAATGCATTTTTATTTGAGTATATATCTTATATCCCTTTTAATTGAATTTTTAGCCGTATGCTCATAGAGTTTGCCCAAATCCACAGACCCCTTAAATTGCCAATTGCCAATCAAGCATCAAAAATCCACAAACAACATGGAAACTAATCTTCGTCAATGGATGAATGGATTTTCTTTCAACGCCAAAAAACCTCTTCTCCACATTTTTGTGTGTGTGTGTGTGTTGGGGCCCTAAATGTAAAATAGAATAAGTGCTAAATGGCTAAGCACATAACAACAAGTTGGGGATAAGGCAGCAAATGGGAAATGCTGAATTCAGCGAGGGCAGTTAGACGCCTCTTGGTAATTTGAAACTTGTTATGGGCCAGGTGCTAATCAATTTTTAAGCAGCTTCAACAACAAACAAGAGTCCCCCTCTCCGCATTTCCCTTTGATTTTTTCGTCGTCTTCGTCTTTGTCGATGGCAAGTGAAGAAATTTCCATTCGCTCAGTTAGAAATCGAGTTCAGTTGTTCGTCAATTTCCAACTCGAGCGGTTCTGCAAGCATAGAAATTAGTTTTTCATATTTTTTTAAGTGCCCCAAAGTCTGAAGTGTTTTGAATGTCTCGTTTTCTCCTCGTTAGACAAATAATGAATTTGGCAAGATGTCGGAATAGCTGAGAGCACAGCGGATCGAGCCTTTGATCGTCCGAAAAAATGTGAATATTTTTTAAAAGCGGCTATGCCTCATCTAGTCAATTGCATTACTTTGACTCTATCAGCGTTGGAGGCTAATAATATTATTTGCACAGTGTACGAGTAGTTATTATAGTGACAACGGGGCCATGGTTCAGTAAGTAACTCAGGTAAATAAATTTAAGGTATTAATCCTGTTAAGCAAAGGATTTCTTTTTAGTCTTTTAATATTTGATAATTGCTCATCCTACGGCAAATTCAATTGTTCGCCAGCTTATTGGTGAAATTATGCAGGACATGTTGAAACATGGGGTCTATTTTGCAGGGTATTTGCTGAGCATAATGCTCATTAGGCTCATTACATGCCTGCCAAGCGGCTTACAATGGATGGAAGTGGCAAACAGTGTGGGATAAACACCGGATTACGCCCACACTGATTGCACTTTCACAGGATTTGTGGGTGTGGCAGTGTGGCAGGGGGACAGGGGGTATCCGTTATCTCATCAGCTCTCAGCTCTGAGTTCTCGGCACTACGCACAACAATGGACTGCAGTTTATTGTAATATCCATTGAAAGACCCAACAGCGAATGCAATCAACATCCGTCTGGGGCCTTCTAACTTTTTCCATTAACACACAAAAGGAACGTCAGTCCACCTCCCCACTTTCCTCTCTCCCCCCCCCCTTCCTGATGTGTATTCGGATATATCCTGGATAAATACTAAATATATATATATAGATATTGTAATGAGTGCTTGACAGGGACCTTAGTTGCCATAAGTTTTCGGCACACATCTAGAAGCGCTGAGCGTTCATCGTCACAAACTTGGTGGCGTAATCTCTGCGTCTCCACTAATTAGCCAAGTCGCTTTCAATTGCGAAACTTTTCAGTTAACTCGAATAATGCCAAGATGAATGTTGACGTTTAGATATATATATATATATATATATGTATATGCTAAACACTGAACTAGGAGAAAAAAAAGGGTATGGGTTTAAACGCTCCATAAATAATGCCACGCCGAAAAGTTCAAGGAGTGCTGCCATAATTGACTAATCTAGAACTAAGTTAAGTGATGCCACGAATAAATTTTGCCATGTGCGTCAAGGAAATATATACATATATGTGCATGCCATCTACGATTTTCTCATTTTGCTTGGGTTTAGCATTTCAATTTCGGGAGCAAACAAGCTGGCCCATTGATAGCCCATCGTATCTGATATCTGATTAACTTGTCCCAAAACAGAATGTCAGCAAACACTTTCAACGTTGTGTGCTGTTTGTTTGTTTGTTTGTCGCCGAGTGTGGGAACTTCTTCCCCTCTTCCTGCCCCCAAAAAACACCGACATGCAATAACAGGCGAAACAATAACACCAGAAACACCAGTAACACCAGAAGCACCAGTAACACCAGAAACACCAGTAACACCAGAAGCAGCCACCCTGGCCAGATGACAAGTAACTCGGGCCAAAGCGAAGGGCAAACAACAATTAAGCGCATAAACTGGGGGATAATCCTGCCATGGGGCCAACTATGGAGCACTGAATACTGGGATACTGGGATACTGCGGTACTGCGGTACTGTGATACTGGGATCTGAGCACTGGGACAAGCTGGAAAAAAACAATTTCCATAAACATTAACAAAACCGTTTCGGTAGCATAATCAAGTTCAGCATCGAGTTTCCAAGTCTCCGGCAGACACAATCTAATTGTAAATGATGTGGGACAGTGTTGCACACTGGCGTAGAAATTAAACACAAATTATGCCATATTAATATTATCAATAAAATTAAATTACTAAATATGCATAATTATTATCATATTTTGTATCGCTATAAAATAAATAAATAAATTATGTTTTAATTGTTGATGAAATCCTAATCTAAACCAAAATCATTTTATATTTGCCTCTAGCAATTAATATAATCAATTTTAATTATAACGAATTAAATTATAGAGCTATTCACACGTCCGCCACTGTATGTGTACACTGTTGGAAAAACTTTGTCCGGAACGGAAGAGAACGGCACGGCACAAAAGTGCAAAATTGATCGGCATTATTCAATGGGATTTATGTATGCAGCCCCGAGTGGCCGAAAAACTTTTATTTATTTACAATTTGTTGCCATTTGTTTCAGTTGGCCAACTTTCGCAAATGTCCCTGGGACAGTGGCTGCAAAAAGTTAGCTGACTAAACACTAAACACGCCGCAAATTTATGCCGCTCAACTTGGGCACCCAACTTTTCAGTCTCCATTTCAGTTTTCCGATTCAGTTTCCTTAGCCGTTTTATTATGTTTATTTTCATTTGTTTTTTTTTTTGTTTTTTTTTTTTTCGTTTTTGTGCCTCAACGTGTTATTTATTTTCAGCACTTGAATAAATGTATCAGTTACACATGTGTGAGTAGTGGCTACGGCCTTGACTGAAAGTGGGTGGCATGGGGTGAAAGTGTATGAAACTGGGTGAAAGTGGGTGAAAGCAGAGCGAAAGCAGGGCAGGAGCAACAGGCGAATGAATCATGGGTGACACATGAGTGTGGCGCCGCAATTGAGTTGTAATTCATTTGCGAATGGATGCAAAGTTCTCGGTGCGAATGAGCAATTGAATGGCAAATAATTCTCGCCGCTTCTCGGGATTATTCATTGCATCCATTTCAAGGATTTACCGGGGCTCAAAAGGTGTCGAGTTATGCGACCTTTAGATATGCAACATTTGTCTGCGGTTTAAACTCTGTTGGTTTAAATATCTATTGGTTTAAACTTTTATGTTATATGCGTTTAAATGCAGATTATATTTAGCTTAAAATCCTTTTCGCAGGAATATTTAGCTTAAAATCCTTTTCGCAGGAATCAAAGTTTGGAAAAAATGTAACAAAATAGTGTAGCCATACAGTTCCACTGAAAATTAAACTACAAGCTCAACGAGGTAATAGTGTTTATGCTTTCGCATAAATTGAGCGTAAATTGCTTATTGCATTGTTTGCGCAAATTACTTAAATATTAAACAATAATCTACAATTAAAGTCTCCTTTTTGGTCCCCGAATCAAATTACCAATGCAATGCAATATTTTTTACGAATGTAATTAAAAATGAATTGCTTAATAAGCAAATTAAAATACGTAAAATGCAGTCGGTGGAGCACTTGCAATGCATATGCAATATGCATATAAAAGTCGAACTGAATAATTGATAAGTGACTCGATGGGCAAACCATTTGTTGCTCAAATATGTTAATGGACAGGATGGTGGAGCATTGGGATATACACATGTCGATTTTTCGTCTGAAATATGCAATGAACCAATGAGATCGACCGACGCTCATCCGGTTGTCAGGAAAATCCAAATCGCTGGAAAATTGTGCTCGAAATTAGGTTTAGGTTTGCCACATTTAATGGGCAGCGCCCGAGAGTATACAATATTCATGGGGGCACTAAAAGCATCAAGATCCCAGGGAATAATGCTCGTATCGTATCCAACTGGCTGAGTGTGTTGTTCGGTAATTATAATGAATTAATAAACATAACGCATAATGCGACACAAAAGTGGCGGACGGAATGCCGACCAAGTTACAATCCCCCTCCCTTTCATCTGCTGTAAAATGAAAAACCCGGCAAAAGTCCAAACGACAATTGCACTTGTAATTTGTGTCAATTATTCAGCGCACTCATTCGCAGGCAGGAAGCACTGAAAACATTTCGCAAATCGACTTTTCTCTATATTTTTTTACCCGCTAACCGGGCTGCACACACACACTTTCACACTCAAAAGAAAAGCGCTTTTCCAGTTATTGCCGATTTAATTAATTTGTATTTGCCAACTCATTGTGTTCAAGCAGCTAAAAATATCAAAGTTTTACCACGTAAATTCCTTTGCAACAAAAATGCGTTTCAACAACAAATGAAATTGACTGTCTTCTCTTATTATTTTTGGTTGAATTAATGTTTGGTTGCATGTCACAACAATGAAGCAAAGTGACAAAGAATATTATTTTAGCTTGATTAAATCTTTTCCCTGCAATGATTTTCATCAGATGCAGTCACAAATGAAATTAACTGTCTGCACCAATTATTTCAGCTCGAATAGCTATTAAAGTCGATTAAGTTAAAGAATTGTTTTTTAACTCTTTAATGCATACAATTTGGTATTAATTATTCAAAGAGCAGTCAGATAATATGGCATAAGTTCTTCTATATGTTTTTAAAGTTTTCTGAATTTCAGATGGCATTTGGTTGGTCATTTTCCTGTTTACTTGCCAGCCATTTTGCTCTACTCTCGCCACTCGGAATCAGCGTTAACCTATAATTTTGCCCACGGCTGTCTGGTTCCGTTAATGCCGGGGTTGAGTACTCGCACTCGTTCTCCGGCTAATTAAAGTCACGGCCGGACTCACTTGGTCCCCGGACATTGGCTTCTGTTCCTCTGTCCCGCTGCTCGTTGCAATTAATTCCAACATAAATTTGCACTTCTCATCACAGATGTGTGTGGGTGTGTGTGTGTGTGTTTTCCACAACCTCCTTACCCCAACAGCAACTAGGATTCCCCATAAAACCACACTACCATACCACGACACCACCATGAAGAGCACCATTTCACACATCTGAGTGACCTTGGGCGTGGCAGCGCCTCCGTTTCCGTTTCCGTTCCGCTCCCATTCCCGTTACCAGTGCCGTTCTAGTGGCAAAACCCCAACTGTTGCACCTCGATGTTATTATTGCCGTTGACCCAATTTGCCACCTCTTCCTGCCGCATCACTCGCAGTGCCAATAAATTTTCATACGAAACAACACGGAATATATGCATGAAAGACAAAGGTACGAGGGCCGACAATTTAATGGCCACGTGCACGTTGCTCCCTTTCGAGTTTAATATTTTTCTCTTTTATCTTTTATTTTATTTTTTTTGTTTTTTTTTTTTTTGGGCGTACTACATCATAGTCCCGAGTTCAGGGTGATTAAATGAAATTTACGAGTACGTCGTAGCTACTGTTACTGTGTGGGTTTTGCATAGGTTCGAATAGGCTGCGAATGCTGTCAGAGATTGATGTGCTGCGTTGTGTTGTGCTGTGTTTTGTGTTTTGTCCTGCCGTTTGGTCAATTTGGGAATTTCGTCCAGGGACCTGGCTGCAAATCCATTATTAACTGGCCTACGCTGCGTATGCGTGATATGCGGGAATACTAGTTCTGGATAATTGTCGAATCGCCAGATGTTCGTAGTTGATTATGAACGCTGGGAATTGGTGGCAGAAGTAATTCGCCAGCTGTCTATTAACTGGATCACGTGGCGTATGCGCAATGTGTAAGTGGCATATGCAAATTTGACTAGATTCATGCCAAAAAAAGAGTCGAAATTTTGCCCAGCATTAATCAACAAGTCCTTCAAAGTCCAGCTTCAGTCAGGATTAGTAATGAGTAAATGTATTCAGAGGGATTTCGCCGAAAGCTTTTGCTTAGTGCGAATTCCGAGAAGCGCTTTAATTGAGTTTCTTATGTTCCTATAAGGAATTTCAATTAGTTGGCGAAGATGCGATTAAAGCTTCTTAAAGGCTTGAAATTCCAACGAATTTGAGACTTTTGTAGTCAATCTTTATTAAATATCTTTGTGTATAATTAACTTTATAAAATCCCTCCGTCCGTCCAAAGATATCCATTTATTAAACTGACAATGGCAACCTCAATCGTAAGCTCATACTTTTGCATGGATTACCACACATTTGCAGTAACCCAACTCATCAGAAAATCCTCAACACTGGTCCATCGGACTTTTGCTGGTTTTTGCTTCTTTTGCCGCCTGTCGAGTCCTGTCGATGGGATGTTATTCAAAATCCAATAATAAGCCCAACAATTATGCAGGACAGGCAATAAAGTGCAAAGCAGCGTGTTCCCCACAGTAAATACAACGCCAGGGAAATGGCGACGAAATAAATGTGATGCGATGGTCCAAAACTACAACTGACAGCACGAGGTGGTTGGGGGGTTTCAGGGGGGAAATTCAGCGAGGAAAAATCGAGGAGAATAGAGGAAAATGAAGAAAGGAGAGCCTGGCTGGTACCATGTTTATGAGCTGCAATGGCGACGCGTTGACAGCTTTTGGTCAGGACATCGTTTCGTATACCCCATATCCTGGGGGCTTTCCTCACATTTTCCACTTCTCATTTTCTTCATTTTCACCCTCCTTTTTCCTACTTTTTCCTCCTTTTTCTCTTTTAGTGCTTCTGTTTTTTACGAGTGGGCATGCGAGAGTGTGTTTTTACGACGAGCAGCCAGTTTATTGCAAGTGTCGGCCTCGTCTGGGGTTATTAAAGTTTCAGCCAAGCATTTGGTGTGAAGTCGCATTGCGAATTGGTCTTCGTGGCGGCGTTGCATCCACAATTCCCACTCGTTATTTTATTGCTGAAAAGTGCAATCATAAAACGTTCAAGGCCCCCAATGCCCCAATGCAGTGCAACGATAGGAGACAGGAGGCAGGAATAGAAGCTAACAGGCAAACAGGGAGCAAATATCTGCGAAATTGGTCATCACTTAGCTATTTCTCGCCACATGCAAAGGACATTGCGCAAAATCTAGAAAGGGATGTTTTAAATAAATAGCAGGAAAATATGAAACACAATGCAATATTAATCTCATAATAGAACACTCTTAAGCACTAGGGTTTTACAAGTATAACTTGAGTAATTACAAAGGCGACTGCATATTTTTGATAAAATAAACATTCCGTTTTGTGTACCTCTGTGCATGAAAACCATGCAGGAAAAGCAGCAAAGACAGGAGGAAAAGCGGCTGGGGAAATGGGCTTGTTTTTCCCCAATGCTGTCATTTCTGTAGCCGCAAACAAAAAACTCCCTGTTCAGTTTTCTGAAATGGCTTTGTGCATTTGAAATGTGCACTTGCTTAGAATATGTGTACTCTCATTTTTCAAGACTGAAATTTCTCTGGCAAAAAGTGGAGGTCAGCAAATACTGCTTGACAATCGTCCAACTAAAAGCCTATCAACACAATTCAAAGAACAAAAACCAAAAAAAAAAAAAAAAAAGGAGCAGAGAAACAAGAGCTATAGATAAATTCTACACTTCTAAATGGCTTTTTCGACCATTTGCAGCCAAGTCGGGCCACCACGAATGAAGTTCCAGTGGCTATTTGAAAATTAAGGGGAAAGCGCAGAGGAAAAGCGATAAAATGTTCAATGGCTAATAGGAAATAGGAAAAAGTAAACGGTTTGCTGTGTGTGAATGTGACAAGCGAAACGGTATTTTTAATGGCAAGTTAAGTGAAACGTTTTTTCTAGTTTGCCCGTTTAGCGAGTGTCAAGGAAATCTGTTCAAATGGCTAGAAAGCCACAGATAAAGGTGCTTGAAAGTATGCAATAGATATTATCATTTCTGGCATTTATTAAATTATTGGCAACGCGAAAAGGAAAACCCTCAATGGTCGCTGAGTATGTGTATAAATGTTTCATTTGCAGCTCATTATCGGTGTGCGCACAGTAATATCAGTAATATCATTACGTTCAGCTTTAATTAAGTCATTAATATAATTAAGTTAGCTACCAGAGTATTGGCGGACAATACAGCTATCACAAATGAAATGGCCGTCGTGAAGGGAATCACAAAGCCGATTGAAATTGAAGCCTGATGGACAGACAAGTTTCGCCAATGCCACTCAAATCGCTGTGAAGCGATTGATGATGAGACGGTGGAAAAGCGCGAAAAAGCGCCTCAAAATTCCAATGTCATGCAAATATTTGCCGGGGAAATAACTGAAAATGTAAATATGAGATGTGAATCGAGACACGGGACAAAAGGAAGTGACAGCCTGATGTGCTCGAGGATGTGCTGCGAATCTGTGCTGGAAAGTGAAAAGTGGATAGTGGATTTCAATGCATTGTTCGGTCCATTGATGTCGTCGTGCAGCGAGGACAAGCAAACAAATAAGCCGGAAACGTATCGTGGAAATGTATACACACCACACACTTCTACTACATATGCACATATATGCTGCGAAAATATGCTGGTGGAAATATCAGAAGCTAAAGTCGCATAAAGGAAAAGCCACAGGCGAAAAATTCAGCATACACAATATAACTTTAAGCATATAACTGAAAGGATAACAAACACCATGTTTGCCAAGCAACATTTGTATACCATGGACCACAACCTAAACAAACAATGCCCCAAAAATGTTGACATTTCTATTACACATTCAAAAAAAAAAAACCAAAAAACACAACCGCTTTGCTACCGGTGTCTGGTTAACAATTTGAGGTCTCCGCTGATAATATGTTGTTTATTCGGTTAGGCACTTTTGGGGGTCAAGCCGAAAAGTTTAGACTCCGCCTATAAATCCCACAATACACAATACACAACTCTGCTTAAACAATTATTTGGCAATTAACCCGTAATTTCAATCGCATTGATACAATTGAGGTGTGACAAATCACGGGAATTATCATTAGCTGCAATTACTGAATCACTTTGCAATCGCGCCGTAGCTCGTTATTTATGCGTTCAGTTGCCTTTTTATACGTGTGCCGTGCACTCTGCAAATAATGGGATTTTATAGAAATTTATTGGGTTTCATAACTCTATTTGGATTCCTGCAATTAACAAAGCAGGTGGGCAAAAAAAACCCAAATAAAACAAATTAAACCATAAAGAGTATAGTTCATAGTTTAAGCAATTTGATAATTGATTTTTTAACACAGCACTGCTACATGATGAAATTTGTGGGCGCAAGGTCCTGGGACACGCCCAGCTATGGCCTAAAACTCAACATGTTCGAGAAGAACAACTCGATGTCCTCGGTGACCACGGTGCGGCAGGATGTGGCCATTCCGCTGTGGCACCTCGTACTCCTGCAACATCCGCGCAAACGGAGCGCCGCATCCGCAACGCGTGCGGAACTTCCGCGTACCCTGTATAATGGGACGACGAAAACGTGCGACTTTTGGAAATACATTCGCCACGTGTCCGCGTGGAACAATGTGGCCAAGTTGATACTCTCCAAAGGTGCCAGCAACATGAGTCTCGGCTGTCCACTGAAAACGGGCGTATACGTAATGAATCGCATTCAAGTGCCGCCGGAGACGACGATCCTGAAGTTCATGTACCATCCGAACACACTGTACACCCTGGAGGGCACCGTCTACTCCCTGAATCCCAAGGACAAGGTCACCAAGAAGGCCTTGTGCTACTACGAGATCAATGCCACCATCTTCAAATCTTGTTGAGCGAATGCAAAAAGTTTCAGTGCACCTTGCTTTTTTTTTTGAGAATATTAAGTTATGGCTATTTGTTCAATTGGTTGTTAGTAATTTAAGAAGGAAACTTAAACAAATCTTTGGTATTATAAGCAATCTCTTAGCTAATTAGTTTTTTTAGATTTCTAGTTTAATTAGAAATGAAAGTGGAAAGCAAATGTTGCGCTACGAATTTCCCCCCTCGGTTGTAAAGTTGTGCTCTTCAATTGTCAGAGGGTCTGGTCGAGATTGAGGTTGAAGTGGGGTTAAGGCAGTTGAAACCCGTGCGTGTCGCACGTCAGCGGAGGATTTTTAATTAAGTGCGAAATAAAAATGGAAGGGAAAATTTCTACCAGCAACGAGCGACCGTATATGTACGTGTATACGTGGAAATCCAAGTGGCAGAAACCACAAATCAGCAGAAGGAGAAATATATTCATTCGCTTTGCAGGCGTGCAGCAGTGGTATTAAGTTACCTGATACATTTCTGTATTTAAAGAACTTGCTTTCGGATATTCATTTACTGATTTTACTGTAGTAAAAGTTGCAGTTACACAATACTTGATTGTACTTTTCAAATGGCCAATTCAAATGGCTGATTAAAACCAGCAGAAACTCGTTTATGTGCTCGTTTATGCAAATAATAATGTGTATTCGTTGATATTCAATATGCTCAAATTTTTATTTTCAATTTTGTGTGTCGCGCTTCAAATATTTATTCAACCATCCAGCAATTGGCCATTTCGATCGTGGGAATGAGCGACTGGTCACAAAATTGCGGCAATCTTATTGCACATTTGCATTTTGCATTCTGCATTCTGCATTTTGCATTTTGCATGACCGCACGCACTTTCCCGCCACAATTGAAAATTTGAAAAAGTGCAACTACGTGCATATGTCCCCGTTTTCCATGCGAATTCGTAATCAATTTTCGGTGCATTTGCTAATTATTGTGTGTTCAGGTCCGAAAATGACACGATTACATTTTGAAATCATTTCGAGCTGGAATAAAAAATAATTAAATTCAGAGTGGGATGAGTTTTTTTGCTCTCGTGGCTAAGAAAACATGTGGGTTAAGAATAAACAGAACAGCACACGAACCTCAAGTGAACCGACTGAATGAAAGAGTGAACGAATGACTAACTGACTAACTGACTAAATGACTCCAGGTGGAAACGGCCCAACCTTTTCTGCTGGGTTCACCTGGAATCCCAAGCCCTCATACCCGCAGTCCTCCGACAATTGGCTTAAAATATGCGGCGCTTGCATGCCAGAGACTTATTATTAAAGCATAAAATTTGCATGCAAGCCGCAAAGCCATGGCGACCTAACCTATATTGTATATACATTTTAAACTGTTGCGGTTGGCATGATAGTGGCTCGAAAAAATGGATTTAAATGTGTGGAAAACATACAAAATACATTTGAAGGCTTAACAAATGCAAACTATTTTGAAATATACAAGTATTTATAGTTTCCAATTCATTTTTAATACCCTTAAATGGTAGAAGCGTATTTTTTGAGTTTTAAACTCCTTTGCAACACTGTTTCAGACACCCCACTTTCATTACTATAATTGTGACTCCAACTGTGTGCATAAACGCCGCAGAATAAGAAAGAGGGGCACGCCCTTTTTTCTGGGGCGGGGTAGATGGCAAGATATATAAATACGTGCCTGTTTGTACATTTATGTGGCGTTTGGCAATTTGAACTCGTGAATTATGCACGGAGCAGTCAGCAAAGACAATGCCTCCCCAAAAAACAAAAACGAAAACAAAAAGGGAGTTCCCCGTGACTCGTGATGTGCGAATGGGAGTGGGAATTCGGAGCTGGGAGTTGGGAGTTGGCATTAGACAAATTTGGCCAGTTTATTTACGGGCAGCAGTTAAGGGGCCAGTCACAGATGCTAACACTCAGTAGATTGGAAGCGATTCGGGGGCGGGGCTGTCTCGGGGCGGTGATTTGTTGGCTACCGCTAAATGGGCATCCAGTGTTGGTAAGTGCCAATTGGAGTGTACTAGAATACAATGATCTTTTCAAGCACTAAACATACTAGCTGTTAATCGATTTCTTTTTTTACATATTTACATTTACATACAACTTCCAAAATAAGCAACATAATTTCAATGCTACCACAAGTTCCCTAATAAGCCAATTACATTGGCTCACTGCTAATGACATTTGGCAACACGGCGTGTTTGATTGCTTGAATTCGTTGAAATCGTTGATTTCGTTGTACTGTCGACTTAATTATGGTTCGAACTCTTTTCAGGCTGCACATGCAGCTAGTCATTTCAGCGGATGCCATGGCAACCACGGCCAAATGGATGGCTATTAAAAAGCATCCTGCGAAAAGGATGTCAGAGGTCCAAGCAAAATGCAGGGCTGCAGGGCTCAGAAAGTCAGTTTGATTTGCTGAACAAGTTTCTCTCGAGTTTCTTTCCGTCGGCACTAATAATTCATAATTGGCCAGTATAGTCTGGCATTTTACTGCAGTAATCAGCATATCAAACAGACGACTGCAATCACGGAATAAATTACTTGGGAATTAATATTAAATGGCCAGAGCAAAAACGGAACTGCAAACAATAAAGCATAAAGTGAATGCACAACTTTGATAAAGAGCCGGATATCCCATAGTTTTGACATTTAGGTTTAAAAACAATCACCATTTTGATCACGAGAATAGAAGTTATGGTCCAAAAATAAAATTTCATAGCTCGTTTTTAAAATGCCAATCAAGCTGTGCTTAAATATGGGAAATCTATTGTGCGATTTTTTGCAAATTTTATTAAAAAAATTCGATTTTTAAGGAAATTGGATTAATAATTAGTTTTGCAAAGCATTTAGCAAGGTTATGATGAAAAACTTTAACATTTAGTAGTTTAAGTTTTTAAACCATAGTTGTGAGTAAACATTTAAACTAGAAAATACTTCATAAAATTTAAATGTAATATGCGTCAATTTCCAGCTTGTTTGTTTAATACAAATTTACTTTCCCTGTGCACATTCATTGTACCAGCGCCCACATTTTGCGAGTGTGCAAATTGTGGGCGGTTTGTGGGCGGTACCGCCCAGCGGAAGCGGTAGATGCAGCAGTACCGCTCCACTGAAACGCTTTCAACCGGAAGTGACGACAGCAACGGACAACGCCTAAAAGCATACTGCCAAATGTTATTTCTTTATTTGTTACGCTCGCCTGATTTTATTTTTAATTATCCGGTGCAGGCGGTGGAAATTAATTGCGCGAATGGCAAGCCAACATGAACAAACTATAAAGAAATGCGCATATTAAAAGTCAGCCAAAGCGTACAAGTATGTGGGCGAATAAACATAAAAAAAAATATATATATATGATATTTAAATATCAATACAGACACGCTTGGAAAAAGTGCATATGCACTGACATATTGATGTTGATGTTGTACGTGTATTTACCTTTCTGATGAGCAGTCGTTAGTTTAAATCTGTCATTTGGGAAACTGGGATTAAGTACCATCTTTAACCCTTGGACGGTCATTAGGCATCTGGCGCACCCGTCGCCAATTAATTGTACATTTCACAGTCAGCAATTAGGCATCATTAGGCAAGAACTTTCAGTATTTATATATATAAATATATATGATGAAAGGAACAAGTTATGATTTTCCAAAATGGGTTAGTTAACATGAAAACCCCATACTTTATTGACATACAAAATTATTTGCGATGTTAAATGCTGCACAATGCGATAGTGGAAACTGCACTACGTGTGCGGGATTTTAATAATATAATTCAGGAAAGTGGACATCGTAGTCCGGGATTACTAGACCGTTCTTAGGATCGGTTAGATTCGTCGGAAAATTCTCGACCGGCCCTGCGGCTGAATGTTACGGTTGCTATTCGCTTGACAAGTAAAAAAAAGCATAAACCTAACATACACATATGTACCTACACACAGAGTCGCCCTTTATTCTATTTTTTTTTTTTTTTTTCTGTTTTTTCGTTCTCCTAGCAGTTTCCTTTCTGGGCATTTTCTGGTAATTAGAGTTTCATGTTGCGCAGCACAAAAACAGGCAGCGGAAGTTGCTAGCCAACGAAACAGGCTAGGTGGAAAATGAGAACGTGTTGCTTAATTACACGCATTGCCAAATATCACACATACGCCGTGTGGCCGCAAGCGAAACCTTCAAAGCACAACAACAGAGAAGAAATAAAAAAATGAAACATTTCTACAAGCCGAGCTTGCCTCAAAGTTGAGATTTAATGGGCTTTTTTTTGCAATATTTAAGGGGAATAGTTGTTTTATAAACATTTCAAAGAACTATTCACTTAAAGATACGATATTAATATTATAACATTCTTTCTATTTAACAAACTATTCTATGGAAATGCTGTACCTTTTAATAGAATATCAAAGTAAGACTGAGCTCGATAGTAAGTAACTTCCTGGTGCTTTCTAGAAAGCCAGCTAAAGTCGTTGAGGGTGAGGCCCCAAAGTCGATAACCCTAAATGGCCAAAAGCAAATGCAATTTGGCTAAAGGAAGTGAAAGGAGCTCGCTGACTTAGTACTTAGCGGTGCAGGCGAGTCACGGCCATATTCAGATTACACGATACCAGCCGATGCCACGCCCACTCCCCGGGGGCAGTATCCCCTTTGGGGGCGGAGGGTATCCCTCAGCACGTCGCACATTAATGGCCCAACGAAAAATAAAAAAAAAACAAAAAAAAAAAGAGAAAAAGAAAAGAAAAATAAAAGAAGAAAAAAGAGAGCCGGCACAAAATAATTGTTTTCCGTTGAGCAATAATTTTCTATACCTTTCGCTTCCCCACGCCATTTGCCCCCAATAAAGCTTGTCAGTGGGCGTGGCCGTGCAGTGTACTTTATTTGGCCCAGCAAATTGAGTTAAGTGTAAAAGGCAAAACAGAAAATATTAGAGAAATGCCAAAATGCAAGGAGGGATAAGCAGCAGGGCCAAGCCCAACTGCGCTAAAACTGGGTGAAAATGTCTGAAAAGCGAAAATGTGGAAAAGCGGAAAAGCGGAAGTGGAACACTTGCCTGCTTGTCCACCTTTTTTAGCCAAAAGGATGGGTTAATTAACCCATCGTCCAGTGGCCAACTAATCTAAATGATTTGTGAGGCGAGCCAACGTGAAAGCAAGAAATTTTAAATGTAAATTAGGGGTATGAATGGTATACAAGTTTGTAGTATAAAAACAGTTTGCTAAATACTAAAAAAAAAAAATAAGTTACACATTTATTCATTTATTGTTCTCGAACATTGTTGCTCTAGTTGCATTAATCAACAGTTACCGAATGTTGGCAGCGTAATTTGTCTATTAGGGTTTTAATGACAGGATTGCAAATACAATGATGTAATTTTAATGCCTCCAACCAACGCTCATTATCTGTTAAGTTGCCCCACTACCACTTATTTTCTTGACCAACACACACACACACACACACACGTATATTTATATATGCGGATTAATGAGGCCACAAAATGAGCTTCTAAATGACCAACAAAAGGAGGAAAAACCAGTGAAATGGCAGCCAGGGCAGAAAAAAAAAAAAAACGAGCTAACACGGGGAAAAACCGAAAAACATTGTTGCCGCAATTGTCTTGTCTTGTGAGTAGATTTCCCTGTTATTGTTTGGCCTTTGCTTTACTTTACTTCACTTCTGTACTCTGCTCACATTCATTACACACACACAAAGGGTGTTTGAGGAAAATGAATGGAAAATGGGCGGAAAATGGGTGGAAAAATGTAGGGCCGACATTGTTGCATCGTGGGGCCCGCCGTATTCAGCGTTAATTTTATGGATCCTGTTCAACTTAAGCAGCACATGAATCTCGTCCACCCATTCCGCCTCCGCCAGGATGCTTCATCATACCCACTAATGGCTGAAGGTCTTGGAAAAACCCACGCTATTCACCCTGCATTCACCCTGCATTCACCCTGCATTCACCCTGCATTCACAATGCAAAATGAAAATAAAAATAAAAATGAAAAGAAATAAAAACAGCAACATCCTAAAGCGCAACTCCTTTTAAGCACAAGAATTATTATCCTGCTGGCCTTCGGAGGCTCCTTTATTTTGCAGGCAGTTTTCCACACTGCTGAAAATCCCCTGTACACTATACAAGTGTAAACTTTATCGCATAAAAATAGAAAGAAAAAAAACTTTCCATGGAAAGTCGAGGTCCAAAGGGAACCGATTTTGGCCAGTTGTCGA
The DNA here is from genome assembly GCF_016746365.2 of Drosophila yakuba. Taxonomy (NCBI): domain Eukaryota; kingdom Metazoa; phylum Arthropoda; class Insecta; order Diptera; family Drosophilidae; genus Drosophila; species Drosophila yakuba. The sequence continues at coordinate 12,871,270 of NC_052526.2, forward strand.
GGGATTTGCAGACCAACGATGTTTGGTCATAGGTTTAGCTTTGATTTCGGTTTGATTCTCTAAGCGGTTTTATGCCCGAAAAGTGAATCAAAATCTCAAAGAGCTCGTGAAAAGGGCCAAAAGGGAATTAAAGGATTGAAATTGTTGATGTTATCATTGTATGAATCTGCATGAAAGCATTTCATAACCAAGCTTATACACTAGAGAATAAACAATTGCATTATTTTGTTTAATAAGAAAACACCTCTAGAATGTATTTACTTTTGTTATTCTATTATATACTCAAATTCCATTTACTAATTACACAACACGAGAAAATCAGCTTAAGAAATGTAAAACCATTTTGGGCCGAGAAAGGTGTTTATTAATGGGTAAACTGATTCCCAGTGAAAACTGGAAAATCTTTCTTTGGGATACGTGGGTAGAAAAAGCCACAATTGCAATCCAATGCTGTTGGTGCTTGTTAATTATTAAATTGAATTAATTGCTATGTAAGAAAATAAAATAAAAAAAATATTTGCAAAGCCTTTTAATTAGTAAATACCAGCAACTGATATTTGAAACCAATTTGTGCATTTCATTACTACATTTACAATAATATCAAATCCATTTTGTGCTCTTTCCCTAGAAGTCAATATTTATTTTCAATTTGACTTGTTTTCATTTCAACTATGTTGTCATTGACAGCAAAGCATCAAAGAGTGGTTTAATTTCAACCCATTCAATTTATAAGCTTATCCTACGCAGCTACTATTTTTGAGGTTTTTTTAAAGTTTTTTTTTCGGTTCTTTTAGTTTTTCTGGTGTTTGTTTGACAGCCTACAGCGTTTCATTGTTTTTATGGTGTTCAATTGTTCAATTGACGATGTATGAGTTTCCAAGGAACTCTTCAATCATTTTGTTTAAATAAATTGTGCCGTAAAATGTAGAGACCCAAAAAAAAGATTGTACAAAATGAGGTAGATAAAGGTGAAGACATTTGGCTAACGATTTGCACGTTTCGATTTAAATTGAGGGCGAAAAATTGGAACAAATTGTATGGACATTGTATGGGTGGCATTGAGAGAGATCCAAACAAATTGCTGGGTATCAATTTAATGGTGCATGCTGTATTGATGAGCCACTCAGATGGATGGTTAATCAGAATTGCTAGCGGAATGGACAATTTGTATGTCCTTAGACGAGTTTGTCGTGGCATGTTTATGGCATAGTTTGTTTTGCCAAAGCGCTTTCTGTCATCATTTGCGTGAGTAATTGCATGATAAAGTGCTGGCAAAATGGCCACAGTTGTGATTTGATGGGCATTGGCACTTGCAACATGTTGCAACTGGATGCGGCGCGTGGAGAAAAGCGAGGATTTCCCTTTTGTTGCCGTATTGTTGCCATTTAAGCATCTCTTGAATGTTACGAGCGGACATAAAAAAAAAGCCAGCGGTGCTGCACAAAAATATGTCAAGCGTGTGTGCGGGCGATAAACCCGTCACACACACACTAACACACCGCTGCAGTATTGCATATGTGTGTGTGTGTGTGTGTGTATCTGTGTGGGCCATAACTTGAGGCGCCATTTAACTGCATTGCGTGCTGGCCCTTTTAATGGCCCGTCTTAAATGCATGGGAAAACGAAACGAGGCGAGGGGGTGGCGACTAAAAAACTCCTGTTGCAAAATGCAGGCCCCTAAAAACAAGAACTCTAAATAAATTGCTCTAAATAAAGGATATTAATAGACCATTTAACGTTGTTGTGCACACCTTTAAGATTTAAACTATGAAACAGCCATGGAAATCTTCGCTGAAATGTGAATATGATAATATATATATACCACATGATATTAAGCTATGTTTTAAGATGTTGAATGCATGTTTTTCTGTTTTTAATGAATTCCAATATAAACAAATGCTTCTTGAGGCCTTGAATGAATGGTTATCACATTGAATTCATTGGGGTTGATAGGCCGAAACAACATCTGTTGTCAGCAGCCCCGCTGATCGGATGGTCTGTTCCAAGGAGCGAAAGACACGTCATGCAAACCACGTTTACATGCTTTCAAGTTACACTCTAAAAAAAAGCTCAACAGATAGCTAAAAGTAGGTAACATAAAAGTAGTAAGTTATAAGTAGGCACGCAACTGAAAACCTTTTGAAATACAGATTAGTAGGCACGCAACTTAAAACCTTTTGAAATACAGATTAGACTTTATGCGGCACATAAATGGTTGTTATGCGTAATCACGTCGAGAATTTCTCTCAGTGCACGCAGAGAGCGGTATCACAAGAGAGCGGCGCTGCGATAATGCATATAAATATAACCCGATCATCGGTTTTACTCAGTTGAGCGCCGGAATTCGTGAGCAATGGATCGTTGGCAGAATCGCGTGGCCGTAATCAGTGGCGCCAGTTCCGGAATCGGAGCTGCCTGTGCCCGGCTCTTGGTGTCCGCCGGTCTGCAGGTGGTGGGCCTGGCCCGGCGCACCGATCGCCTGGAGCAGCTGCGTCAATCCCTGCCGGAGGAGCAGAGGCAGCGCTTCCATCAGCACAAATGCGATGTGTCGCAGGAGCGGCAGGTGGACAATGCCTTCGAGTGGATCGAAAAGGAGCTGGGCGGCATCGATGTGCTGATCAACAATGCCGGCATCGTGCTGGGTGGCCAGCTGCTCGATATGCCCACCAAGGACATCAGCAACATCCTGCAGACGAATCTCATGGGCAGCATTTACTGCACCAAACTGGCGGCCGGCAGCATGAGACGCCGCCAGGTGGCCGGGCATCTGATCTTCGTGAACAGCACGGCCGGAGTGGCCGGGTATAAGCCGGATCCGGCGGATGATAGCCTCAATGCCTACACGCCCAGCAAATTTGCTTTGACTGCCGTACAGGAGATCTGCAGACAGGAGCTGATCACTCAAGGATCAAGGATCAAGACCACGGTGAGAACTTGGTTATCAATCACTAACAAAAGAAAAACCATTTACCAGCAAAAGGTTGTAAAAAAACATAAATAATTAATACCTACTCAAACATAAAATACTTACTATGCCGATAAGCACAGCTGCTTTGATACAGTACAACCGCGTTATAAAGGCCAATTGATATTAATCTTTGTAACCCACATTCAAGAAATGCGTAAATAATATTTGGAAACATTTCCCAATCCTGCAGAGCATCAGTCCCGGCTGGGTGGCCACCGATATCGTTCCGGACGAGACGAAGGCCAAGCTGGGCGAGGTGATCCTCCAGGCGGACGACGTGGCCCAGGCTGTACTGTACGCCCTATCCACACCGCCGCACACTCAGGTGGAGCAGATAACGCTGAGGGCGGTGGGCGAGTACTTCTGATTTCTGCTTTCGGCTTGCTGATTGCTGATTGCTCCACAGCCCCAGAGATTAACCAATCGACTTGCAGTGGAACATCATGCAGTAAAAATCAAATAAAGGCGAACGACCCGACCCGACATGGCACCCATTTGGTTTGCCACAAAACTGTTTGCTCTCACCTCGTTTCGTTTTATTTTTATTTGTGGCGTTCAGTTGCGTATATGTGTTCAGCACCTTTCCGCAAGCCAAATAAATAATTCAGTTTTCTACACTAACAATGGCATCGGGTGGTATTGGTGGTAATGGTGGTAATGGTGGTAATGGTGGTATTACAAGGAGAGGCACATGTAGTATTTGCCTAGGCCTGGTTAAAAATTTATACTCGCATAGCGCCCCAATTGGGGTCTTTCAAATGACAGCGATAGAGTCATCGAACGGGAGCTCTTAATAAATGGCCAATAATAAATTTCCAATGGGTGGCACTTCTAACTTGGCAGCTTGAAATAATATTCTGAAAGCCATTTTGAATAGGGGATATATTATTTATACAAGTTTCAGTGGTGGTAGCAAATGCATTGTTTGTTAAATTAGTATCATCAATATTTTAGCCGTGGCCTCTTTCACTTTTTAATTCAATTATATTAAGTAAAGTTTCTAGGCACGGCCTCTAAAGTTACTTGACACTCGCTTTTAAAGCAAATCGAATTAGAAACGAATGATTGCGTATATACCCAAGCAGCTGTTATTTAATGCACTTAGGACTTTGACTTGAATTTGGTTTCATGTGATTAAATTAAGTCATGTGTCCACCACCAAGCGATAAATAACAAAAAAAAAAAAAAAACAAACTTTGAGATATGCTCTTAGTTGTGGCCAAAATAGTTTGGCCAGACAAACTTTTTGTGTGTGTGTGTGAAAGTTGTTTGCTGCCACAACCACATAATCAAAGAATTAATTTTAAAATCTATTTGCTTTCTGGCAATTGTGCGAATAAATTCTAGAAAACTCCCAGCCAAGCAGCCAAGCAGCCAACCAGCCATCCTGCCATGCGAATGAATGGCCACTTGGGCTTAGTCGAGTTGAGTATTACGTATACGCACATTACGTATACGCAGCGTTCGCGACACGATTTGGTACTTAGGACCACAGCCTCAGTGGGGCATGTAATTGCACTCGCTTTCGAGGCTTTCGAGACGAAAAATTAACAAATTTCCAACATTAGGGCCGCAAACTTTCACGAGTTTGCGGTCTCGCGGATGGGAAGTCAAGTCAAAAATTCGGGCCAAGGCATCATGTACAGCATCCATATTAACTCAACGTAATTATTTTATTTCATTTAAGCTTCAGCGCTTAAACAAAAGTTGTTCGACACAGTCCGTTTTTTTTTCCCTCCCAATTTTAATGCTCATATTTCAACGGAGAGGAGAAAACTTTTTTGCAACCTTTAATGACAGAATAACACATCACATCTGCGCCCTTCGCTAAACTCTGTTGCCATTTTCGTAGAATCTCTGAATGAGAAGATTATTTCTAGCGAAGTAAAATTAAATTAATTTCAGCTAAGTCTGCATTCAAAAGTGAATAGAGTTTTTTCTTTGCTTAACGAAAATATTTATTAATCAAGCTCTTACACATTCGAAATTTTCCATGATATATAATAATACTTGTATGAATGACAACTGTGTTCTTGGAAAGAACAGTTCAGAAGTTTATTTTTGTTTGACAGATACCCCGGAAAAATCCACAGATGCGTCGCACTTCACTCATTTCCGGCATTTTGTTTTAATTAAATTTATAGCAAATGTCATATAGCACCAAAGTTTTCCTGCCAACCAGCATGCGAAATATTTTCCCCCTTTTACTTTAGACTTTCAAAGGCAGCAAATTAGTATGCTTATTCATAAAGCTTTTCAGTAGATTAAACGATATTTATGCACAGTTTTTATTGAAACCCCTAATATATTACTTACAATTTCTAAAATATTCCTCTCGAAAGCAACATTGTTTTACGCATATATATATTTTCATTGAATCCCCAGATTTGTTGGACATTTTGGATTTTATTTGTAGCCGAGAATGCCAACGAAGACTTTAATGCAATTTAAACACGTAGAGAGCTTTCGAGGGCGGACATGGCTTAACCCGTTTAAGTGAAATTCATTTTTGGCCAGACTCGCAGTTCAGATGCATGGGATATTTGGGTGGCGCAAGAACCCAACAATATGCAACATGTTTATGGCATTTTTGCCCTTGGCCCTTCAGTTATTTTTGGATTTGAAACGATCCCCCACTTCCTCACCTGTGTGTGTGTGCAGCTCAATTGAGGAATTTTTGGGTCCAGAGGATTTTGCCTGGTCCTTTCGCCTCCTACATCTACATATCTGCAGTGCGGAAGCTGCTGTGGTTGCCGGCTAGTTTTGGTGTTTTGAGCAGCTTTTCCTGCTATCGACATTTACTTTATGACACAAAACGCCCACAGGCACTCTCGGAACTCTCTGTTTGGGACAATTGTGGCATACTCGCATACTCGTATATGTATGTGCTGACCTGACCTTTGGCTCCCGTGGACGGTTTGCATTCGAGGTGAATTCCCAGAAATTAAAACAGGGTCATCATCCATCAAAAGCCAATTCTGGCCTACACTCCAGCCTTGAAGCGCGCTGGCAACATTTTGAATCCGTTTTGAATGCCGGCTGCAAAAGGACTTGATTGAAATTTGCGGTGGCTTTATTAGCACCCAAATGTATATCATTTTGTCGATATTCCTTGACATTGGCGACATTGATGAATACGTAGAAAAATAATAACCCTTAATATTTGTGTTCGATTTCCAACGAAGTGCGGTATTTGGCAACCGCAAAGGAAATGCAATGCTTTAGAAATCACTTGGGGCTTGAAAAAAACACCTAGAAATGTGTGTTTATTAAAGTAAGTGTAAATTCTACTTAATCGCAAGCCATCACAACTTACATTGCCCTTAATCAAGTGCAATTAGGGGCATATATTTTTCGTGATTGCCCTTTCGTTTGGATGTCAATCAAAATTGATCCATGGGCGTCAATTTGGAATGGGTGTGTGCATTTTCATTTTTCGACCTCATTCGGGTGAAAATTCGGTCATGCTCAAAGTGCTCAGCCATCATCGTCATTGTCAGGCAATTTGCAAGCTAAACAAAGGCAAACAATAAGTGCCAAGAAAATTGCCAAACAGTGTCCCATCATCATCATTATCATCATCATCATCATCATTATCATCATCATCATCATAGCCAGCTGCAGTCGGTATTTCAGATTTTCTGATTGATGAGGTTTTTAGCTCAAGCCCCAGAAAGCCAATCCCCGATTGCTCTACCACATAGATTCCCCAGATGCACTCTCCTCTCAACTTTCTGCGGCTAAAGCAGGCTAGTAGTTGGTGGCAAAAATGTAATACTAATAGTTCAAATACTAAGAGTTCAAATAGTTCAAGTGATTCAAATGATTCAAATAGTACAGCACCCACCGCTCGAGACAATCAAACTGCACAAATATTACAATAAGGCGAGAGAATCTGTAGTTTTGCATGCCTGCAAAAACATTGACAATCTGGTTGGCAAACACGTTCCGTTTACTTTGCATTTGCATTTAATGAAGCAAAAACATAGCCGCTGGATGATTTCAATTGCTACAAGTCTTCACTTTGTATTCCTGAATGGTATCAGCAATATTCAGTTGCATACCACTAATCGGCAATTCTGCAATAATTGCCACAGCATTATTATGCCCAAAGCTTTCGAGTTGATTTGTTAGCGAAATGTGCCTTCTCGATGATATTAAATGATATTTTGAGTTGGTAAAAAAAGGATTTCCCAATTGATTGCTCTCAATATTTAAAAACAAGATTGCTTGTATAAAGAAAATGCTACATAGAAGTACGTTTGCATTCCAGTTTTCGCTCAGTGCAAAGTGGGGTTGGTGGTAGTGGGAGGGCAATTGCATTCGTTGCTATTGAATTACACTCGTGCCCACACATGCATGCACTTCTGCGTCTGCGGAAAAAAAGGGCGGAAAATATAAAATCCGGAAAAGGGAGTTAGCCCGGAGAACATGGAGAATCCGTATCCGCACCGCGGTTGCACGATGCACGGTGCACGGTGCACGTTGCACGATGCACGGCGATGACGGCGCGTGCGGCATATTAGCTTTTTGCCCTTGCACATAATTTGCAGCATAACGTTTCGTTTACATGATTAAGAACTTTTCACTTTTCACATTTCGCTTTTCACTTTTCTTCTCGGCTGCTTTGTGCACAGCACCGCGAACTAAACGAATAAAATGAGCGGGTTAAGGGTCCTGAACGGCGAAACTTGTAGCCTGAACCATTTGAATTGTAAACTGGGTAGGCAAAAATAATCCAGAAAATACTCCAAACCGAACACAGAGAGAGAAAGCCCAAAGTTTTCCAGCCTTTTTCCATTATAATCATAAAGTTTTGCCGCTTCCCCCGCCTTTGTGTGCTATTTCATTTGCTTTTCGGTGTTAGTCAAGAACCCTTAGTTTTTTGTTTTTTCGTTTTTTTGTTTTTTTCTTTTCCACCTCCCTCAAACGCCCCAAAACTCACACAACAACTTTGCATATTTAAGTCAAATATGTTAATGGCAATGGCTATTTGGTTAGGCTGAATGAGCGGAAATAAGCGGAGCAAAATTCACAAGTCCGCGGGGGATATTTTTAAGTTTCAAATTTAATAAGGTAATTTATTTCAGTTCCACTTTGAGCCACCAAAAGTTGAGCTGCCTATGAAAGCAGAAGTAAATAAAGAGCTTAATCTAGTTAAAAAGCTGTCAATAGAAGAACGCCACCAATTACCACTCGAGTAACTCAAATATAACTAACTGCATTTGCTGCGCTTCTCTGTGCTGCGCACATTTGGGAAATTAAATGCAACTCCTTGAGCCCGTACTCAAGTTGATCCTTGAACTTGGCTGCCTTTCCCGTTGACATGGCGAGGTGGAGTGGGTTTGGCAGCAGTGCTCAGATGATTCTAAGCCGCTTAGTGGCGACACAAAAGTCACCAGCACGAATATGTGGACATAACAATGAGAAATGGAGGAGTGGAGGAGTGAAGAAGTGGAGGAGTGATGGCGGCCCAGCTTCCGTTTCCGCTTTCTGCAGTCGCTTCCGCTGCTCGAGGCTTTTGCCGCCAAGACGATATCCCTTTAAAGCATAATACACTTTAAGCACTTATATTTCTTTTCTTTTCCTCTCCTTTGCTTCCATTTTATTTTTGCCTACCCATGTTGATTTTGCTCCTTATAAAGTTAAAGCAATAAATGTAACGTATACGCCATCGATTACTGAACAATTATCGAGGGCTCGTCTTCCGTTCATTTTCCTCAACTGACACTCAAATTCACACCGGCCAATTTGAAAAAATGCGCTTTAAGGCAGCAACGAATTGAAATATACATATATTTCCATGACTTTCTACCATTAACTGGTATTTATTTATTGTGCCATGTGCAAAAAGTAATATTCAAATTGATTGTATTTTTTGGTCAGTAATAAAATTCAATAACTGTTTCAATTCTCATGTTCTACAAAAATATGTATTTGCTGAAACTGCTTTTATATGCACCAAAAATAAAGTAAAGCCAATAGGAAAAATGCTACATAAAATGTATAAAAACCCATAGCTGCTTCTTTAATTTTAAACGTAATAAATAAGGATATTACTCTTTATTATAAAGTGCAGAGCTTTATTTGTTCGAAAGCTATAAATATGGGTTTATTTGTAGACAAAGAAAAAAAAAGGAAAAACGTGGGTTAACATTTTAATTTCCTGATATACAAATAGAAGTGCAAATAGGTACTGGCCAGATTAAATTAATATATATGCCACTGTCAAAGGCGAAAATGGCCAGTTATAAATACCAAATATATAAATACATTTTTGTGGGTGTCTTTGGGGCAGTAATATCCTTTTAGCCACGCACACTGCACTTTTAAATGCTGGTGCACAAAAGGACCCGCACTTTACAAAGGAAAAATGGGATGGGCTTGGATGGATAGATGGGAAGATAGATGGATGGACAGATGGATGGATGGATGGGTGGATGGATGGTTGGAAGAAATAGAATGCAATGTATCCAAGTGGGCAGAAAAAGAGCCTTGAGCAAGTGATTTGCATGCCAAATTGATGATAGTTTGTTGATAGTCTGTTGATTTTTCCCTGTTTCTGGTCCTTGCTCCTTTAAGTTCTTTTTTTTTTACTACCATTTAGCTGATTTGATGCGAGCCCTGTGTGGCAGTCTATTTGTGTAAGTATAATCGATTTATCGAAATGCAATGATAAATATGAAAATGCTTTTAGCTCTAATGAAATGCATGAAATGCATTCACTTTTTCACAACGTGCTTCAATTAACCTTTGATTTGCAAGTTAAACTGCATATTTCGAGATGATAGGGATTTAATTAATTCATTTACGATTTATGTCAGTGCCAGGCATTCATGGTAACTTCAATATAGTTTCCGCACATTTTCCGGGCAATAAAGAAAATGTAGAAAATGTAGAAAATTCGTAGAAACTTGCCGGACAAAGGATAAAGTTACTCGACTGTTCGCAGACAACAAGCCTATCATTTTCCATCGCAGTGAGGTCAAAAGGTTGCAAGTTGATGGGCGTGTCAAGGCGGGGCCAAACTCATAGCAAAGTTTTTAATTTCTAATAACGATACCGAGCTGCTAGCTGCTAGCTGCTAGCTGCTCTCAACTAAATTGCCAAAAGTGCAAAGCAAAAGGCAATAAAAACAAAGCCGGGCTAATTGCTAGTGCGTTGAGTGAGTGCACTTAGGTTGGGTCAACTTTTGATCGAAGTTATTTGCACTAATTAAAAATCCATCACGTAATGAAGACAAAGTTGGATGCATGCAACCGGATACCTTGGGGTCACAAAACCAATTTTGTCAATTCAAAAGGTGGCCGGCCATCAATTAATTAGCCAAATAGTCGACAAATATGAAGACCACTGCTAAAGCGTTATTAAGATTGTTATTTACACAACATGTACTGAATTTATGCTTACCAATTTATCGTATAATAAAACAAAAAGAGTACACAAAATACATTTCATTTAAATGACAGCTTTTGGACAAATCTACACTGATATTTGGGCCAGACAAAGAGTTAATGGCAATGATAAGAACTTTTCGTGATAGTTATATGATGATTAATTGTGTTCATAACATTGTGAGTACATAAGTGGTCTGGGAATTGGAATTGCACAATGAAAATGAAACATGGTAAATTAAGTAATAATGCTAATGCTGTATCTGAAACTTAATCGGAATCTGAATCGGAATCTGAATCTGAATCTGTTTGAATAGAGTCAAGCTCAATCACAAATTCTGTTGATATTTCGTTGCAAATTCTATTAGTTTGCGGATTGACGGACATACAAATTGAACAAAAATTTGGTCAATAAGCAAATTGATTATGTAGCACTCCTTGGCAGCCATTTTCAGACAAATACATATATCTACACATAAATACATATTTATTCGCCTTGGGCATGAAAAGGACCATTCAAAAATTGTCCAAGCATGGCAAACGATGAATGGGGAAAATGCGGAAAATCTACTCGAGTGGGGGAAAAACCATTTGTGGACCACTAGACAAAATTAGCTAGAGAATCGCTTAGTAATGGCATTTTCATAAATTTATCTTCGTAAATGCGTATTTATATAAGCATATTTTGTGGTAATCATTCGATGTGCTCCGGTTTTTGCATTCAACGTTACAATTCAAATATTTGGTTGAAACAACTTTTCATTTATTTATTTAAATTTTCATTATTCATTTGACGTCACTGAATCTCATTTCGCTTCGCTACGATTTGTTTCGTTTTCATTTCCCGGTTTCTCTATCTCTCTATCTCTCTCTCTCCCTTCACATTTTGTCGCCTCATTTTCCCCCGTTTTTCCGCCGGTTTTTCTTTTGTTTTATTGATTACGCACATTTGAAAATCAATCAGCGAGCCAATCGCTCGGGCCCATTGACTGAAGTTTTGTTTATTTGTTCATTTTCCAGTCACTTTTTTCTGAGTGCGCCCGATTCTTTAATGTTTTTGGCCTGGGCAAGCACTTTGCTCCTAATGGCCAAAAATCGAGGGGCTAAATTGCCACAAAAAATGCTTTACGACTTCTTGAGATACTGAGGTCATAGAAATATATATATATATATGAGTATACTCGTATGTTTTTAAAAATACCGAATAAAAAAGCAGGCGAATATAGCTGTATATTCGTTGTACAAGGTCTCATTTAAAATGAATAAAGTCTTAGAAATAGATAAGCTATTTGCAGCGATTCATTAAATTGGTATTAAATGCCTGCACTAAACTTTAGTTATTTCTTTGATATTGCCAATTGAAATTTGCAAAATTGGGCAATCGAAATAGATCAAATTGAATTTTGCATGCCGCAATGTAGACTTTGCATTTGCAACTCGATAGAAATAACGAAACCACGTATACTTGATAAGTTTTCCCCTGGCATCCAATGTTGTGCTCTGGTACAAGATTGTTTACTCTATTTGGATTTGGATTTGGATTTGTTTAGTTTTATTTTTATTTTCCTTTGTTCAACCCACAAAAGGGCAACGCATCCTGCGAGTGTGTACTGTTCTGTCTGGTGGGCAAACATACATCTCTTTTATGTTTGCTTTTGGAGAATGCGCCTGGGAATCTGAGTACCCAGCAAAGGATCGAATCTCGTTTCAGCTCCTAACTGCAGGCAATTTTTCTATTTTCCACATCATTAGTTTTCAATGAATATCTTTGTTGCTGTAGTTTTTCTGCTGGGTTAAGTGCCCCGCTCCATTGTGATTCCCTGGCATAAGCAAATAAACTTATAAATTGGCCAGGACCAAAACAAAATCGAAGCAAAACGAACGACAATCGCCTGGCCAGCAGGAGCAGCAAAAGTTCAATAGCAGCCATAAATCAAAAACACTGCCATGGGAAATGAAATGAAGAAAAGCGAGGGCTTTTCCCTGCTTTCTGTTGGTTTTGGTTGCTTTTTGTTTCCCTCGCTTTCCACAGATTTCAGTGGGTCGAGGCAAGTGCGTGTGTGTTTTGCCTAAAGGCAATTGTAATAGAATTAGTTTATTTTCTCGTATTTGACTTTTTGTCGCACGTTGTTGTTAAATAAGCAATATGAACAGCGTTTTCGATTTCCGCACAAAATTCATGCACGAGCGACACTGGGAAATCATTTGAAGTCACTGCGAATGCCCTGCGGTCGACAACATCTTCATTATCGCCTTCAATTATCACTATCATCATCATCCGTAAAAAAAAAAAAATCAGAAAAAATAAAAAAAAAAAAACAGGGCACGAAGAAAACATAAATATATTTCTGGCAAATCAAGCAAATCAAAATCAAAGTAAATACGGAGACAGGAAGAAATAAAAGCCAGAGGGCTTGGCTTCTTAACGGACATTTATTTTCGACCAAGGAGCACCATTCAATAAAATCAAATGCTCATTTTTTTCTCTTTTCGCTAACACCCATTTGATATGGCTACATGTTGATGGGAAAATATTTTCCCATAATTACATGGCAGTTGAAAAACAGAACAGAATGGCAAACGAGCGCAATTTAGCCACACTTTTATCACAACTTTAATTTTCCTGGTGGCCCAAAGTGATCAATAAAACGTCCACTTTTGCGGGACGTGGCTATCGGAAAATGACAGTGTCATCAGCTCTTAAACCACAAATTGTACATTTCAATGGGAAATTAAATAGAAATAGCACAGAAAAGGCGTTTCGTTTAGTACCGAAACGGGATACACGGATATTGCATTTTTAATGTAACGGAAAGGTTGATTCGAATCTTTTAAATAATAAACAAGTTGTAACCTTCTAATTTAGGGAAAATAAGGTTTGCTATGCCCATTACTTGTAATTCATTCATTTATTTCAATAATATTTGTGGCCATCTAATTGCATTGTGTTCGTTTTGGCTTCAAGGCATATACAATTTGTTATTATTTGCATTTACATTACTTTGACTAATTACATGGATTGTGTTTTTAGCAGGCAATGCGAACAAAGGCGAGCCATTCTCTTCGCAGTGCTGATGTTGCAGAGGGAAATTGTGGTGGGAAAATTAATTCTCATGACATGTAATTAACCGATTTACATTAGGAGCCAAACAAAGAAGAAACAGGATCGAAAAGGGGAGAAAATCGCACACATTTATGTAGATGACCGCATTTCACAATCAAATGTCTCTGTGTTTCTGTATGTTTATGGCATACCTTTGTGGGCAAGGTGGCAAGGAAACATGGAAAACCACACTTTAGACTTGTCTTCTCCCTTTGAACGAGCAATGGGCAACATTCACTTGACAAGCTTTGCTTTTCTCTGACCATAAACATTTTAAAATAAACATTCTAAAAAATAAATGTAACTACTTTTCCTCCCTCGTCACAAAGCAGCTTCGTTGGAAGAAAATCGCTATCAAAAACAACATACAATAAACGAATAATAGTAGCTTTTCCAACTGGCATTTGAGAAAATGCAAAACGTTGGCGGACTTTCGGAAAATTGCTGCGGCCAACTGTCAACTGTCAAAGTCAGTTTGATTCGGTGTAAAGCCTTTTTATAGATTTATGTCTCTGCCAATAGCCAATAGCCACTTGCCAGCCAGCTATAATCGCATTCAATGTTTTGGCCCATTTAACTAATGAAATTTTGTGCCGTGAAATGGCAATTGAAAACGTAACTATCGAAGTCGAAATGCTCTAACATTTTAAGTTTGTATTTTGCTTCAAGTTCAGTTTTGCTTGTTCATGTATAACATATTTGCTGAAATACCACAAGTGTTTTACTGCATTCTGCAAAAAGTTGAAGGTGTTCAACAACGCAATTTATTCAAGCCTTTAAGTTCATATCGATTTGTATGTTTGTGACTTCTGGGAAATGCAAAAGAGTTTATTCCGCACGTACTGAGTGAATTTGGGAATGCTTGTTAGTTCTTTTGGACAAAGTGACAACGATGCAAAATACTCAAATGAAATGGAATTGCGGACCAGACCCAAAATGCTTCTATTCTTGGGCAAAGTTTTGCCTTCTAATATTTTATTTATATTTCATTAAATATAAATGCGTTTGCCTTCCAGTTAAGTGGAGTTTCAGTTACCGTTTCTTCTGTTCTGTTCTGTTCAGCTCGTTCAATTCCCCGTCCATTTGGGCCAACCAACAAGTTGCCAGTGAAATTATTTTATCTTTTTTTTATTTGGCCAAGTCTGGCCTGGTATTTTTCTGCCTCTACTCTCAACCCTTGGTCGACAACGTCTGGTTAAACAAAACAGAATAAAAATACATGGACTACAAAGGAAAAGGACTGCGAACTGAGCAGTGGGGAGTAGAGGCTGAAGGGTAGCCACAGCCACAGAGCCACATCGGCAATTATAAAATAACAAAAATGTGGCCAGAATGGCAAAACAAAGGGGCCATTGACTCTGGCTGTGGCTTAAAGCGGCCGAGAGTTGAGTTCATTTTGGGTCACAGGGATTTTGTACTCAACGAGTTGGATTTTCATTTCATAAATATCGCCAATGCCTCAAACAACAGGCAGAAAATCGATCTAAATAGGTTTGCCACCCCGGAAACGGTTGAAAGTCCAGCACAGTTAAGGCCAGTTGCCAGTTACCAGTTACCAGTTACCAGTTTTGCTGTAGTGTTTAGTTTAGTTTAGTTCAGTTTAGTTCGGGCCAAGAGTTCAACGACACGCCATTAAGAGGGCGTTGGAGGGGAGGGGCACATTCGCTCAGCAAGTATTGCGTGCCATTTATTAAGCCATTCCTTGAGCACCATTTGACACCTTGGCCCCGATAAGTTGAGCAATTTATGTAACATGGCAGACGCTTAAATTTGTCATCAGAAAGTTTGCACAGCGATCTGCTGATGGGGTGTTAAGGTGTGGGATAAGGTGGCATATCCCATGTTAGCCCGCCAGCAATAATTTATTGCTTCCAAAACATTGATTAATCGTTTTGAAGTGGGCTCAAATAATTAATTAGTCGCTTAGAGTGTACATATACTCGTACACAATTTGATACTGCACACTTTTCAAAATGCTAATAATTCATTTATATACTTTACGGCTATGCACTTACTACTCTAACATCATAGTTATTTCCTCATAAAAATCACTTCAAATGGCCGCACATTTGGTGCAATATTGAAGCCCCACGTTGGGCGCCATATGTCACCGGGTATCGTTAGTTTGAATGTTTATGAGGCCTTCTTCTACGTGTGGTTGCCGACGACGGTGTCCGTCATTAATTATTGGTTCCCGTCAGCGTATTTATATTATTACAAGGCGTTGAAATTAATTACCCATTTTGACAATCGATTGGCTGGCATTTTAACAACGATCGCCAAGTAATCGTGGTCGAAAATTGTTTGCTGGAAGGTTTCGTGTTTGCGTTTCGGTTTACGCCTTTTGGCCACCGCTGACCACGGAACTTTTTTGATTAATTTATTGGTTCGTGCTCTCATTCTCTGCCTATAGCTTAATTTCGTTGCTGTTGGCCTCTGTGTGTTGTGCGCTTTATTGTTTACTTGTAACAATCGACAAATAATGTTTTATGCATAGTCAGCACTTTAACGTTCGGCTTCCTCTAAAGTTTTCTCGTCACGCTAACACACGAATATCGGAAAAATAAAAAAAAAATAAGGAGGAAAAGGTTTAGGAAAATTATACAGAAACTTGGTTAGCTCTGATGCCCGAAATCAAATGGCCGGGGCAACATTTACCGAAAAATCAATTGAATTATTCAACAAGGTGAATAGTGCCTGGTGACTTTAGTGAATGCCACATTTGCCCGCTGGCCTTATCGAATTTCGTACGCCATTAGGATGGGCAGCAGCTGGCTTCCTCGAGGGAGGTGCATGAGGATAATTATTGATTGGATCACCGTTTTCGGCGTGCAAGGAAGTGCAGCGATGTGTGCAATGCGAGAGAGCCTTTCCCCGATGCGACAAGCAGCCGTTAGGCGGGACCACCGACTAATTATAGCCGGGCATGCAGCAGGATACGGCCATCGCCTGATGGCCACCCACAATCCCCACATCCACCCACCCATCCATCCATCCATCCATCCGTCCTTTGAGTGGCTCCTGCGGTCCTGTGTGGGCGCCTTTCTAGGTATGGCATTACCATCACCACATGCCATGCCCACAATGTACAGCAGTGGGCAGTGGCACCACCCCGAACCACACATGTAATTGTTGCTGAAAGCATATTTAATTGAAACTTATTTCATGTGGCCGGCGTTTTTAAGTTTTTGCTTAAGTTCACTAAATACAATTTGGCTAATGAAAATGCTATGGCAAACTTGCCTCAGCGCATTGCAACTATATTGTTTGTTAATGCACTCTATGCCAAAACTAAATTGAATAGAAAATCTGGTCAAAAACATACGGGAATTTGGCCTTAACATTGTAGATAATGGTTAAAACATAGATGGCCAGCTTCATTGAGCTAGTAACTAAATTCACAATCCACTGGCGTTCAAATTTATTTTGTACCATTTTTTTTTGCAAATTTTACCACACGTTGCACAAAACTTTAATTATTTTAGCTGTGTGACGCTATTAAGTGAAGTTCTGGCGAAAAAGTATAACGTTCCTTTGAATTTTTCCTTACTGTGAACTGTACTAAGTGGTAATTAGTGAATTGACGGAATATCCAGTTATAATCCATAAATTCTGATAAATGGGGTTCGGTTGTGGACTGATGGTATTACTTAAGGTTTTTGTTTTTTCTCTGAAGGTCTTACTGAGCTGAAACCGCCGTGAAGTCCATAAATTCAAATGAAAATGAAATGCTTGTACATTGTTGCACATTTTTTTCATATTCATTCGCTTTTGTGCAAAACTACTGAGTATTTTTTGTGCCATTTGGCTGATGGCTTGACTCGTTGCTACATAAAAGCCAATCATCGGCCTTAATGAACGATTTTAACAGCCCTGTGCCAAAAGATTCCCTACGCTGGCAATTAAAACAAGGCATCATTATCATCATCATCGACATTGCCAGACTTTGCATATTAAAAAAGCTTTCCCAGCTCTGGCGATAAATTAAATTGAGTAGCAAAACCAATACAAAGGCATCATTTCATTTATGATACGCCCACTCGATCTGTCCACCCACCCAGTTACCCAACGACCACCACCCACCGCCCACCACCCACTTTTTCGCCCAGCTCAAGGCTGTTGGGCCAGCTGCTGCTGTTCTCGCTGTTGGTTTTTGAGGTTCGCTTCGTTACTCCTCGGTTTATTTTCATCCTGTTCTTCATGCCCTCGATTCAATTTTACCATGATAATTATGTTTTTTGCTCTTGATGTATCTTTTTTTTTCGGTTTGAATTTTTTTTTTTTATTTTTCGTATATCCTGACAGCAGTTAATTCATTTAAATGCCTCACAAAGTGAAATATACGCGGCTTCCTTCGCGTTCGGTTTTAGTGCGGTTTGTGCGCGATTTTAAACGCATCGTAAATTTGTGCTCATTATGTCGAGATGCAAAAGGGTGCAGAAGGGGAAAAGGGAGAAAGTAGTCGCTTTGACTCGACTTAATTAGCTCCACAGGATATGTCCCCTCTCTATATAATACATATAATAGTTTCCTTTTGCCCCCCCTCCTATTTTTTTTTACCCCCCTCCAGTGCCACATCACACTAATTGGCCACAAATTCAACATTCGTAATGCTGCAAATTAGCTTAAAATACTTGCAAAAAAATTGAAAAGAAAAATTTTGCATGAAATTGGGTTATATTAAAACCTCTTAGGGTTCTGTTATGAGAACAACTTGCTTGGTCAAGTCATTAAAACATAATCTTTGGCTTTTATATTATTTTATTTCCCTATGGAAATTATGAAAATAAATGGAGCTATTTAGGTCAAGCATTTTGGATGGCTTCACAGTCGTTACGGGATTAAAAGTGGCCTTCGATTGTTAATTCTCAAGCATATTCGGCGACAAAATCAAGTTAAAAGTTTAACGGACCGCAACAGGTGCAAGCGGACACGCCCACCGCCCACCGCCCACCGCCCATTGCCAAACTGTTACCGTAATGAACAAATTAGTGGACTTTCCAGTCAAAAAGCTCCGATACCTTTTACCCTTTTTATTTTTCTCTGTATGGGTGCATGTGGGCGTAATCGAATGGGCGTGGAGCAAAAAAAAAAAAAACAAAAAACAAAAAGAAAAGCATTTTACTGCCAGACAACCAAAGCAACAGCGTGAAAAGTCAACAGGCAACGAGCAAGCGGCAGATTCAAAACTGAATTTCCAGGAACCTTTCACCGCTTCACAGGATATCAGACAGCTAAATTCGCAAGGTAGTCGCTGCCTTTGAGGCATTTTTCGTATTTTTTCCTCCTGGTTTTTCATTTTTCCCTCCTGGTTTTTGCAGAGCTTCTGCCAAACATTGGTTTCCGCACTTTAATGCGCTTTTAAAGTTCGTAAAGGAATTCGGGCAGAGAAATTGGCATCTTACTTTAGACAAACAAACCAACTTTTTAATTTTATATCGCTTGTTTTCCATGTACTTGAGATTACTAAGACTTACCAACTATTTGTAAGATAGCTTTGTATTTTATTTACATTTATATTAAGTTTACAATCGCTCATCGAGCCTTCACAAATTGGGACTCTCACTTGCCGACAAGTTAAATGCCTAATTTAATTGCTTCTTTGACAGTCATTGTTTACGATGCCTAATGGGAAATTTAATCCTTGAATCCTTGAATCCTTGAATCCTTGAATCCTCCCCCCTGTGAATGACTTTTGGCTTGGATAATAGACGAAGCATATTAAGTGACATATAAAGACCTCAAATCTGCAAAATCTGCAGTATGCTGAATTTAATAATATATAAAATCACTTAAAGCGATTAATTAAATCATATTTTTTTCTGTAAGAGTATCGGAAGTTTCCCGACCGACTTTTGTCACCTTGTTTGCGTTTCGGTTGCCCTTTTTTTATGTGAATGTGTTTGTTATGCCATTTTTTCGCTTGCTTTGCTTTTGTTGCTCTTATTTACAGGTAATTTTTATGCCATTTTCCCGCTCGCATTTTTTGTCATATTGTACTTTGTTGTGTTCTTGTTTTTCCGACAGTTTTTCCCACCACTTTACCGCCTGCCCGTTTCGTTACTGTAATTTAAAAAACTTTGCCGCTTGTTGCGTTGACTCTGCCAGAAAGTTGGCGACTTTAAGTCAAACTTTAAGATGTGAAAATGTCGCTGCTGTTCACATGCTGAAAAGTTGGTTGGGAAATTGTAGTTGGCACCGGGGGGAAAATGTTCATTTTCATTGCGCACTGTAGGAGTGTAGATTTTTGTGGAAAACACACATATGCATCTGCAATTTTCCTTCAGCTCAAAATGTAGAAGAAAAAACGAAAGAAAAAGTGTATGAAAATAAAACCCCACTGGCGAAATATTTGCCCTTCCATGCGTTGTCGAGTTATGCGTCAGACAAAAGTTATTAAAAAATCCGTTTGAAGGTTTTTATAGTATGTATGTATGTATGTATGTATGTATGTATGTATGTATGTATGTATGTATATGGGGTATACACAAAGTGCACAAGTTGGGGAAAAGGCCCGGCGAGTATAAAAACAAAAGGAGCACGAATCCAGGGAAACCTTGAAAGTAATTTTGCTTCCTATTTCCCACAGGATTCACTTTCATTCATCTTTCTTTTTTACTCCTGCGAGCTTCAACTTTGCCTTAGATTTTTTACGCAGTCCTTTTTTTAATAAACGTTGCGTTCGTTTCTGCCACATCTAGTTCACTTTATATTATTTTAATATTTTTAAAATAAATAAATAAATATTTTTAAAATAAATAAATAAATATTTTTAAAATAAATAAATAAATATTTTTAAAATAAATAAATAAATATTTTTTAATATAACGATAGCCATATTAAATTTTATTTAATGTTATATATTACATATACTTCAAAATTTTGTGATATTAGCTTTTATATATGTTCTAAACATCTGTCTAAAATCGATCTTAGTATGCATTTTTGCGAAGTTTTAAATTCCTCTTGCCCCACAAATAATTCCTAGCTCTATATTCAAGTATTTTCCTTTATGCAGACAACTCGTTCTCATTCAAGAACTCAAACTGTGCTGCCAATTATTTTGAAAAGATACTTCAATGGCAGAGAAGTTTGAATAACTCCTAGTTTATTTTCTTTCAACTTGCACATATTTTCCTAACTACTTGAAATTGAGGCACCAATTATGTGAAAGCCCCTTTTTAAGGATCTTTACAAGTTTTTGTCTTCTGTCTCTATATGTAGCTGAGAATGTAGATAACCAAATTGTTCAATATACTTCTACAGTTATAAACTCATTAAATGACTTTTAACCAATTAAAGATGTTTCAAAATTCCATTTACTTTTTAAAGTAACCGACAAAAAAAACCCTGGGGAAATATTGCAGAAAATGTATTTCAAGTGCAAAAAGTCGGCTAACTTGTTGCACAAAATGAATTTTCATAAGAAAAACAATGTGGAAAAACGTAGCCACACACAAGTAAGCTTGTTAAACTTGCAGTGGCGAGGGAAAAATAAACTAAGCCGAAAAACTTGGCAACCATAAATCACAATCACGACCATCCAGCTGCAGTTGGCTAAAAATTGATAGAATTTTAAATTTCATCGTGAAACTTATTTGTCGTCTATTTTCGCTCACAATTGTTTTGAGGCCCCTCAACGCTTTTCGATCCAAAACCAGATCCAGAACGGAAAACAGAAAACGGTGGGTATGATGGTTATATGGGTGGAAATATAGGAGGAAATATGGGTTGGAAATATGGGTTGGAAAACTGGCTGGCGGCAAGTTTTCGCTTTGAAATGGAAATTGTGCAAAATGTTGGGCGGCTGTCTGGCCAGGACATTGAATGAAAACAAAAGTGCTGGCAAAAGTTTGAACAGCAGCTGACTGCCACCCCTTTCAACTTGCCTTCATTTCTGCACAGCAAACGAAGGAAGAATGAGAGGCGACAGCTGAGGTCACACAAATAGCGCAGAAACTGCGAAAGTCTTCTCTAAAAAATACTACAACTTCTTTCCTATACAAAGAACATATATTTGTTTATTTTACGATTTTAACACAAGCTTTTTAACTCTAATTGAAAATAAATAAAAAGCTTGTATTTGCCATATAAGCATCAAACTATTAGAAGTTTTAAATTGTTTTTAACTGGTAACAACAGTTAATGTTAAGGTTTGATTTTACTATTCTAAATAAGTTTTATGTACATATATTTACGCGTTAACAAGTGTTGTTGGCATAAAAAAACTAGGAAAAAGAGACAGAAACGAAGTCAGATGTGATTGTGCACGAGGCGACAATGCATCAAGAAGGGTCCTGGTTGAAGCAAATAAAGGACACACGAAAAAAAAACAGCCACACACGCCCCCAGTTGCACCAACACAAACACCAGCTCAACAATCACACACACAGGCACACTCAGGCACACACAGGAGCACACACACACACACTCCCTTCCACACAATAAGGAGGAATCAAATAAGCTCTTGGCAGCTATTTGAGAAGCGTTTTGTTTCCTTTGGCCAACAAAAGCAGTGCTTTGCACTGAATTTAGAACATCGCAAGGAGTAGAGCACAAATACAAAAAAAAATGAAATGTAACTGAAGTAAAGTGAAGTTTCAAGCTGCCTAGCGCATAAGGCATATTTACCCAAAATGACATAAAATTTAGCATATTACCATTGAAATATTCCATTAGTAAATTAGCTGGTAAATTTAACTAGAACGAACTGCTGGTTGTTCACCTGCTTAATTTATAATTCATAAGACACATACACCCGTAGATCAAGAGACCTGACTTTTATTCACAACATTTTTTCGGTGACAATGGGGCCAAACAGATGTGGGTGGCAGACAACATTTGGTATTAGCCAAGGAAATTAAAGTACAAATCCCTTTGGTGATGCAGACAAAACAAGCGAGAGAGAGAGAGAGAGAGAGACGGCAGTAGGGCGGCACGAAAGAGATGGGGCGACCGCAGACGAGAGCTGGAAGTTCAGCGACTGCGAGTGCGGTTGGCATAAATAACATAAGTTAAAATACAATAAAATAGACAACGAACCGTTGTCGTTGCTCCCACCACACAGTGCACTCCAGTACGATGTGTTTTTAGTGCCCAGAAATTTCTTCCCAGAAATCCTCGTTTCTGGCATTGATTGCCGCCGTGCGAGTTCGTTGCTCATTTGACTTGCCAGCAAACTAAGAGTGAATGACTGCCAAAGTGCGAGGTTTAAGACAAAGTGGTAGCATTTTTATGCACACAAGCTTACGACGTGGAAAAACGTGGCAAAACCTCAAGGCACTTCGAAAACAACTTGATGAAAAATGTATCTTGTAGCCAAAAAGAAGGGACTATTTTCTGTATTCTATTTTCTGTGGAATATTTCTGAATATTTACGAATATTTCTATGTAAAACATTCGATATTGTAATATAATTTTTTGCCAGTGCCCTACACATGTTTTTATCGCAGCATTTTGCCCGCGGATATTTTGCAATTTGCTGCATTCCATCATCCCACTTTGCCACTTTTGCATGGGGCGCCATTAGCAAAAAAACAGAGCCAAACGAAAAACAAACATATTTGAAAAGCTCTCGGAAAGTGAGTGTGTGCGGCATACTCGCATAAGAGATACTGGTTTATAAATGTAACTTTTTGGCGATGTTCGAGGGTGCTTGGCAACGCATTCAAGTACTTTTTATTTACCTTGATTCCGCGAGAAAGTGTGCCAGGCAAGTTTGGCAATCCTTGGAAGCCAGCTGAAATAGGGTATTAAAAGGGTTTCTTTTTTTTGTGAGCTGGCAGCGAGGCAACAATGTGCTCATTTAAAAGCCATAAGCAGAAAGACAAAACACCTTACGTGATCTTAGCACCGAATGCAGAATACGAACAGAAGGAGCGGTATATTTGGGAGTGTCCTTTATAGCTCGGGAATATTTTCATTTATGCACTTTGGCAGCTCAGACAGACACGAAATAACAATGGAACTACAACTTAAAACTGTCTGTCAAGTTGCCAGGATATCAGCAGACATTTTAAGGAGTCCCAGGGAGCAGCAAAGTAGCAGAGCAGCAGGGCAGCGTGAAAAAACCCAAGACAAATGCTCGTGTTGGAAGGACGAGAACTGCGCAAATCGCTTTAAGAGGCTCCTTTGTCACTTATCGGGTCAAACGGACAACGAGGTCCCTATCCAGGGCATCAACATGTCACTCTTGACCCCTTTCGACAGCAAATGGGACCTTCGGCGGCAAATGAACTCTGAACAAATGAACTTTCAACTCAATCAATTAGGAGACTGCGGGCGATTTAATCTAAAAAATCGAGTTGGCTACCAAGTGCGTCCCAAGGTTAACTATCCATATCCATTTCATTGTAAATGGGCTAGCCTATCAGACTTTGTATTTAAAACCGCACGGAAAGAAGGTATAAATGTATTTATTTTAAGCCCACTTGCTCCTTGCACAGTCTCACCCAAAGTTCGTATTAAATTAATGGCTGAAAGTCGAAAATATTCTAAAGCCACTTTGCAAGGTAACTCTTTTCACCCTGGTGGCCAGAAGAAAATCAAATTTGGCATTTAACTAGGCATTACCGAGCTATGCGTTTGACTACCAACAGGAGTAGCAGCAACTGCGGCGTTAAGGACAAACTTTCAGCGAACAATTTAAGCCAACCACGTTCACGGCCATCACATTGGGAATACCCATCGAAAAACGGGGTAACAGAGGGGCGCAGAATGCGGTGAATCCTTTTCCTATGTTCCTGACTTTCAAAACTCCCAGGAGTTTGGGGCGGGGAGGTCGCAAAGATGAGGAGCAATGTTTAAAATGAGTTTTCAACTTACTGGCAGCGTCATATATTCGATCGAAACGTGACTTCTTAGCCCGTGCGATTACCTGAAGACAGAGGACCGAAGCCACCATAATATATGAGACTGGAATTTGCAATGGCGATGCCACGGACTACTGCATTCATCTTCATCTTTTCCCGTTTCCTCGCAGACGAGTGGCAAGTAGTGTTACTTGTGAATTACAAAAACGTGAATTATCACAAAACACGTGTATTAAGCGTAATTGGTTAATCCAAGCACACGAAAACAATTGAACTTTTGCAAGTGCCAAAGGTGTTTAAAATCATGCAACAATATGCTCCTAATCCGGCATCGCTCTTTTTGCACACTTATGGGCATCTTAACAAGTGATTTGCACAACCCCTAATCACTTGTGCTGCACAGCAATTGCAAATATGGTGTAAAACTCGAGTGATGGATTGCAAATACTACGCAGTTGAGTGAGAATGCTGAATTCTGCTGCAACTTCAAGTGTGAGCTAAAAGGCAACTAATTGCTAAAGGCCAAAAACCGAAAGGACTGACTCGTGTTTGCTGCACAGCATTAATTGCAAGTGTTTTCCGCAATTGCACACTTACCGAAAACCTTGGGTTATTTGCCACGGGTGAATGCGCTTTTTGACCTCACGGAGTTACAGCTTACTCTGGGTAGCAGCTTTTGGAGATGGGGGAATCCCAGCCACTTGACACGTGTGCTCCTTCAAAATAGAGGAAGTGAAAGTGGTTGGGCTTGGGTGTGGGTTTCGGTGTGGGATTGGGTGTGGGGGTTTGGCATCCGGGTGGGTTGCTGATGGCTTGGAAATAATCAGGAACGTGCCCCAGATTTCCGGCATGCGGAGAGTGCTCCTTGTGCGTTTCGGCACAGAGATATATCCCATTTACCATCATTGATGATTAATCAGACATCAGCTGGTCGTAAGCGTTTGCAAACCCAGCCTCTCCTTGCTTTTCCGCCGCCCAGCTCCGTTTCCCTTCACGATTTTCCAGCTCCCCCCTACCACTGCGATCATAATGATGATGCGGAATGAAAATGAAAATGCCAGCCCTCCGCTGCCTTGGTAGTAAATCTGGTTCGGTTGCTTCATTAAAAATTAAACAGTGCGGCAATTTGAAGCTGCCAAACGTTGGCAAAACGGGGGCTGGGCCATTTGCATTAACATCAAATCAAAGCCAAAAGCAAAGAGTGTTGCGTACTTCAGGGCTTTTAATAAACTCGACTCGACTCAACTCAACTCAACTCAACGCAAGTCGGCAGACAACGCGACACAGACAAACGACTACCGAAAATTTTAATAAAGTCTTCTTGGGTCTCAGTCTAGGTCCTCCATCTCCGTGGACCTCCAACCTCCGACCACGATCTGCCACGCCCACTGCGGCTGTCTGGACCGCCCACTGCTGTACTTCATTTGCAGTGTTGCATAGTTTAAGCACCACGAATAAACAGCAGTCAGGATTCTTATTTACAAATAAAAAAGTCCAAATCAGCGAGACTAAAATTAATCAAACCTTTTTTGCTTCTCTATCTTGGAATTTTAATACAAAAAGTTTACCTTTTAGAAATATTAATTCTATTTAAAAAAGGGAAAAAATTCCCTTTAAATGTACAGTTTAAATAATAAATTAATTACATATAATCAAAGGGAGTATACATTTATTACATATAATCAAAGGGAGTATCAATCAAATGGATCAATTGAAGATTCTTTATAGATTAATGCGCCATAAATATATTAAAAAGCTGTATAAAAATTTAAATGAATCTAGCTAAGGAATACAAACGTCTAAAGCTTTCTCTGAATACCCACCAGTGGCTCATCCATCACAACATATTCATAATACCCTGCGATTATAGTTAAGCGAAAAATGCTTACACAAAATTCATTGGAGCATTAAGAGCTCGAGCTAAAAGGAAGCGGCGAAGAAGAGGAAGATTTCCGGTGAAATGTATACACAAACACACACACACACACACACACAAATAGAAAATTATTTATGCACATTACAGCGCAGATTTTGCCACTTGACACAGCAGGCAAAATTGTCTTTATTCTCTGTGTCCTTTGTTTTTGGCAGCTTCTGTTTTTTCTAGATGTATATATTTACTTATACTTATTTTTTACTTGCTGCGTGGAATCTTCACCTTCATCTCCATAAATAATTCAGCAAGCCGAGCAGAAAGTGACAGGACAAAATCTTAGACCTTTGGTCATAGTTTTTTCGTTCATTTTCATTTCTCCAAATTTCTCTGGCAAAAATGACATGGCCACAGATTCGCTCCCATGGCCAGAAAAGCGTCTATCACAGTGGGCCAATTGTCTAAGGTCGAGCCGCAAAAAAAAAAAAAAAATCCCCCAATGAGTTGTTAACATATTAAGGAGATTTCACTTAAGTACGTACGCACAACAACATCTTATTATGTGAAGCCCCAGCAAAAGTTAATGAGGAGTAAACCCCCCGAAAAAGTAGGCAACACAACACACACAACATACTGCGACGTTGTTTTTGCCAGTTGAAGGCTGGGGCACATGAAATGTGTTTCAAATTGCCCATAAAAGTGTTTCAAAAAGAAAGGGGCACTGGTCCAGAAGGCACAACATGTGTGCACACCAGAGGTTGTGTTAATAAAGTTCATTAGTTGCCTTTAATAGCGACAATATTGCAAAAACTGCTGAAGAAAGCTTAGTTTTTTGATAAAAACATTTACATGGAAATATTCAATTTACTGAGTACAATTTGCAAAGTGCCAACAGAAATGAGTACAATTTAATTATCCAGGTTTTGTCTCGTGCCAAATGGCCTGTGTGTAAATTAGCCTCGAAAAATATGTTCAGCTCAATGGGAACAGTTCTATTAGAAATGATTTATGAACGAAGCAGGGACCCACGCACAAATCACTCGAGGATTCGCGCATCCAAACCCCTTTTTTTCGTGCGCTTTTGTCCGTTTTGATGGGGGAAAAGGTGAAAGACATGAGTTGGCGAATTTCCGGCAAACAGCGAAGGCATGTGTCTGTGAATTTGCGTTCATTTGTGCAAAACGAGTGCGTGCTCTTTGGGGCGTGGCTGTCAAAGCGGATGGAACGCACTTACACCTTATACCTACCTACTACATGCTCTACTGTACAGTACCCACACACTCCATGGCCAACTGTTCCAGTCAAAAAGAATGAGTAGGAGAAGGAGAAAGGGAAAAAGTAGCAGCCACACACACATGAGTTGGCAGCTGAATGGGCATATTTTCGGCATGATTTAACACTTAATTAGCAACGTTTTTGACTCGAGTGTCGCCCCATCATCATTGTCAGTGGCTCGTGGCACACGGGGCGTATGAGTAATCGCCATAAATGTTATAATCATGCATAAACACACATAAGCGTTACTACCTTACACTTGTGCACCGCAAAACTAAACTCAAGCTCGAGACAACTAATTTTTAGTAATTCAGGTAATTAAATATGAAATCTAATTTCTGTTTATAAAATAAACATTTTGTTATGCTTACATTTACGTGGTGTTTTTTTTTTTTGTTTTAATAATTTCGTTTATTTTCAGCTAATTATGAGGCATTTTTTCTCAGTGAACGCATCCCTTTTTCCTTAGCCAGCTGTGTGAATTATTAAATAAGCAACATGGCGGACAGCAGGGAAATAATGAAAAATAAAACCCAAATGTTGCATACTTCTCAGCTGAAGGGATTTCAAGCTCTCTTTATGCACGAGTGTGGGTGTGTATTTATGTAGAAAGGTGTAATACGTGCGTGTGTGTGTGTGTGTGTGTGTGTGTTTGTGAAAGGATTTTGTTTTCGGTTAACGCTTTCGCAAGCGGCTCCCGTAAAGTAATCGGTTCTTGATGGCCAAAAGCTGTCGGTGAGCAGAGATTTGTTCTCAAATTTATGTGGATGCTTGCCAGAGGACTGCAGCAAGCCACCGGCACCCGCGTGTTATTCCATTCTATTCTATTTTTATTGTTCTAGCTGGCATTTAAAGTGAAATTATAAAATTATAAGTAAGATAGCTGAAAGTATTACGTTACATTAAAAGGGAATAATAAATAATACTAAATACTAAATAATACTAAATACTTAATACTGAAAAATACTAAATAATACCAAAATATAGGTGCCCTCCTCTGCGCTTCTCAAAAGTTCTACATAAGCAAACCACTTTTTCGATGTTTTTCAAAAAAAAAATACTAAATGTGAGTGAGTGGTGCAGTGATTTTAAGTGGCAGCAGAGGATATAAATAATGTGAATTCGACCTACTGGAGGAAGTGCCTGAGCTGGCTATTTTCCCGGAGCTACAACCAGCTGGCAGCTCTGACGTGAAAAGAGTTTAAGGAAAGAGGTGAGTAAGTGGTGAGAAATAATATATAAAAAAGAAATGTCTATTTCGTGTTGTTTAAATTTTGTCAAATTTCTTGCTTAACAACGGCGTACATGAAATAAACAACTTGGCACATAAATTCGCTTATTTTCTGGTTATTCAGGCAAATTAGTAAAATACTGATTTTAGCAAACCATTAAATTTAACTATAATATTTCTTTTGAACTACACCCTTCGTTTTTGGCATATCTTTTGCTTCTTGTGCAGTCAAATGAACAGGAAAATTAAAAAGTCTCTGCAAACGGAAATGGAAATTTTCTAACGGAAATGCCAAGGCATTCGCACACACATACACACATACCAATTCATACATAAATGCAGGCAAATGTGCAGGAAAATCTCTCTGTGCGCCGATGCTCACTAATTAGCCAAGAATTTCCATTTGAAATTGAAATCTCATCCCCCTTGTGGCAGACGCACTCTCCAAAGTAGCCGGAATATTGCTTAAATATTTATAATAAATGCATGTTGTATAACATTATATTCCTTTTATTTTTATTCACTCCGATGCCGCCCCTCGCCCATCATCACCAACAGCGAGCAAAGTTCCTTCCCCCTCAATCCCGTATGCAAAATAAATAATTTCATTTGACTTGCAAATGCTGGCTGGCTGCCACGCAATGCCAAGCTACTCTCGGCTACACTCAGCTGAGACCCAGGGAGCTCAGGCTCTGAGCCGACCCATAATGCCAGGCATCAGCTATATGGCCATAGCTATAGCAGTCATAGCAGTCATAGCAGCCATGGAAGCCATGGCTTCGGTAGCGGCAACAACAATCCGGCCAAAGGAAAACAATGCCAAGAACAGTGCAAACAGAATGGCAGCAACAACGCATATGTATGGAGGGTAAAGGTAAAGGGGCAAAAAAAAAGTCCAAGGAACAACACAATCACAAATACCCTTTAAGTGGGATTTTTTTAAAATTAAAATATATATATATTTTATATTGCTAAACAGGCAGACGTTCGAAGACAAGCACTGCATTTCTTAGATGAATATCCAGCATGTGCAATGGATATGCTTTTGTGAAGAGTATCGCTCGCCGAAGGAAAAACCGTGCCACAATTTTCCGCACTTTTCGCCCCTCGCTCTCTGCTCCCCCGTGTGCCGTCTTTTGGCCCTCAAGTGCAACACACTCGAAAGCGTTGGTACTCAGCGCGTTGCCTACTTTTAGGCCACAAGGCAGGACGGAAATGGCGGGCTTTTAAGAAACGCAAAAGCCAGCTAGTCAGCTAAGTATAAAAAATAAGTGCAAAAAAGTAATTAACATAGCATAAGGCCGGCACAAACACTACATACGTATGTGCGAGAGTATGATAGCTTTCAATGCATTCTCAATATATATTCATTAAAAATTAATTAACGCCAACCAAACTCCATCCGCAGCATGGCCTCAAGTAATGTCATTTTAATTTGATATTTACAGCCGGCGGTAAGGGCACTTTGCTGGGCATTAAGGGAAAGGGAATGGAATGGTGGAATGACGGCAATTTGTTTACATTCTATATATTTTTAATGTAATTAACACACCGAACATTACACTTTATCAACAAAAACAACAACACACAACAGTTGCGGCATGGGGCGCGATAAAAAACGCACCCGAAACGCACTCAAACCGCAAGCTTTTAATTAGTCGCGCCAAGGCAACGTTTGGCATCAAGTCAGCAAGTTTTTAATGACACAGGAAAATGGTCGCTGCATTTTTCCATCTCCCCCCCACATTTTCACTAAATGCTGACCACAAAGATCTGGCCGGCCAAGGCTGGCGGTGAAAATCGCAGGATTCCCAGGCGAATAATTTGCTCAAGCTCACATTTTTGCAGCCAAAGATAAATCTGAGAGCTGTGTGGGTGCTAAGCGACGCAGGGATAATTAGATAGTCACGCGGAAAAAGTTGCTAACTCAAATGGGATTCCGGGGGAAAGGCGTTTATTTATAGGAATTTTGCAGTTTAACTGTGTGACAGAAATACGACGAGCTCTTGTCGAAAAAGTTTGTTTACAGAGTGCAGAAACTATTTAAATTGCTTCATAAGCCGACGTGGCAGCTCTTAATGCGCTTTGTTTTTGCTAACTTGACAATTCGGTCGCAATTTATTCTCTAATAACTTTAGGAGCGTCATAAGCTAACCATAAAACTAGCAAATGCTTTACACTCAAACGTGACAACCCTGTGCGACTGACTAAAATCTAAAAGCCTTGTGAATTCCGCCATTAGAGCGCGTGGCAACCCTAATGCATTCTGAAGTATTTGCGGTTCACTTTTGGCGATGTCGCATTCGTCAGCGTCAACTTAACGCCATTTTCCAAAACCCGCCGTACATACACTACCACTACCACTACCACACTATACTCGTATTATTGTTGCTCTTGGCCCAGCTCGGCGTTATCCTTATCCTTATCCTTGCCACCGAGGCGGCTGTCGCCGCTGTTATCCAGACTGTCATATTTGCGGCTCAAGTGCTGCACTTTGTTATTTTTAGCGTCGTCGTCAACGCCGTCTCGGCCACGCCCCCACCATGGCGCTCCTCTTCACAACGCCCCCTCCTCTTTCTTCTTCTGGTGCTGGCAACTTTCTCGCTTTTCTGTTTATTGACGACGCAGCAAAATTGATGATGCAAATATTTGTAACAAGCCTTGTTGTGCTACCCCCCAAAAAAAAAAGGTTTTCTGCCAGAAAAACGGGATATCAAAGTGAAGAAAATGCATTGCGAGATTGGTACAACTAAGTCATACAAACTCATATTGCATAACTTCTTAAATGTACCTTTATTTGTGACATATTTAAGCATTTTTAAGGTAAATGCGTTTTTTTTTCAGTGTAGCATTTCTGGACATCCCCACCCATTTGCAGTTATTGCACTTTGTCTGTTTGGCTTTGGATGTTGTGATTAACAAGTAAGCTCGTGGCTTTCAATGCCTTTTCCATCGCCATACTTTCCCCGCACTTTTTCCCCCTCCCTGGCCCTCGACTGCTGCAGACGGAAAAACAAAAACAAAAAGAAAAACAAGAACAAAAACAAAAACAATAATAAAAACAAAAACTAGAACAAAAACAGGAACCAAAACAAGAACAAGAACAAGGGGAGCAATTTGAGGCAACAATGAGTCTGGGAAACTTGGGATCACTGTGTAGTACAGTAAGCCCTGTCTTGTCTCTTAATTCTATTTGCCGATGGCAATGCCGAATGGCAAGTTGTACTCTGTTTGAACAACAAACAATGAGACACGACACTTTAGATAATAAACAATCCATGGCATTGGACCAGCTAATTGGACTAGATTTAGTATTGTTTGCCAATTTTTGCTGATAATAGGGATTGGCTTATTCATTTACCTCAAGCAATCGGAATTTTTGGATTAAATCAAATGCGAGGAGCAATGGAAAATGCTCGATAAATATTGACAAATCAAAGAGCAGGCGAGGAATAAATAATAAATATTATTCCATACAATGTGTATTTGGAAAGCCAGCGATTACAATACATCTTCGGTAAAAATATTTTTGCTTGCGCGATTTGGCAATTATTCTGCCATTTCTTTTCATACCACAGAAAATTCCGCAATGCTGTATAATTTATCATTTTTTATTGTGGCTAATGGCGGGCCAAATTTATTTCTGAGCTGTTATTAATTGAGAATCGTTTTTAATTGGAATTTGTTAATGTTAAATGCTTAATTGTTTGCAATTATTGTTGTAACATTAAATAGGTTTTAATTTATAATGGTTTCAAATAGTGTTATTTTCAGCAGTCTTTAATTCGAGTAATTATATATTTGAGGGAAAAAAAATTCCGCTCGTTCGATTTTGTATTTTGATTTGGCAATTAATCCGCAATCTTTTTCCCACCGCATGAAAACATTCCCGCAATGCGATTTTGTTATTCCGAATTATTGATTCAATAACAATTAATGCCGCTCAGAAGACGTCACACATTTCCCGTCGCCCCCAATCCGTTTTCCTTCACATTTTCCGATACATTTTCCCCCATTTTCATCATTTTCATCATTTTCATCATTTTCATCGTCATGCCAGGCAGTTTCCCCACCAATCCACCCATCCATCCATCCAGCAATCCATCCATCATCCATCATCTAGCCGCAATCGAAGCGATCTGTCTGCATTGTTTTGCCTAAAAATAAACATCTTTGCTCCCCTCGAATGTGATCTTTTAAGAGCCATAATATGGCATCGTACAAACTGTTTGGCATTCTGTGTTTATCTATCTTTGTTTCGGATCTAATCACGTCACATTTCAAACACCTGGCGGCGTGTTTTGCGACCAATTTCGCCAAAGATTTTCTTTTTGGTTTGCTTTGGTTTGCTTTCGTTTGGTTTTCAGTTTTAAATTCGATTTTTAATGCCCTGCAGTTGTGTTTTTTAATTTGAATATTTCTCCATGCCAGCCATATATTTTTGGCCAGCTTTGTCACTGCATTTGTAATACTTTGCTCAATACTTTCGTCTTGTATTAATCAATTGCAGACGAAAATTTGTGCTTTGCATAATATTTAATTGGATTTTTGTCACTGAAGCGTTTTTCACAATTTCGGGTTTTTAATTTTCGTACGTTTTTCGTGTAGCAACGGAAAACAACAAAAATAAAGAAAATAAAGAAAATAAAGAAAATAGAGAAAAGCGAGCGATTTTCGTGCCAATTTATTGAGCGTGCGAAGATTAAAGGCAACAAGTTCTCACAAATCTCGCTGCAATTTCTCACCCCCCCGCTGCTCTGCCTGCTCCACAAACGATAATTAATGTCGATTTTAACACACATGGGCATTTCGGGCATTTAATAGACCCCAGGCGTCATTAAAACTATTTAACTATGTGCATATAAAGCCTGGTCCGCAAAGCGATTGCAAACCGTACAAATGGAAAAGTTCAAACGGTCAAATGGTCGACGGGCAGTTGATGGATTACAAGCAATGCTAAAGTAATACTCATTTTTAATTAAAGCCAAAAAAATTGAACTAATGACCCATGAATCTCGCATTACAAGTAAAATATTTCAAATTTAAATGTGCGCTTTAAATAATATGTAAGATGCCATAAACAACATCGATGTGAGATGTTTGTTCACATAACCTCTAGATGACTTCGTGTGTGTGTAAGCAAATAACCATTTTCGTGTGGTACCTGTGCTAGTTATTAAATTCTAATATCAGTCGATCCCAAGCCAATCAAAGTTTGCTGCCAAGACAAATATGTGGCCAACAGCAATGCACTTTGTCAACTTGGAGTCTTTTAATTAGAAAAAGTTGCCGCAGGCAACAGCAGCAACTTGCAACCTTGCAACCTTGCCACCTTGCAACCTTGCAACCGTGCAAGTTTTCCGTGCAGCATTTTCAATTTCCCAAAGAGCAGAATAGGGATCAACAAAATTCGTGCGAGACAACAAAAAAAGGCATTAGTCAAACATAAATCAGGACAGAAGTTTGCCACATCTGCATATCAACATGCATATCTATGGTTATACTCGTTTATGTATATATTGAAGCCCATTGAGGCATCTATAAATTTTCATTGAGAGCCCGCCAAGTGCTCATAATCATTAATTTGCATACTTTTTTCGTGTTTCTGTTTCTGTTTGTGTTTGTGATGGCGTTTGTGTTCGTTTGTGGGTCGTGCAACATGTCGTATGAGTGATGTTTTGCCAGACTCAACGCGGCGGTCAATGAACGCAGCTCATCATCGCCATCATCATCGTGGGGCACAGCATGACGCCCCCGAATGTTACACACATTAAAATAAAACTCACATTTGTCATTATTTTCTTTTGCCTTGGCATTGACAATGGTCACAGCCAGAGTTTCCCCTTTCTCTGCTGTATTTTTCCTATTTTTGTTTTTTTTTTTTTCTATTCTTTATTCTTTTTCGGTCGAAAAGGATGCCCCAAAGTTCAAGTGAACTATTTGGCGAACAAAGTTGGCATCGGGTAACAGTCGTAAAAAGGGAATTGAATGCTTCTCCCACACACCCAACTTGCTGTTTATTTTTATGTTTCAATTTGTTTTTACACATTTTATTTGGGTTCAGGCTAGATGAAAGTGTTCAATTGAGAAGCGTGGGAGGCGCTTTGCTAGATTTTTGCGGTCAAAAATAAACGATTTCAATTGAAATTGAAAACTAGTATACAATTTGAAAGTGAACCTAAATGAAGTTTTATGAAAGACCAGTTATGAATGTTTGGTAACTGTAATAAAAAACCACAAAGTATTTCGTAATAACACAATTTACAGCTCAAATTTAAATACAATTTCAGTTTAACAACTAGTTGTGGCACTTCAAAAAAAAACTAATTCATAAAACTGACAAGTATGACAAGTATGATAGAAATATGTCAAAAACACAGAGAGGTTTCATAGGCGAAAATAAATCAAATCATCAACTGTGGCCATTAGAAAAGCAAACGTCCAGCCAAATAAAAAATAAGCTTGCGACAGATAAAAAGAGAAAAAAAAAGAAAACCAAGAAGAAAAAAAAGTAGTAAGAACGAGTTCAATGCCTCGTAAATCTTTTTCGCTTTATATGGGACGACCGCCCACTAAGCCAAGTGCCACGCCCCCCCTGTTAGCCCGCTCCTAATAGTGAGTGGCTAGCTGGTAAAACAACTGCAAAAAGTAAACAGCAGTCGCAGCTGTCCTCCAGTTAGCGTCCTTTGATAGATGGCCAAAAAAAAATGGCAAAAAAAATAGAAGGGCAGAAAGGAATCGAATCGAAACGAAACGAAACGAATTTGTGAGGACATTAAGTGGGAGAAATGCTGCTCGAGTGTGACTAAGCTTTAGCCTATTTATGGCCAGATTTATGAAATGTGCCCTTGGAAATTGGGTGGAAAGAAAAACCATTTTCCCCCGCACTCCGTTGACTGTTGAATGCGACTGTTGCAACTGCAACTGCCACTGCAACTTGAATGAACTCAGAAATCGGGATAGCAATTTAAGTGGCTTCTCCATCTTCAGCGCGAAAAGGAAGCAGCAGGAAATAAAAATAAACAAGTGCAGTATAAATAATAAAGCTAGTGAATGAAAAGTTGAACGAAAGATATTGAATAAGTTTGGTTGCAGAATGTGCGGCCCTGTGCATCAATATGAATATTCAAGCTCAAACTTGGCCCCTAAAGTTATTTGCATGAAAAAATTGATGGAGAATATGGAATAATTAAAATTACAAAAAAAAAAAGAAACTTGTATGGGTTTTCATGTAATTGGTATGAATAATTCAATATGATTTTAACCCCGAATCAGAACTTTAAATTAATTTACAAACAAGCTTATAATAAAACGCTTGCAAAACTTTTCGCATCAAATTATGTGAACTGCAATTTATTGCGATGCTTCTTGCAACTGCAAAAGCGGAATGGAAAATTCCTTAAACTAATTCAACTAAATTGCAATGCAATATGCATTTGCATTTGCATTACGACTAATTAGCAAAGTTCCGGCCTGACAAAAAGGGACGACGAGGGGGGGCGTGGTCAAGGCCGGACAAGGAAAATCGGAAAAGTAGAAGCGGAATACGAGAAGCAGCCAAAAGCAGAAAGCAGAAAGCAGAAGGCTGAAAACAGAAAGCAGTCTTATCTGGCTAAGCAGTTTATATGCAAATTTTATGAGCTGTCAACGTGGCCAAGTGTCTCGTCGTGTGCTTAAGCCCCATACAAGGAGAATTCACTGCGTTGGACAACAAGGGTTAAGCCAGCAGGAGCACGAGAACATGGTCTGCAACTGGACCATGGACGCCAGCGCACAGTGCTGGCCAAGCAAATAGAACCAAGAAAACAGTTTCACTTAATTTTAATGCAAAGGAAGCGTAAACTACTCTATTCCTTTTATTCATGCCAAAAATGCACACATTTTTGTTTATTTAGTTTCTTCCTCTGCAGTTTGGCTTACAAAAAAGTTAAATGCACTAATTAATTTAGCGTTCTTCAAGGAACATTTCTTGATTAAACTCCACTGTACACTTCCACTTCAATTATTCATGCCATCTAAGCAAAGAAGCAAAGGTCAAGTGTGCGTATGTGTCTGTGTGCCTATGTGCTTGTGTTTGTGTGTGTGTGTCCGTGTGTGTGTGTGTGCTGATGTGAACGTGTGAGTATGGCCATGCAATTAAGACCCCTATGCACGACGACAAAGCGCCAAAGACATGGGACACATGTGCATAGAAATTGCTTTGATGAAAATATGCAAAAATCCCGACACATTTTCGCATTTTCGACTGTTTTGTCTACTTTGGCTGACATCGAAGCTACAGATGCTACCATTTAGCTTCTAGCAATCAGTTTCTGGCCCCAACCTTGCTAACTTTCACATCCATGGTCGATCCATCATCCGTTTACGCTGTTTTCATGCGTGAAAATCGTTTGCCGATGGTGGTAATAAAATAAAAATAACTTTAAGACGTTTAGTGCTCAATTCAGCTGAATTTTATATGGTGCAGTGATTTGAATTGAAACCTTTGTGAAATATTTGCCTCGTATATTCACAATTCAACAGCATTTTCTATCGGTTTTTATTTTTGCCTTGCAACTTTGTGAAACTTTATTAAAAATCTATTCTTCAATTGGAATAACCCTTTGTGCTGAGTTGCCTGCGAACCGAAGTGGCCCCCATTTACGACACACAAATGGGCAAATAAAAGAACCGAATAGTTGGCTTTATTAGTTCGGACTTTCCCACCCATTTTCCCCGGCCAATTTCCACATTTTCTTGGGTCAGAAACCACAAAAAGAACAACGCGGCGCGTGTCAATGACTCCAGTGTAAATAACAATAACAATAACAATAAACTGGCGGTAGAGGGTGGTGCTTTATTTTATTTCACTTTTTTTCCCCCCTTTTCTTTTTTTTTTTGGTTCTTGTGGCTTCCAGTTGCTTTCGTTTGCTTTTAGCCACTGCAGTTAGTCAAAATTTCAGTGAGTTCTGTGGTGTTTTGTGGCTTTTGTTTGTCTGCCGAAGCGAAACCAAAAGCGATGACAGCTGTCGTGGGAAAAACTTCCTTTCATTGGGGAAACTTACTTAGTTGGCTGGCAACTAGAAATGTTTGCACTCCTAACAATGTTTGCCAATCGTTTGAGCACCGCCGATTAGTGGATTCACTCAATCAGTTGCATTCTGCAGTTGAGATTTCAGATTCGAGCTGCTAACTGCAAACTGCGAGATGCTCAAGCATGGAACACATGGCGTATGCGTAATGTCGCCCCGCATGTCCTTTGATTTGGCGAATAGCCCCTATATGTCTTCACCTATTTGCATTTATCATTGGCAGGCCATTGGGGGGTGGGGAGGGGATACAATAGCAACAACAAGAGCAACAGCAACAGCAGTCGTTACAGTGACAACAGTGACAACGTTACAGTGTCGTCAGCCTCATGCTGGCAGTTAAGCACATGTGCCGTGTCGTCCTGGTTCCCCAGGATATCTTCTTCCCCTGCTCCTTTGAAACTCTGCCTGCTTGACGGGTTTCCCGGCCCTGTTGTGGATGACTCCTCTTTGCCAGCTGCTTAGCGGATGAACAGTGAGTTGAAAGTAAATAAAATTTCTGAAGTTGTTTAATAAAATCTACGAAAACTAAGGGAATAAATAAGAGCTAGTACTTTTGCTCCTTTAAAGTGCAAATTTGCCATTAATGGGACTTTAAGCTGTTTGGTTCCACTGTGCAAGGTGCACCAGTGGGCGCCATAAAGCGCACAAGTGCCAAATTGCTTAGGCAAACTACGTTAGTTATTACGGGCTACGGTTGCTATGTTTCAGGCGACTTGGTTACTTTGGGCCCCGTTCACTTCGATTCTCATCCTTTGGCTGTTGCTATTGCCGTTGCCGTTGGCATTGCTGTTGCTATTTATGCTGTTGCCCTGGCCTGTTAGAGACTCATAACTTGGCTTTAATGTTGCGCATACGTATCGAGCATACGCCATGTGTGCCGCCACGGCCGTCTTGACAAGAACATAAATAGCCGAAATGGGCCAAAAACTGGAGGCGGTATACTACTATTTGGACGAATGTTTACCCACCGACAACTGTCAGTTCTCCCGACTGTCTGTCTGTTTTCACCGAAGCGTAGCGGCATAAGACCAACAATGGATAATCAAAAGAGCGAAAAACAAAATCCCAATTGGCCGAAGACTCAGCTCCCTGACAGGCTAAAAGCTCAGCCGGCTAAAACAGAGAAGCAGCAATCACTTAACTCTTGCCCCGAACGCACACGGAAAGCCCCTTGATTTTCCACCTGCAATGCCAACACTTCAACATTCGACCCACGCCCCCAATTTATACCTTCTTCAGCACAAAAAAAAACCAAAAAAACCAGAAAAAAAACAGAAAAACAGTAGAAAAAGAAGAATGAAAAGCAACTAAGAACCAACAATGGGTTAAACTTGAGATGTGAAAGCAAGCAAAGTAGGGATAAAGTGGCTGCCATGTTTGGACTGCCAGCATCGTATTCAAATTCTAGTTAATCACATTTTGTGTACCTGTGTATTCTGTCTAAAAAAATGGAAATGCACTAACCCCAATCAAGGTAATTTCATCTTTTGTTTGGTTAGCTAAAATAATTTTAGCATTATTGCATTGAGCTTTGTAAGAACGTGAATTGGATTTCGAATATTAAATGCTACTTTATTCTAATACCAAATGGATTAAACTCTTTCAAACGAAAGCCAAGCTGCAGGGGATTGGCTTTCAGAACTTTTGATTAATAGCATCGCACTCGAGGTAATCCCCATGGATCTATATAAAACCGTATCGGCGTTACGATAACAATGCAACTAGAATCTAGAATCTAGATCCGTGCGGCAACATTGTTTTCCACTTAAAATGCCATCAGGTAGAACTTCATTCCACCACCGCTGTCATTTCGATATTTTCCATCATAATATTTATTTAGCCAAATGCCCCCAAAGCCATGTTATCAATATACCCCACCTAAACTGCCATATAGAACAATGATTGATGGTGGAAATTTGTGGGGGTAAAACGGTGAATAAATTACACAGCAACCCTAGTGCAATGCAATTTCTATAACCATTCCATATACTCGTAGAATTCCCAAAAAAAAAAAAAATGGTTCAAATGGCAATTTCCATTAATTAACACGGTGCTTTTGGCAAAGGAAACACCTTTACAATGGCTATACAATCTGCAATCAAAATGCGATGCATATGTACATGTTAACCCCTCGTTGCTGTCAAATAGCCCGCGGTATCTTTCAACCATTTCCATTTGGATATTTTTGCTATTTTTTGTTTCAATTTTTATGTGTATATTTATTGGATTTTATATGCTAACCCCTGGCTCACGAAAAAGAGCGACAAGAAATGAAAATTGAATATTTCATGTGAAGTGAAGCAAAGAAGAGCAAACATAAAAGAACATGGATCAACAATTGAAACATCACATTTTTATATGTACGCAAGGCGAATGGGGAGCAATTTCTTTATTTCGGAAACAAACAAAGTCGCATAAAAATCTTTAACCAATTTTGAAGCAAATTTATTATTCAAAATACGAGCAGACTTCAAGTTTATACTTTGTTTATACTTTTATTAAAGAACACAACCCATTAAATTGAAAGTTTTAAAGACTCTGAAACTCTCACCTCAATGTTCCTTATTTAAATTTAAATTGTATGTTTATTATTTGTATTGAAGGCACGACGTTGAATGCAAACTTGAGGACAACAAAAGTACGGAAGCACAAACAGGAACGCCACGTATACGCCGCGTTGTCTGGCATTTTCCTGTTACCGGGGAAATGGGGAAAATGGGTAAATGGGAAATCAAAGATTGCCGACCGCACGGAGTGCCGCCTTTCGCCATTACGTTATTTTCGCCATTTCGCGCTCTTATGTCAGGAGGAAAGCCGGTCACGCGCCAATACAAGAGCTGCAACATCCTCCAGCATGCAGTTCCTTAAACGCAGCGATTAGCAAAAGGACACGTACGAAGGATGCGTGTGCGGATGCCGGTGCGGATGCCGATGCGGATGCCAGTGCGGATGCCAGTGCGGATGCCAGTGCGGATGCGAATGTGGCAACAAGTTCGGCTAACGAGGCTGGCCGACGAGAACACAAATCCTCAACCAGAGTGGCCCAAAAACCTAAACCCAAACCCAAACCAAAACCAAAACCTAAACCGCTCGCTGTGGCCAGCAATTTTCAATGAATGGCATCGTCTAATACAATTGCACACACGGCGTATGCGTAACGAGTTTGTTTTGCCGATCGCACGACACACACACAACAGAAAAGGAATTTCGCCCCCGAAATTGCAGACGATTTTCCATTAAATCATCTTATTGACACACATACAATCGGAAGACAATGGGAATGTGAGTAATTGAATTTATACTGAATGAAAAGCGAAGGACATTGCAGGAATTTCATTCAAAATTACTGACTGTTACACAGCCATTTTTGCATTAGGCGCAGCTTTAAACTAAAATATATTAATAAAGTCAAGCAATTCAAGCCAACTATTTTGCATCTGTGTAATCTTAAAAACTTGTTGTTTGCAGTTTACAAATTCAAATTCTTTTCTATCCAATTCCAAAGGGAACTCATTAAATTCAAGACCACAAGCTTAGAAACAAGTTCTTGATAATTTCCATGTAGGATTCTATTAACTGGAGCATAACAAATTCTGTGGAACTTTTTCTAGCATATACGAATATTTACATTTTTTGGCTGAAATTTTAAATAAGTCTGGGGATCCCCATTTGAAGACCAAATATAAAAACGTTTTCCAAAAACCACAATACACACACACTCATACGACACATAAACTCTCACATCACGAAATTAATCAACAAATTTTCCAAGGAAATTTTTCAATGAATTTGAATAAGTCATTTCATATTTACCGCTTCGCATTCAGTTTTTTCTTTTCTCAATGGAACGCACTTTTCAGTCGTTCGAGTCAAGTGAAAATTTCGTGCACATTTTTGCGTGCCTTTTTACACGTTAACAGTTGGGATTCAAAAATCACAAAGACTGCAAAGATATTGTATCTTAAGACTGGCTAGTTTTTATCTCTCTTCACTTTTGAGTAAGTTGCAAGTTTGTAACCTAGTTTGTTTTGTAGGTGTTAGTTAAGTACTTATGAATATCTTTGAATATTTTCGAATATTTGTACAAGTTAATATAGCTGTAGCACAACACTTAGAAGCACATTCAAAAAAATAGTTACTTGATATTTAGATATAGTAAGTTTTTCAGTATGCTTATGTTTTTATTTATTTTTTTTTTTTGTATGGGTATGGTGTGTTTTGTTTGTTTTGGGCGATGTCGGTGTTTTTTTTTTTATTTTGTTTTTTGGAGAACTTGAGAGTTCCAGAGAGTTTGGTATATGCTTTGCTTTGAAATGTTTGGCCTGCTTGGGCTGTTCTGCTATTTAAATGAATTCTTCCTATTTCTTCCTAGCACAACGCGCCTCGTCGACCGTTCAAATGAAACTGATGCGAAGGCGACGCATTGCCAGGAATATAAAGCGACCGGGAGCGAGAGGGCGCCATTGAGCCCATGTGCGGGAGCGAGCGAGAGGCCAGCACTCGGCCGGGCACTTCGGCTGTGGTCGGCAAAAGCCGAACTACTATAAACACCTGTAAGCAGCCCTCGATGCCGGCGCAAGAGAGAGAGGGAGAGAGAGAGAGAGAGAGCGAGCGAGCGAGTGAGTGGCCGTATCGTTCTCACTCCTTTGCCCTTCGCCACCCACCGCCCACACACTGCTGCTCGCCCCATCTTTGTCGCACGCCCTCTCGCTGTCGCTTGCGCTCTCCCTCTCTCTCTTTCGCGCTCGCATTCGGAAGCGGAAGGAAACTCAACAGTTGGCACATTACTGAGTGGAGAGAGGAGCGGAGAAAGTCGAGCGGAGAGATTCGGAGAACTGCGGAGAAAGCGCGGGCGGCAGCGCTACTCATTGTTGTCGTTGTTTGTTGCCATCAAATTTATGGCAATCATTTGTGCGGTGTTTTAAGTTGGTCCAACACAAGTGCCCAAAACTATCGATAATTATCGACGGACGGTAAGCAAGGGGGGGTGTGGGGGTGCTAGGAGGAAGTGGGGGATTAGAATAATCCAAACGATTATGGTAATGACATTGTTAGCTATTAGCAATCAGATTGTTTGCCATGTCTATCAATTTAATTAAAGCATTTTATGGCATTCTGATAACTCATTCACTCATTTACTAGCTTGTAATCGGTATAATCGGCAATATTGTTATCGATCGAGATAAGCGGGCCTACGATTAATTTGACTTATTTGAATATCACTCCATTAAGTAGTAATTGACAACTGAACGAAAGCGGCTTATAATTTCTTCGAAAAAATGACATCGAAGAAATCTTCAAGGAAGTCATCGGTCTCGTGTTCCTTGTCGACCTCGTCGAGTAACTTCTTCAATCTTCGCAAGAGATCCTTGTCCTTTTCGAGGGCATCCAGCACCTTTTCAGCATCGCTTTTCAATAAGCCCAGCTTACGTAGTAAACGTATCACACGCCTCTCAAATGGCGTGAAGGACTGACGTGTGGATACCCTGTATTGCAAAAGTTCCACAGAATCCGGTCTTGGTTCCGGCAACGTCAGCTGCCCGGCATGGTCCTTAGAAATTCGCAGTCCATAGAATTGATTATCCCGATCGAAAGTCGAACCAGAAGCGGCCAAAAAGAGCAAGAATCCCAGGATATGCAAGTACTGCATTTTTAAAAGCTGTGCAAGTGAATGTTGTGCCACTTCTACTTATATGCACTTTCAACAGTGCACTTATCAGCAAAAACAAATGAACTCAGGTTCAATTAGCGATAGCTCCACACTGATTTATGTGGAAACCGTGACTTTAGTTTAGGTATTTTCCCAAGAAAAGTCTTCATTTTCTGCTGATATCATATTAGAAATTTTAAGCAAATAACATAAATTACTTTGAAATGATAAAATCACAGTGGCACGGCGTGTTTCCGTCACAAAACTATTCAAACGCAAATCACAAACGACTTTCATATATATTCCATATCAAACTTTATACCAACAACGAGATGGACAACTGCGACCATTCGAGTTCGGAGGAGCAGCGCGAACGCGTGGACAACGCCATTCTGACCGCCATGGAGGATCTGGATCGGGACTATCTGCGCAAGCTGCAG
Source organism: Drosophila yakuba (assembly GCF_016746365.2). Taxonomy (NCBI): domain Eukaryota; kingdom Metazoa; phylum Arthropoda; class Insecta; order Diptera; family Drosophilidae; genus Drosophila; species Drosophila yakuba. The sequence goes on from NC_052526.2 coordinate 12,915,086, forward strand.
ATCGAGATGCACACCTGTGCGACCGCCTGTTGTGCGGATGCGGATGCGAATGCGGAGGCGGTGGAGCGGTGCGTGGACCGCTGCCAGATCCGCTTGACCCGAGCCCGCTGCTTCGTGCAGCAGGGCATATCCGACTTTGAGAATCGCCTGGAGAAGTGCATCCAGCAGTGTCGCCTCCATGGATCTGCCTATGGCTCGGAACGTTGCTCCAGCAACTGTGTGGATAGTCATGTGGGTTCGCTGCCCGAGATGCTCAGGGCTATGCGGGATACCCTGGAAAAGGGTGTTTAACATTCATTGTTTTTCAAATGAAATTCGTTGGTTTGAATCAAGTATTTTGTGATATATGTACCTTCGTAAATTTAAACGCTTCCAACATTTAACTTTATCTTTCATTTATAAGTTTAAGTTTTATTATGTAGTCGTAACAGCAGTCGCCAATCGGGCGAGTAAACGTTTATCGATTTGTTTACCAATTCAATCGATTATGCTGCAATTTTTGGTGACCCAAAAACACGCTTTTTATAAAGCAATTACGAAGGGGCACTGGCAGTTGTATAGTGAGTGTGTATGGCCCAAAAGCAATACAGTCCACAAATTATTCATACGAACATGTCCGTATGGGCTGTGATTTATTCAGCAACATACAGAAAAACGTGCCGCATGTAAATCCTACCAATTGATACGACAATAGCAATAATCTCCCCGTCACGCCCAATGTGGCATACTTTCAGGCACAGTCACATCAAACGGCGCACAACTGCAGTGGCAGTGGCAGTGGCAGTGGATGTGGAAGAACGAACCAGAAAGCGGCAGACACAAGGAGGTCTTCAAATTGGTTCAAAGCTAGAGAAAGAAGTCAGCATTATTTGAAAAATGCATCTACGAGCTGTCCATCAATGAGTGCGCCGTAATCACCGCCAATTGGAGCAGTTTCAAGGAAATTGGTCAGCGTTGCTTCTACCTGGACAATCGATAACTAATTGCGAGGGTATACTTATATGTATGAGAACGATAAAATTATCGAAATAATTGATTTTCTTAGTTTAAGATGGAGTAACGAAATATAGTAGCCTGGCCTACATCTAATCACATAAATATGATAGTATTAAGATTTCATGTTCACCGATAAGCAAAAATCGATACTTATCGATTCTACCGATACATAATTGCGCTAAGTGAAACATAAAATCGCCCCCACACTCGGCACTCAAAAGAGAACGGACTGCGGACTGTGAAGCGGTATCGACCCATCGACGATTACCGATGACCAAGTATACCCCCCTGTCTCCCCCCAGAACCTAACTGAACTGAACTGAACTGAACTGAACTGAACTGAACTGAACTGTCCATCAAGGGGCAATCAGACTGGAGTGTACGGAGGTGTGTTTGACAGATATAGGTGTGCAGACAAAAGCAATCGGCATGTCAGTTGAGCAGTTTAAAGAGCACAGGCATCGGCATCGTTGGTTGGAGTTTGGCGTTTGGCGTTTGGCGTTTGGGGGAAATTATGGGCTGCTAGACAATGGCAGCGGGCGTCTAGCGAAATGTTTTCGCATTATTCAAATGAAATGCTCTTTATTGTCTGCCAGTCGTATCGTACCAGCAATAGCACCACCACCACCACCACCACCACCACCACCACCACCACCACCAACAACAACAACAACAGCAACATCAGCAACAGCAATCAAACAAATCAGAAAGAAAACCCCAATGGAAGCAAAAAACAAATGTCCATGGAGGATAATACAAAAAAAAAAATTATCACCTGCATACAACGAGAAAAATTAGTCATTTCTCACAAAAAAATGCGATTAGAAGGAGCAACATTAAAAGAAGAAAAGACGCCAAAATCGGATTGTTCTTGAGTTGCAGCTACCGAAAATGTAAAACTATGAGGGAGGTCCTAAAAAATCTAAGTTTTAATGAATATGAAAAGTTTATTTGCGCAATTCAATACATTTAATTAATAATGTTTTTTGAAGTTCTCCAAGTGCGAAGTTGCAGCTTCAGAAAATGTGAAACTATCTATAGGAAAGCTTCTAAAAATCTAAATTTGGATTAATATGAAAATGTTATTTGCGTAATTCAATACATTTGATTAATAATGTTTTTTGAAGTTCTCAAAACGCAGAGTTGCAGCTACCAAAAATGTAAAACTATGAGGGAGGTCCTAAAAAATCTAAGTTTTAATGAATATGAAAAGGTTATTTGCGTAATTCAATACATTTAATTAATAGTGTTTTTGGAAGTTCTCCACGTGCAGATTTGCAGCTTCAGAAAATGTGAAAACAAAGGAAAGCTTCTAAAAATCTAAATTTGGATTAATATGAAAATGTTATTTGCGTAATTCAATACATTTGATTAATAATGTTTTTTGAAGTTCTCAAAACGCAGAGTTGCAGCTACCAAAAATGTAAAACTATGAGGGAGGTCCTAAAAAATCTAAGTTTTAATGAATATGAAAAGGTTATTTGCGTAATTCAATACATTTAATTAATAGTGTTTTTGGAAGTTCTCCACGTGCAGATTTGCAGCTTCAGAAAATGTAAAACTATCTATAGGAATGCTTCTAAGAATCTAAATTTGGATTAATATGAAAAAGTTATTTGCGTAATTCAATACATTTAATTAATAATGTTTTTGGAAGTTCTTCACGTGCAGATTTGAAGTTTCAGAAAATGTGAAAACAAAGGAAAGCTTCTAAAAATCTAAATTTGGATTAATATGAAAATGTTATTTGCGTAATTCAATACATTTAATTAATAATGTTTTATGAAGTTCTCCACGTGCACACATCTCCACTCAATCGGACATTGATTAGAACAAAGAGGCAGCCAGGGAAGTGCAGGAATTGCAAGTTGCAAACTTCGTTCTGCTTATCGTCGTATGTCGAAATCAAATTGAATGCGTGGGCTCCTATGTGCATATACCCTTATATATAGATAAATATATATAGATATATATGTACGTAGATGGGCAGCCAACAAATGCACTTCCCACTTACCATATACACATGTAACTTCCTGGAATGAGAACTCCATGTACTTGCTGCATAAAGTTAAATTGCTTTTCTAAGAACAAAGTATGCCAAATTCTAACACAAATTCGTGTTTAAAATGTGGGTAGCCACTTAACTTGAGGCATTTCAAGGTAATTTTTGGTATTACTGCCGACATTTCTGCATTCGGTATGCAGAGTCTCTTAATATTTTAAAGATCTTCTAACTTTTAATGCTGCCGTACGCCGCAAAAAGCCCAATCGAGATTCATCGTTTTTTCGCAGACAATTTCGCGAAAATTGGTTCACCTCTTGTGGGTCGCCGCATGACATTCAGAATATTTCAGAGACAGCGTCAAAAACGCGATATGAACCATGACGACCGAAAAGGAGAACGAAGCCACACAGAACTTGACTGCAACGCCATCCAAATGGCTGGCAGTCAATGGCCCATCGCCTAGGCCTATTTGGTTTGTACAATGGCGGCCACACAACTAGGTTACTCCATACCATACCAAACAAAAGGCTGAAACATTGTTTATAAAAAGTTAGATAGCTAGTAACTCAACTCTAAATGGGTAATTACAAACTTGGTAAAGCGAACATCACAATAACTATTTGCTTGACCGCAACTGTAGGACAAATACGGACTACGAGGCCATGTGGACGCATCTCAAAGTGGCAAGTGAAGCGGAGAAGGTGCAGAGGACCCAAGGACGCTGCGGCCTGTGCGATATGTTAATTTGGCCTAAACTACACACCAACCGAAAATGGCAAACGGCGGCTGCGAAAACGAAAGTGAAAGTGAAAGTGAACGGGAACGGGAACGGGAACGGGAAACGCGTCCTTCGCCTGCAAATCCCAAAGGCGAAATGTGTCATACTCGTACATACGCCAGTTAGCTGAGGATTTTAAAGAAACACGAACAAGAAGCAGTATTTTCTTATTTCTGCCCGCTACTGTCGTTTTTCTGGCCACGGACATGGGGCAGCTTTGATTTATGCCACAGGATGCGACGTACTCGTGGAGTATATGATAATAAATCAGTTTGGCACATTTTTGAAGCTTTAATGTGGTTTCAAAAAATAAGAAAAATTACAAATGCTAAAGAAGAATTTCTACATTAATATATTAATAATAAAAGCATATGAGTAAAGAAAAATATGTAAATACCAATAAATTTGTGTGCATACTTTAATAGATATTTGCATTTTCAATATCTTATAAAGCACGGTATCAAGTGATTCGCTCAATAATGATTTGGCCAAAGGATTCTTTGCGGATGCTGTAATGAAAGTTTGGGACATTGTGGTGCCCACCAGGACGCACACCGCCCACTTTTCCCAAGCGCCACTCGATTGACACGTTTTCCCAGAGACACGATCTACCCCTGAACACACACTACATACAGTACATACATATATTTATATATATATATCCATTTTGGCCTGAAAATCCCACACCTCAGTGTCAAATTTAATGCGGTTCGCTGTTTATTAGATTTGCACAAATGGCATTTTCGCCAGTAGGTTGCGCCACCGAAAATGGAATGGGTGTGATATCCTTGCGGATGTGAAGGTCCTTTCTAGGCGTTAAGTGCTTGTTGGTGGTGCTTTCCCAACGCAACAACAGCAACAACAACAACTCTATCAGCTGGCAAAAAAAAACAAAAAAAAACCGACAGCGAAATTATTGAAAATTCATTTAAATGTCAGCTACAAAGCGGCGCACAAAAATTGGCGCAACATGTCGTATGCGCAATATTAAATATTAAAACGCTTACATTATTTACAAACAAACAACCAGGCGAAGAAAACAGGCGAATGAAGGCACAAAGACTTTTACACACTCAGTCGAAATTAAATTTCAGACTTGCTCAGCCCAGCTGAGAATCAGAATCAAAATCAGCATATTTATGAGTGTTATGAATGGCGAGGAGCAACAACTCAATGCGATTGCAAATTAGAAGGCCAACATATCCTGTCCGGCTGCATGGCGACAAAAAAAAACAAAAAAACAAAAAAGACAACAATGCCGGTCGATTGGGCAAAGAGAAAATTAAATCAACGCCGCCGTCATCATTCCGCTGGCATTTTCCACGCGATTCAAGCGTCCAAGCGGATTGCAGCCTAAAACTGCAGACAAAACAAAATCCAGCTGAATGTCAACCAGATTTTGATTGCCTCTCTTCACGGCCCAGTTGTTGTTCTGTTTTTCGTTTTTAAAATCCACTTTCAATGTAGAGCAACTGCCGATTGCAATTGTGATCAACTAAAAGTGTACCTTTCCTTAAAATTTAAACATACACGATTTTATATTGTCACTGTAAAGCGTAACGCACTATTAAATCTCTAAAGCAATTCAAGCAAGATTTTACAAGAAATACTGCAATTTTTGGCCATATTATTGTTATGGTTACTCGACAAGGCACTTATCACAAAACAACAGACCAAAGCGGATGCCGGATGTCAAATGTCAGTGACAAAACTGCAAGAGACGCGTAGAGATGGGCGTAGTCCAAATAAATACTAAGCTTAAATTAAAGTCAGTTGCAATATAATTTAAAGCCAGTAATTCCATTGATTCGCTGCCTAGTTGTAGCCACATTGAAAACCGATAACTCGGCACCCCTTTGTACCACCCCTTTGCACCCCTTTTTTCACTACGCCCCTGCCGACGGATGCATCTATGGTCTCGATGACAGCGGAAATCCTGTTCGATTCGATTCGCTTTGATCCGATCCGATCCATTTCCCTGGCCATTCGCACTGCGAATGTGAATGCGAATACATATTCGAATGCGAGAGCCTCTGAATTCGCTAACAAACTGTCGTAAAAATCTGCGTATGCATTCGCTCATTCACCATCACATCTACATCCAAATAAACATTCACATTCACATCCACTTGGCAGAAGAACGCCCTTTAAAAAGTTCATTTCAGTGTCATGTTTAAGGCTCGTAAAATGAACTCTCATCGTTGGGGTTTTTCGTTTCGCTCCGATTCGATTCGATGCCATTCGATTCGATTCATTGCGGGACAACATTGCATAATATCAATATCAATTTCACATTTCACATTTTCCTCCCCCTACCCCCAACCAAGCCAACCAAGTCCTCCAAGTCCTCCAAGTTCATTGTTGTTCTTTTGTATGGATATTGCCCGAAATGCTCCTTCATTCCCGCTCATAAGAGCACAATCTACTTCTTCATCGGCACCCGTTCCCATTCAATCACTCACTCACTCATTCACTCCTTCACTCATTCACTCCTTCACTCATTCACTCACTCCTTCAATCCTTCACTCACTCATTCCCTGATTTCCTTCATTTTGCGCACAATGGCGTTTGTTTGCCACGAGGCAAAAACGGGAGGCGTCCACGGGGCGTATGCGTAACGCGCATAGAAAGCCATCATATATACTACGCGTACAACAAACAAATCCAAAAATGTGAGTAGGGGAAATATGCGTGTGGTAACACCAGCGGAAGGGGTTTAAAAATCCAGGGGAAAGGAGGGGGCACACGCTTCTCTTCATCGCAACTGTAATTATTGATTGAGAATTTTGATTGAAATGTTATGAAGATGGCCAGCACTGAAGCTTATGGCTTCATGGCTTATAGGCGTGTTTATCATTGATTTTGTTATTAAAATAAAGGGTATGTATATTGATGTTATTATTAATATATAGGGTATGTATATTGATGTTATTATTCATATATAGGGTATGTAAATTCCTTACACCGCTTAGAACTTGTAGCACTTTAATGGTGTTTCAATAATTCCATGAGTACTGCTTTTTTCCGGCGAATCTCGCTTTGGTTCCTGTTAAATTTCCTTGCGGCACAGAACGTGCTTTCTCCCCGCTTTCCCCGCTTTCCACACTTCCACCCCCCAACCCCCTCATCATCCCCCCCGGTTAACTGCTGCTGGAAATATGATTACAATGGTTGACAGACAAAACGTCGTGCCAGGTGGGAAGGTTGTCAAAACGAATACATGTCCGACCGATGCGTGCGATTACCGCGGGTTGCGAATGGTGAAAGGTGAAATGGGCGTGGAGAAAGGCGACAGGAGAGAGAGGAGAGGGGCGAGGGGAGAGGGGAGAGGGAAGAGTGGAGAAGGAGTGGGTGTGGGTGGCATGGGGCAAGTGGAGCATAAACAGGCGAGCAAGGACAAATAGGATGGTTTGTCTGTGACATTGAACATGTTTAAAGTGCCAGTCGAAGCATTTCAAAACCCAAAAAAACACCCATACAAATCATTTTTCAGTCATCACCAATATTCAAGCGAAGAAAAATGTAACTTTTGGGTTATAGAACTAAAATAGTAACGCATTTTTTGTGATTTTATCAGCACTGTGTGCTTTGCAGAATTCAATTACAATAACGTAATTAAGTAAGCATTAGTGCAAATTATTTTTTAACGCGCCACAGGATAATTTATTCATGCAAACCACAGCTGCATACGTTCGACGTTCGGTTATCCATTTAATAGAGCACTTGATTTTAGTTTCAATTTAATAATCAGAATATGCCAACCGCTTTGTGTAATGCTTTATTAATCACCCGCAAAAAAAAAAAAAAAGAGAATAACCAAATGGTCAACTCCATTCATTTTTTTTGGTTTTGCAACTTGTTTGTTGTTTTTTGTGCAAACGGATTTTGAAGTCGTTAAATCCCCCGCAATAAAGTTAGCAAGTAAAAACGTATATCACAAACGCATTACGCTGCATTAATCTTGTCGGAATGGTAAATACCTGATGTGTAATGTGAATGTTTGTGGTTTTATGTACGTGCGCAGATATTTTTCGCCGCTCGCCTTTTGTTTTCAGGCTTTTGCTTAACGACAGGTCCGTAAAAATTTGTGTCTGTACTCACGTATCACTGCAATGAGAAAAGAGAGTAGAAGGCGAAAAACTGGTTAAATATGCGGCTAATAAAATGGCAAAATCAATATTAAAGTAGATGGTTTACTGCTGCTTGGCTTGCCTAGTGTTGTATGAAATGTATCTAATCATTAAGTTGTAGCAATTAAAGTTAAGCTGGCAATAAGAACCATGCAAAAATCATACAAATTGCATGACACGAGGAACTGAAACGAAACTGCTCTTTTCCTTAAATTATCCTTTTGTGTTCCACAGGACATGCATTATTATCTGAAAGCTTCGAACTCAGTTGATCGGATTCCGTGTAAATATATTTAAAATATCTGTGGCTTAATACTTGACCAATGACTGCACTCGAAAGTCAGGTTTTTCCAGCCGATTTCAAAGTGGCTGGCTCACATTACACACAGGACACACAGGACACACAGGACATACGGCACTCATAGTTTTATTTTGCTGTTGCTGTGCAGTTGAACAATTTGACCAAAAAATGTTATTTCGCGAATGTGTCGAGCTGCTTTATGGCTGCACTTTTTGGGGCGCTTTATCCCCAAATGGGGGATCGTCTGGGCCGGAATGGAAATGGAAATGTATCTACCTCGAGTTCTGTATGAGCGTGTGTAATAAGCATAACAGCTTGCTGCTTGCTGCTTGCTGCTCCCCTGACTAAAACGACGCCACAGGCATCGCATCGCATCGCATACTTCTGAAAGCCACTAAAATGCGCGATTCCAGCGACGCCAACTACGCCAGCTTCCCCACCAAAAAAAAAAAAAAAAAGGCTCCTCAGCAATAAAAGCAAACTCACAGATACTCCACACACACACACACACGCACACACAGATACTTTCGAAGCACACGCAAGTGTGGGTGAGGTAAAATGCATGGGATATCCTAACTACTGCCCATACTCTCACCGAGATTGTTTTCATTGCTTACAAAATAATTAAAATATGAAATAAACTCATAAATTACAACTAATTAAAGCAAAGTTGGACAGCTAAACAGCTACTTTATTTAGCAACAAATTATAAGCAACAAAGATGCTAATTTAATTTAATTAAATTTACTGCAAGAGAGTGCTGCTTAATAAATATGTATTTGCGCACTAGAAAACGCACTTGCGTGGCATGCAAAATAAATATTTTGAACTTTGCATTAAGCCTTTGTGCACGTTTTTGGGCCGAAATTGTTTGGCAAAATTGGGCCACGAATTTGGCCAGAATTTAGCCAGAATTTAGTCAGAATTTAGCCAGAATTTGGCAAGTGTATGTCAAGATAGCGATGCCTGACTGCTGGCTGAATTTGAACTTGAATGTTTTAAACAATTTGCAAGCACAAATTTTCCGGGCAACATGCAGTGCAGAAATGTTGCTTGCTTCTTCTGCTTCTTCTTGGTCGCCAGCTTTTGTGGCATATTTGCGTCCGATTTATTTTTTTTTTTTGGTGCGCCCCTGCTTTGTGGCGCATAGAAAGGATTTCGAGGACCTTCCTTGGGTGCCTTGTGTGGCAGCAACAGGACCACAGCCAGAAAATCCCAATCCCAATCCCCGCACAGATGCTGCAAATTTCCCAGCATTAAAGCCAGTCGGGCTGCAACTTTTTGACAGCCGGGAAAACAGCAGGAGAGTTTCCAGAGTGTAAGTGTGAGTGTGAGTGTGAGGAAAAGGGGAGCGTTGCACGCTGCACACATCACTTGCAACTGGAATAGTTGTCCAATGTTTTATGAGTTTTTGTGGCATGCCAGCAGGGAATTGGCAAGGGGAATGGTGAAATGGGGAAAGGGATTGGGGCAAGGGATTGGGGCAAGGGATTGGGGCAAGGGAATGGGGCAGACCCCAATGACGTTGGATGAGTGCCGAGGGCAAAACGGCAGACGCACTCCTTTGTGCACTTACGCAAATGTTTATGCATATTTCACTCTGTTAACTGTTTTCTGTTATCTGATATCTGTTATCTGTTAACTTGGCGCAGGTCAAAGGTCGACCCTTTTTGCTGTACTTATCGCACATGGCAAATGGCCAAAACTTTCGCCATTTCATTTGCATTCACAAACAAATGATTAATGGCCGCAAATTGTAATTGAGAGGGGCATAAGGGTTAATAAACTCAAATAAACTGAAATATATGCTATTTAAATTGCATATTATTTATTCGTTTTGGTGGCGCAGCATCTCCATTAGCGAGAGCAGCCTGTCTTGTATGCTGCACAATTAACTAACTTGAAATGTAAGCAAACAGTGTAAATATTTTCAGGCCCTCAAGGCCAGCGAAATTGGGGCAAAAATGGGTGAAAATGGGTGAAAATGGGCGGAAATGGGCGAAAATGGAGGGGGGTGGTCTCATCCAGGTGTAATGGTTGACACCTCCGTCAAAAGGATAAAAAGCCAACGTACTTCATTAATTTTAATTAAGCGCCCACAGCATGACAAAAACGTGAGACCAAAAAACAGAAAAGGCGAGACCAAAACGACGGCGGCGTCAGAAACAACAGGCATCCCGCTGACGAAAGGGGGGCGGGGAAGGGGGAGGGTTAAGGGGGTGTGTGTGGAAAAGTTGCGGAAAATGTGAAAAGCGCTGAAGAGGCGGGTAAAGAGGCGGGGGATAGCCGAAATTGGAACTGCAAGCAAATACCTAGAGATGAACATTTGTGGGGTGGCGCATTCCACTTTCGGCACTGAACTCGGAATCAAATAATCTCACATTGAAATATTCTACGCATGGAAATGCAAATTAAAGAAGCTGCCACAGAAATCTCTTTGAAAGTGAAACAGTTTTAGTGTCCGAAAGTATGCAGCATTTCATTGCTGAAAGCGCATTTCAAAATCCATTCGTTTATGATGAAAAAATAACTCTGCATTTAATTGGTAATTTTGCGCAAAAATAAATATCTCAATAATGCTGATTGTCTGTGGAAAAGCGGCTTTGTATCTCGACTTGCAGAAAGTGGAAAATTAAACGCAGCAGCAGCATACCTTTTTTTTTCGCTTGAGAGTTTTCCCAGAATATGAAATAGATTTTAGCGCACTCACTATTTGTGGCAGCTTTTCGCCTCCATTTGGATTTTCAGCTTCCCCATCCTTTTGCCTCATAAATTTCTAAACATGCAGACTGAGGCAGCCAGCATTCAAACCGCAAAACTTCAAACATTCCCATTTGCCAGCGGCCCCGTTTTGTAGGCTATGAAATAATAAAAGGACGTTTTTTGGCCACCGTTGCAGTGTCCTCGTGTCCTCGTGTCTTCTTGTCTTCGGCTAAAGGTCAGAGTGCAGAGTGCAGGGCCAACAGGTTATGGGCTTAAGTCGCACAAGATAGCAAGTAAATTTAAGGACTTTGTGCACTTGCTAAATTAAATTGCACACAGGCGAATTGAGCGCAAGCAAAGGGATCAACTTCAGTGCAATTGGTGCACTAATGAGGCGGAGCTACGAATGCATATTGCATTACAAGAAATGCAAATGTTTTGTTGCCATAATGATGATGCCATATGCATTCTGCCTTGCATTGCATTTACACATGCATTGTCCGAACTAAACCTAACAATTATGGCCATAGTGCCACTATGGAAGTGCATTTAATTTTGCAACTATTTGGCATTTTCAGTGACCTTTTTGCAGTGATGAATGAAGGGAGATGACCTAAACATGTTACTCGATTTTCTTGAATTTTGAAAACTATTAGCTTGTGCAGCAGCAGCAGTGCGTGTTTTCACTATGCTGCAAATCCAATTACGGTGTGCATTTTATATGTGTGTTTGTATGTGTGTGTGAATTTTCCCAGCGCAACGCAGTACATAATTCCAGGAAAGAAGCCTCCAAAAAGCTGGCAACAACTAATCGAATTATGAGCGGAAAGTGAAGGTAAGGGAAGAGGAAGGGGAAGGGGAAAACCCAATGCGCAGTACTCACTAATCCAGCATTTCGATATCCTCCTCGCTCTCCTCGTCGCCCTCCTCGTCCAGTCCCTCCTCATCGTCATAGAAGCGGGCTTCATCCGCCGCATTGGTGCCCCCAAAGCGCTCCCTACTCCTCTCCCTCTCCCTATCCCGGTCCCGCCCCCGCTCCTGCTCCCTCTCCCTCTCCCTTTCGCGTTCCCTGCCGCGATTTTGCATGCCATTGGTGGCGTTTCGAGCCCGCGAATTGGCCGGGGAATCGGAGGCGCCACGGCGATGGCGACGACTACGCGTGGACAGACCAACGCCCTGCTCCAGTTCCTCCTCCTCCTCGTCGCTCTCGATCTCAATCTCGTCGAGATCCCGCTGGCTGATGCTGCGCTCCGGCATTTCAACGCGTTTGTCTATCGAATCAATCGAATCACTTGCAAAAAAAAAAATGTATATGTGCTGTCGATTTATTCAATTGTTCACACCACACGAAGAGTTCTGTGTAGAATTCGGGGAAAAATAAACGGCAAAAATTGTTTTCGACTTCAGTTTTGGCCACCCAAGTTAGACTTGCACCGAACGCACTCGAAACTGCAATTGGCGTTGAAAGCGCGTTGCTTTCTCTGCGTTTGGCAATTGGCACACAAGTCCAAAGACTCGATGGGGCTTCACATCGCGAGACCTTAGCCAGAGGTGCTGGCCACGTCTCAAATGGCTAATTCAATTAGCCATTGCTCGCAGTCCAAGCGCCACAAAGTTGCGTCCATTCAATGCCCTCTAGTAATTACTATTTATTGTTAAGATATTAATAATAATAGTATAATATTTGGATTTTGTGGTTAAAAGTGTGTAAAAGTATGCAGCTTCAGAGTAACTCATCGCATTTCCCCATTGAAACGCCATTGTTGCCTACTTTTGGTTTTCACATAAATCCTAAATATGCCTAAAAGTATGCAGCAATAAAAAGAATTGCAGCTTTAGGCATTAATCCTGCATTTATTCGCATTTAAATATTATTTAGCAGTACAATAATTTAATTCTACATGTATCCAAATTTTTTAATAAAAATAAAAGAAAACTATATATTATTAGTGCATACATTTAGACACCCTTGAAAGTTATTCTCCACTTATGTGGACTCTATATATGAAATTACTTTGCACCTTAATCTTAAATACGCCTAAAAGTATGCAGCAAAAAAAGAATTGCAGCTTTAGGCATTAATCCTGCATTTATTCGCATTTAAATATTATTTAGCAGTACAATAATTGAATTCTACATGTATCCAAATTTTTTAATAAAAAAAAAGAAAACTATATATTATTATTGCATACATTTAGACACCCTTGAAAGTTATTCTCCACTTATGTGGACTCTATATATGAAATTACTTTGCACCTTAATCTTAAATACGCCTAAAAGTATGCTGCAATAAAAATAATTACAGCTTTTGGCATGAATCCTGCATTTATTCGCATTTAAATATTATTATTGCATACATTTAGACACATTTTAAAGTTATTCTTGACTCTTAACTTCTCACACTGTTACAAACTGAGCGGAAAACCCATTAGCTTTCGCAAATCGCAGATAACAGGGTACCACCTCGACGGTCACTCCAAGAACACATTCTCCTCACTTTGTCCATTCGATTTGCTCCATCCACATTTCTGCCTTCGAAAGGCAACTGAAAACGACGAAGAGGAGCAAATAATGCTGAAATGGGTCAGCGATTTTCGGGGGCGACATTGTGACGATAGGAAGGAAGCCCTTCGCACGTGCTGCTCACCTGTGCTAAATGGAATGGAGGTGGGTCAGGTGAGTGGTCAGTGAGGTGAGTGGGTGAGTGGGCGAGTGGGCGAGTGGATGACATCCGAATTCGCCACGTCGGCAGGAAACGCCTTACTCAATTGAGGTAATCAAGTGCTCGTATTACTTAAATTGTGATTAAAACTATTTTCTGTGATGGCTATTTGGCCATTTGATTGGCCATTTGATGCTGTGATTACTTTTTTTATGGCCTTTCGAAGCTCGCGTGTTTTCTTTTCGCTTATCGCATCCTCAAATTCGAAGTTGGCAGTAGCGAAATTATTGACAATTATATTGGCTTAGCTGATTTGCTTGGTTGGTTGGTTGGTTGGTGTTTCCGCAAAAATGCCACCGCCCCTTTTTTGGTACCATCTTTGCCATTTGTTTTTCACTCAGCTCATAAAACCATAAAAAATTTAAATGAGCTGAGCCCGCAACGAGCCCGATTTAATGAGCCATTTCAATGCCGCGGAGCCTCTGGAATTGTTTCGCAACCAAAACTGGCGCGGTGTATCGACATTTTTTATGCATTTATCCGTACATTTGTTTTTAATAATGCTGTAAAATAAACAAAGCGAAAAATACGGAAAGACTTTGCATACAAGAGGATGCTTAACATTTCATTTCAAACCATGTATACATGTATTATTATAATTAATTTAAGTGAAACAAATAAGTCTCCATTGTTTTAAATCCATCATGGGAATAATAAATACCACAATATCATACTAATATTTTTCTAATACGTATGTTCTAAGTCTGCCAGCAAGACAAAGTGCCAGGTGAGTAATTAAAATCGCTGATTAGCATTAAAAGGCCTTAAATTCTGTTTCTCGACTTGCCATAAATCTTTTGCTTCGACAAAATTTCAGTCCAGGGGTCAAACTGCCAATTATTTAAGTGCACCTTAATTGAAGTCGTTGCACTAACGATAATTTGAAATTTGCATAAGCAAAAAGCAAAAACAAAATACAAAAAAAAAAACGTGTGTATGCTGATAAATTGCTTTTTGCGGAGCATGTGAACGACGGTCATTGCCAAGGGCGCAATACTTTTGCCGGCAACTGTGACGAAAGCAGCCGCAGCCGGCGACGGTCAGTGTGGCAATTAAAAAATAAATGGTAAAATAAGAAATAAGAAATATATGTATATACATTGAGCCACCACGAGACTCGCAGCACCGAAAAGGTGTCAACTCAGACAACCTTCAATGGCTTCACATTGACAATAAAAATCTGAAAAAAATCTGCGACCAAAAAAGCACGCGGAAGAAACAGAAAAATCGAGAAATCTCAATGGCAGCGAATTTGTGGTCCTCTTTAAAAGGAGTATAAACTATGTTCTCAAAATATATAAAGAATGTAAGTCTCATATGGCTAATAACTTTGAATATTAGTAAGTAAGCCCGCATTTTGTAGTGAAGTTCGTTAGGCCATAAAAGACGGAAACTAACCTGTTGTTGAACGCTTAAAAAAAAGCTAGTTATGACTTACTTATTTTACTCAACCTTTTTGCTTCACATCTCTGAGGTATGTACAGTGATTCTTATCAGTTGAATGACCGCCAGCGAGTTTGGTCATAAAGTTTTTATGTTGGGCCAAAAGGCAACGACCAAGTCAACGTGCGTTTTTCGAGGCGGCCAATTCCTAGTGCAGAATAAATAACGCATAAACACAAATCCACGATTTCAGCCAAAAGCGGTAGCACAGAGAAATACAAATAAAAACAACGCAGCAACAAAAAAGCCACAAAACCAGAAGTGTAGACTACCAGATACCCACTAGTCTATTTTCATCTTGACTTGCCTAAAAGCCCCAGGAGTAATGGGTACTTTTTGGCTGGTTTACAAGTTTAAATAATCACAATTTTTTGTAAGGGGTACCAAAATTATCAAAAAATTGTGTAAAATTCCCAATTTGAAATGCAAAGCTATTGGGATTTGGATAACAAGCTCAACATATTTTACAAATATATTCCATATATTTCTAATGTTCTGATCAAAGTACTGATTGCTGTTTATTCCACAAATAATATACGGGTTTTTACATTAGTGTTGCTAAAAAATGTATATTTCCCATACGAACGGTGGCAAATTAGCGACGCACCTCAAAACAAATAACAATTCGAGTATAAAGTCGTTTATAATAGATACACAACTTCTGCACACTTTTGATGATAAAACGATGATGTTTTAACACATCAGGGGCGCCCACGATCTTATCAGTTGGGAATGTTCTTTGCTTATCGCTGCCGTAGAGCAAACACTTTTCGAAAACGAGCGTTAAACAAGACAAATTATTACAGATGTCGTCACTATGGTGATTTGCTAAATGTTACCTAATGGTGTTTAATTGTTAAGCATGCTAATTTATTTTATTTTATTTTTAAAAGTAAATTAACTGTTTTCAGTATTTACTTCTAAATGAAGTTATGAATTATTTTTTAAACTGTTGTTAAGCTTTAAAATTTAAATGAAATCGATTTCACCATTTACAAAAAGCTTGAAATCTCCATTTACAAATTCTAATTGGCTTACTCTCACTCTCTCTTTTCGCCCAGCTCCAATTGGGAATGGGGACTACCAACAAAATGGAATCAAGTTCAAGGCCACGATCGATTGATAGCCATCTCTGTCGCACGCGTTGGATGTGACTCACCTGCTGATTGGAATGAAGCTGCGCTGCTGCTCCTCCGCTGTCGGCGTTGCCTCTGCAACGTCATCGTTGGCAGCGGCAGTGGCAGAGGCAGCGACCTCTGACGTCACGGGGCGGTAGATCAAAGGCTTCACGTTGCGTTCGAAGTCGTCGAGGAAAACGACATCGTGCACGGGAATGATGCGGTGATCGGTGACGTTGAAGTGCAGATCGCGAAAGGGGCCGTTGAAGAGGCAGCGCAGCGGTGACGTCACCAGCACAGCATCCTCTGGAGGTAACTGTAAGTATGTAAATATGAAAATAGGTAAACAAAAATTTATAACATCTCTTCTTTTTATCTTTATCTATGTATTTAGGAGTAGATTTATGTGAGCTCAGTTCAAATATTTGCCAATTTATGTTTGGCAATAGCTGCAATCAGATACACCGCAACAAACATCGCATGCAAACATCAGATAAGATTTTCAGATCCAGTTTCAACTAAACTACGAGTATTATTGATACCCTGTAGCTGAAAACTGCAGAAAAAACGCGCGTTTTTTACCTTGATTTTGCCATTGGTCGCCGAGAACATTGAGATTTTGAGATTTCACAGATTGCAGAGATTTCAAAGATTTCAGATGAGCAACAAATCAAATAAAATGCACAAGACACACAGATACAACACACACACATACACATGAATGATCGTGTGCGGCAGTATGCGTAGAACGAAGAAGAGGAAGCAGCGACGAAGCAGAAGCGACAAATTGGACACGCGTGCGTCGCGTTGGTTGGATTTTGGGTTTTCTTATTGGACTGCCTTTTGTGTTGCCACTTTTACAACGCTTTTCTAGCGTTTTCCCGTTTTACTGTCATTATCAATTGATTTTCGCAGGGCTTTTCTTTTAATTTACTACTTGGTTTCATTTAGCTTCGCTGCTCTTTTGCTTTATTCATTATTTGATTTGTTTACGTTGCTATTTCCCAATTTATTTGCCTCTTTTCACAACATTTTCTTTCAATTAGGACGCACACAAACACCAAAAAAAAAAAAAGACACGAACGCCACTTGCACAATTGAAAATAACAACAAATTAATGGGAACGCGCGAAATACGGGCTGCTGCGGCTGCGCCTTCACTTTTCACTGAAACAAAAAGCACGTAAATAAAATTGAGACGAGATTTTGGTTTTTGTTGTTGATTTCTTTGCCGATCGCTCTGCCGCCGCTCGACTGCGCTGCCCGCGACTCCGCGCTCTTCCAATTGGTCCAATTGAGATCAAACAGCTGGTGAGCACTCGGATCGCAGATTGCCGCTGTCTGGCAACACTGAGCAGTGGAAAAGATGGCCAGACTGCGAGAGCTTGCGATGAGCGATAGTTTTAATATATATCAATAACTCTCGACCTATCCGTTGAAATATACACGCTAAAATAAAATGTTATACATAAAGTATACAATAAAATGTGTTATATGCATTGAAATATGTAAGTTACATAAATACATATTACATAATACAGTGAATAAATATATCATTTTGATGGCCAATAAGACAGGTATAGCATTCCACAATGTTGGATTTCGTGAAACGTAGTCAGTGACTTAATATTAGGTCTATGAGTGGGCAACAAATAACATTTAATAAAGAATATTATTTAATTAAGGATTTCATTGTTATTGATAATTAATTAAGATACAAAAGCAGTTACATTTGTAACATTTTAAATCATAAATAAGGTGTTTGATAATAACACTAATCGATGTCTTTCGATTATTTTGTCACGTAGAGTCACGCAGACAAGCGCTCATCTCTAGCCTCACCTCTCTCTTCAAAAACGATAGAACTGGCAAAAATAAAAAAACGAAGCAAGTGCTGAATTTACCGAATCGCCGCCTCGAATCATCATAATATCATAGTTGATAAGGTCTGCCATTTGATCGGGTAAGTGAAAGACTTAACGAGAAACATAAAAATTTCCTAAAATTCGAGAAAAATCGGGTAAGTGGAAGGAAAACAAATGAGCGCATACAGTTAGTTACACACACGCGGCGGCCGCTACTGCTAGTGTGTGTGTGTGTGTGTGCGTGCGCGCTTCCGAATGTTTGTGTTCAACTGAAGCGGCAAAAACAAGTGCATAATCTTGTAAATATACGCATTTCCCCATCGCAAACAACGCTATCCACTCAAATTAATCAGTTTTCATGCTGAAAGTGCCATCTTAGTTCATTTGGCAGCTGCAAATTGGAAAATAAAAGAGCAATTGGCCCGCACATGTATGCGAGTGTATTGGTGGCTGCGGCAAGTGCGAGCGAGATGGGGCGTTGCGTTGCATGGAGCATATCCTCTTTCTCTTTCATTTTTGTTGTTTTTGTTGATTTTTTTTTGTTTAATTGTTTTATGATTCTAATAAATATTTATGCGATTTTTGATTTTTGCAGATCTGGCGGAATAACAATAAACTTGGAAAGTCTCGGAATCTATAGGACTTTGCAAAAAACGCTTAATAAGAAAGTATGTAAGTGCAAATGAGTTAGAAGTTGTCATAGTTGCAATTTGTAAGCCATTAAAGTAAAAAAGCGCTCTTTTTTAATATTTAAAGAAGGAATCTGCTAACTTCCTTCATATAAATTGATGCCAAGCAAATGTAATGAGTACTTAAAGCTCTTACGCAGCATTGGCTATCAGTTTATATACACTGCAGTGTATAGTATCGCTTAAACACACATGGAGCAATATCACCAATGTGCCATCTTTGCCTTGCAGATCACCACCATGTCGCACACTATCTTGTTGGTTCAGCCGGGTGCCCGTCCGGAGACCCGCACCTATTGCGACTACGAGAGCGTGAACGAGTGCATGGAGGGTGTGTGCAAGATCTACGAGGAGCACCTGAAGCGCCGCAATCCGAACACACCGACCATCACGTACGACATCAGCCAGCTGTTCGATTTCATCGACACGCTGATGGACATCAGCTGCATGGTGTACCAGAAGAGCACCAACACCTATGCGCCCTACAACAAGGACTGGATCAAGGAGAAGATCTATGTGCTGCTGCGCCAGGCGGCCTTCAGTTCCAATGCCTAGAAGCCACACGGGACGATACCAAATAATGCGTTGATGCTACGCTAATGCATGCACCAACGAGCGCAACCACAACTATAACAACAAACAACAGAAGAAAAAAAAAACAACTAAAAGAAGAACAACAACTAGAGAAACAACCGAGGAAACACTCGTTGATGGAGGGGCATCGATTGGGGAAACGCTGCTCCCGACTAGATCGCCAAATGACAACAACTTTTTGCAGCATAACACAATGCAAACCACAAAGAGAACGAGAAACTGTTTAACTTAGAAATGGAAAACTTACTTTAAACGTACTAATATATACTGTATATACACCCAACTGACAACTGTGTGTTTTTGCTTTGGACCATGTTCATTGTGTTGTACGGCAGCCACAGGTTAAGGTGTTCAATGTGTTCTTACTGATAGCGAACTGTTTGTTGTAAACTCTATGGCAAGTGTATTTTTGTATGCTTGCCCTGCTAGTTTAAGTCTGCAGTGTGTCGAATAATAAATTACCATCAGGATGCTGAACATATATATACATTTGTATCGAGAGATCGCATCCATAACTATACATAACTACCACTTTTCCACTCAATCGTGCAAACTGGCACTCAATGTGAACGAAGTTACACAAAGCAGCTGAAAGGTTTTCAAGATCTTTACCCCCCAACCCAACCAGTAGTAGTAGTAAGCCCGATAATTCACACCCGTGGCTTTATGGCCAGTTTAAGTAAAACAGAACCTTTGGCCGCAGATGCTAAGTGACCTTGGGATGCCAGGGGGCCACATATCCAATCCCATACGATCGGATAACGAACTTGGACCGCGAATCGCTTGGCTGCGCTGCATTGAACTTGGCGTGCGATATTTAATTAGCTCCGCGACAGCATTTTGTTAAATATACATATATGTGTAACTAGCGCTTCCAGCGCGGGCTATCGACCTCATAGATGCTGCTTACTAGTGAAATTGCTGCGAGTGTGTTCGTTCAACTGGCAATAAACATAGGGTTTATAGTTCCCCATTATCATAGGGTAATCATTCTGATGAATATTAATGATGACTATTTTATTGTTCAGACAAATATATTCGCCACTTGTGCGGATATGGTAAAAAACACTGATTTCTAACTACAGAACAGCGACTGTACATTTTATTACAAAGGTTCAGAGTTGAGAAGTTCAACGTAGATTGAGCAAAATGTGTCACAAAAAAAAAAAAGCAGTATTATCCTATGACCTCAATAGTTTCTCCTACTTCTACTCCAACTCCGTCGCACTTTTTACAGGGTATGCCATAACGACAGCTGTGCGAAAAACCGTGCATAGTTTTTATAGAATATTTTTCAAACTGGTTTTACATTGCATTGTGGCGGCCGCTTAACCCCCGCGTTTTTCTGAACGGCCATCTCACGCACTTTCAATGTCACTTGCTCCGCTTTTGGCCAGAAAGCAGAGCGTTTGGGACATTTTGGGGTTTTTTTTCAGTTTCCTTTTTTGTTTTTTTTTTTTTTTTTATATAAAATACTATTCTTAACCGGCGTTACAAATGTAGTTGGCTAAACAATAAGCGTTAACAGCTAAGTGGGGGTGCATGGGGAATATATTGTGGACCTGGCTAATGGCGCATCGGCCGCTGTGCCTCCTTCTCCACCTCATACTCGTACTCCACCTCCAGTTTGGGTTTGCGTCGAAGGAAGACTTGCGATCTCCTGGCCCGCTTCGCTTTGCTGGCGGTTTTCTTGGCTGGCACTTTGGTGTCCTGTTTGCGATTTAATTGTTTGTTAAGTTCGTTTCTTGCAATTTGCATTTAGTTTATATATGTTATTTTTTGGCAATTTTCTGGAGCTATAACTTTGCGCGCACTGAATGGAAACCACGGCAACTGAATGAAAAGCGGCGAACGCTCGAAAGCTCTCACAGCAACTCAGTATTCTAAGCTGCGAGCGGGCAGAACTCGTTTGCTATTTCTAAATATGGTTATTTCGGAAGGTGCTATCGCTGGCAGGATTTCCGAATAACGTATGCTCTAAATTGCAATTATTTACGTACTATTTTAGACTGCCGCTCAAAAATGAATCTTGTATACAAATATTATAAATCATCGGAAAGACTACCTCAATATTATCACAATCTCTTTTAAAAGGATTTAGAAATCCTTGCGACTATGCTACATCATGTAATGCTTCAGAAAACTGCCAAAAAAAAACGATGATGCATGACCAGAAACACTACCTCAATATCATCAGCATCCGCATCGTCATCCTCGTCGGACTCCTCGAAATCGCTGCCCACTTCGACCTCTTCCCGCTTGCCGGAATCGCTGTCGTAGTCATCGTCCTCCTCCTGATCATCATCATCATCATCATCATCCTCCTCGTCCGTATCGGCTTCCACGAACTCCTCGTCGAGCAGGGATCTCTGGACTTCGATGGCTTCGCGGGAATCGTCGGCGTCCACCTCCATTTCGCGCTCCAGCTGCTCGTCCTCATCCTCGTCGTCGAGTTCCTCCTCGTCCTCGTCCACACGTTCCGCCTCCAGAGCCTTGTTGAAAGCGGTCTGCGAGAAGTTGTAGATGTCGCGGTAGGTGCCATGCTTCAGACGATCCATCAGCGCCTTCTCGATGTGATTGTCGATCTTGGCGGCCACCAAGGCCTTCTCCTCGCGCCTCGCCTCCCGCCGCTCGATCTTCGTGGACAGCGGCACAATGAGCTTCTGGCGGCGCAACTTCAGCCGGCGCATTCGCATCAGATATTGGGTGATCTTGAGGAAACGCTGCTTATTCTTGGCGATCATGTATTTGGGCCAGAACACCAAATTCTCGTTGATCTGCTCGATGGCCTTCTCGAAGTTCCTGGACAGCTTGATCCGCTCCCACAATTTGCTGGGCATGTGCGATCTCTCCGCCGTTTTGATGAACAAATAGATGATGCCCTTCTCCTCGCGAACGGTGGCATATTGCGAATTGGCCAGGGGACAGGTTCTGCGGGTGCACAGACCCGTGAGATTGTACTCATGGCGGCAGAAGGTGCGTGTGTCGGTTCTGTGTGGTTAAGATAACATTAAATATACATATCTTTCGACATAAGCGCACATTTAACTCACTTCACTTTGTGCGAGCAAAAGGACTTGTTGATGATGCTCCAAACCACCTGGTAAATTGATAAATTGCCATTAGCTTACTAACTCTCTCGATTTATCCACTTGCTACTCACATCGTCGTGCTGCATGGCGCCGTTCTGTTATTAAATAAATGGTACCAACCAAATAAAACCACCAATTTAATTTGGAACACGTGCAACTCAACTCACAATATTGCGCTATCGATAGTTGTATGCCGCCGGTTGCCCAAATCGATAGCACCGATGACCGTTTTGATGACAGTTGCGATAGCCAGAGTGGCCAGATGGCAGAGAGTTCAAACAGGCAAATTTGTAAATAGTTTTTATTAAAAATTCGTTTCTTATATCAAATTCCCCTCTTTATTTTTAGGAAAAAACAATTATAACAAGTTTTTTATTAGCAGCATATATTTGTTTACGTGTCTTTATCCTTTTGGCAAATGAAATTCAGTTGACTAGTACAAAAATATGAGCCCAATTCTTGTCGAGATACCGCAATGCAAGATTTGCTGTCGTAAGTTTTATTTTTTTTCCTTTGATATACCGCTGATGGTTTTCCAGAAGCCAAAGATACAAACTTTTCCGTATTCAAATTATTTATGCCCGACCAGGACCAATATAAATTTAACTCTGCTTTAATGGCAGTAAGTTCCTCTTCGCTTTCAAAAGCCGCCAAGTAACCGCCGATTTTGCGACATGCTTCTGCCGCATCAGCCCAATTCTTTCTCACAATATTTTCTATATAGAATGCTCGTTTTCCAATCAGCTTAAACTTCGGTGGCGGAGGCTCCACTGTGGTGGTGGAGTTTACTTCAAAACTGCTTTTAATTTTCTTGCCGTGGTTTTTTATTCCATCCAGTTGGGCTTCTTTTTTGCTGTGTAACTTCACTTTTTGGCTGGATAAATGCCTTGCTATGTGTGGAATCGCCAAGATCCTATCCAATTTGGAATTGATTTCACTCATTAAATCCATCATCGAACGCTGATTGTTTAGACAGCTTTCATTATCCAGTGGCTTTCCCAAGGATCCTGGCAAAACCAGAGCAATTAATATCACAAAATATGTTGGCTTCAGCATTTTAAATAACAATGTTCACTGGAGGATAGCTTTTATATAGAACTAAACTCGAGCTCTGTATATATAATAACTCTTTTTTTAAGAAAAATTATTATTATTATGCGTTGTCGCATCGATTAAGTGTAAAATAGTTATGATTCTCGTTCTTTGGGTTCAGAGAATTTAAATGAATTCTGCTCGAAATCTGTAAAAATTTGATTCATAGGAAAAATATCTGATAACAATTGCCAGAAAATTCCCATGAATAGGTTGACTTTACATGCTCATGAATGAGTTATATGCCTGTGTCTAGGATTGTGTGTAATTGTTTTTTCCAGCTTTGTTTTACAATAATTTTATAATTAAAAGTAACAAAGTATTGCTTCAAATGAAATATTTTTAATATCACTACGATGTTGCCACCCTTGGACAGCATACAACGAGCAGAGTTGCCTCTTCTTCAGCTTTAGATCAAAAGCGTTAATATTTATATATCTTAAAATATTCTCTGCACAGTAATGTCGCTGGTGCAACGATCTGGCAGCCCTGCGCACAGCCGGCAAAACAGCTGATTAGAAAGAGACAGCACGAGGCTGCAGTTGTACAAAAATCGCCTCTTATTTATATATTTTTATTTTCGCTAAAGAAGGCGCAGCGGGCGGTGGGCGGGGCAAGTAACCGCAGGCGGAACAATCGACAGGCGGAAAATTCAGCCCAGACTGCAAGAGTGCCAGAGTGCCAGAGCAAAGTGAGTAGGTGACCAGCAGCGAGATGACGAGTCGCCAGCGAACTGTGATTATATTCAAATCGGAGTCGGAAAGCAGCGATGTGTACGCGGAAACGCTGGAGAAGCACGATTTCAATCCGGTGTTTGTGCCCACGCTGAGTTTTGGCTTCAAGAATCTGGAGGAGCTGCGCGCCAAGCTCCAGAATCCGGACAAATATGCCGGCATCATTTTCACATCGCCGCGCTGCGTGGAGGCTGTGGCTGAATCCCTGAATCTGGGCGAGCTGCCCGGCGGTTGGAAGATGTTGCATAACTATGCCGTCGGCGAGGTGACCCACAATCTGGCGCTGAGCACCTTGGACCAGCTATTCACCCACGGCAAACAGACGGGCAATGCCCGGGCACTGGGCGAATATATTGTGGACACGTTCGATGGATCGCGGGCACTGCCGCTGCTACTGCCGTGCGGCAATCTGGCCACCGATACGCTGCTCTCCAAGCTGGCCGAGAATGGCTTCTCTGTGGATGCCTGCGAGGTGTACGAGACGCGCTGCCATCCCGAATTGGGCGCAAATGTGGAGCGGGCACTGGAGATCTATGGCGACTCGATCGAATTCCTTGCCTTCTTCTCGCCATCGGGCGTCAATTGTGCGCAGCAGTACTTCACCAGCCGCCAGCTGTCGATGGACAAGTGGAAACTGGTGGCCATCGGCCCGAGCACCAGGCGTGCCCTCGAATCGCTGGGCCTGAAGGTCTACTGCACCGCCGAGCGGCCGACGGTGGAGCACCTGGTCAAGGTGCTGCTCAATCCGCAGGACAGCCGGGAGCGACTACTCAAGGAGCGCGAGCGGATGGCCGCCCTCGAGAATAACATTTAAGATGCGTAATCCTAAGATTCGTTAAGCAGTTTCGCAGCTCCATCGCAGTGCTCCACACAGCTGACGAAATCCCCTCGCGTTATCCCCACACATCTAGCAGCTCGTTTACTCGTTTACCCAGGCTTAATCATCAGATCCATCATCTTTACGAGTACAAATCCAAATGGAGATCGTATAGCCTGAACCTTGTAGTTAACCCTAAAGTAACTATGATCTAACAAACTGTAATTTCGTTTTATACCTATCGACGAATCGGTAATGCTTAAAGTAACATGTCCCATTTAAATTTGTAACAACATATTGTGAAAATTCAGGGCTTTGGTTGTGAAAATTGAAAGCGTAATCGTTATAATTTCGAATTACTGTCCAAGTGTTTCTCACTCGATTAGAAATCCAAGGATAGGCAATTAGTTTCCTGATCGAAACGTAAAAAAAGACTAGAACTCATGGTTTGTTTTTTCGATTGACCTCCGAGCGAGTACAAAATTAGCGGGCATGAAATGCCGACGTCTTTATTTTCTGTTTACTATTGGATTAAGCTGAATAAATTGTTTCTTTTCTAAATTTAGTTGGTCGTCTTTGTGGGTCAAATAGATGGCGGCAGAGAAGAAGAGTAGATTTAGGCAATTACGTTTAAAGTTAACCAATTGTGTTTGGAGTTTTTACTTGATTCTATTGTTGGGTTTATTTCATAAGTTTCCTTTAATTGTGAATGGACAAAGAAAGCTTTTTTTTAATAAATTATAAAGACCCCTTTTTAACTGCCTTGAATTATTAATTTTTCATATATATCCAAATATTATTTATATATTTATAATTAAAATTATTTAAAATTGACCAAAAGAACGAATATTTTAAGAATCGACTTTTGAAATGGTGCGAACAGTGGCAACGCTTGGATTGGAGATTTACACGGCGCTACCAGATCGACAACTTGCGCTGCGGCAACCTTCAACGCGATAGTATCGATTTAGGTTCCATCTCCTTTTGTTTTTCGTTTTGGCTCTTTTTTTTGCGTTTATTTGATTTTTCCTTTCGTTTGCGAAGCAACAGGAAAACAAAGAAAGCCCCCGAAAAACACGCGGCAATTGGAAAAGAAACGAAATGTAAGTGGAAATCAAAATAAAACTACGAAATTCCAAGGCACAAGATAAAAGCGCAACAAGCGCACACACACACACACAAGCACGCGGCTCTCTTTCACACACACACGCATACTTTCACACACCGGCAAAAGTTGAGCGTTGGAAAAAAAAAACGGTTTTTATTGTCCGCTTTTTTTTTATTCGTGTTGCGATTTGCTTAACGTCGAGAACTCAATTTTTTTACGTGTGTGTGCAAAAATAAAACTAAAAGGAAAACCTATGAAAAAGCCTGAAAAATAATAAAAACACAAGTTTTCCCATTGCCGGCAAGCCAAAATAAAAAGTGCTCTGCATGTGGATGTGTGTGTGAGTTTTGCATACTTTAACTGTCTTTTTTCTTTTCATTTTTACTCTAAATAATAAGAAAGAATTGTGAAACAAGCGAAGAAAGAAGAAAGAGTGTAAAGCAAACGCTGAAATACCGGTATGTGGCAGTGTGTGTGCGAAAGAGAGGGAAAGACTGATTGGAGTGTGAGTCATTAACCGGCATTAAAAAACAGCTAAAATAAATAGCCACTTTTCAAATTAAATGGCAATACAACATAGTTACAAATAAATAGTAACATCAATTATCTTGCCTCCCTCTCGCACGCACACAAAGCCTCTGAAAGTCGGTTAAATAGTCATTCGGCGTCAGAGCGAGAAAGCGCTAGAATTTTGGGAGTGAATTTTAAATTTTTTGGGCAGCTGCTGAAAGTCAAAATGCGTGTGTGATTGGGTGTGAATGTGTGTGTCTAAAGCGTGTGAAAATTGCAGCCGCCACTCCAACCACCGTTTTTCCCAAAGTTTTTCACCTTTGTCTCGCCCTTGTCTCCTCCCCTACGCTCCATCCCTTTCGCACACTTATCCCATTAGCATGAAGTCGCATTTTCCAGTTAGAATATCGCGCTTCCAGTTGGAACTGCGTAAGGCGCTTTTCCTTCCAACCAGATTAACTGGCGATCGGAGTTGGCTACCAAAGTAGCTAGAAAATAGCTAGCACATTTTGCAGACAAAAAAAACTGTTTATTCTAGATTTTCTTGTAAATTTTTATAGGCAACTATGATAGCAGAAATAAATATTTGATTGATATATTGTATTTATTATTTTTGGCTTGATTTTCGCTATCATCATTTGAGTTTCACAGATCTACCAGTAAATTCTGTGCATAGTCATCTTTTATGGACCCATCTCTACTCTGATATCATGACTAACTGGGGATCCAAAGCTCATCGCTATCGAAGCAGTTTGACGGCCCGTTTTTAATACGGGTCCGAAGAGCTGTTAGAATTTCCCGCTCTGCCACTACTTCCCCCTTATATCGTGTTTGATTATTTATTATTATTGAACCGGGACACTTTCAGGCTGTTTTAATGCCTGTTCGATTCCGATGTCTGCTTTCTTTTGTGATTTGTCATGTATGCGCATTGTCAGGGTCTCAGCACACAAACCAGATGGCAGATTCAAGATCAGTTGTACATTAAAAAGCTATGGACAAATAATAGTCTTTTTCAAATCATTCATGAAAATATGTAGAAATGAAAATGAAAAGTGTGATCTCTTAATAACTGGTCGTATATTGATCATATATCTTTCCCTGCCCATCTTTATCGGCGTCTCGCTCTTTTTCTCACATTCCCCGGGCAATTTGTAACGGTTTTGTGTGGCACTGAGAAAGCGACAAAGTTGTCAGCTTCTTCATTTCTCAAATGAACGCTGTTCAATGCGCCGAAACAAGTTGCTGGAAATCGATCGAGTCCAAGCAACAGGCATAGAAATTTGCATGCCTCAGCTAGTGCGACTATCGTATACCCTGGAGAGTGGGCCCTTTCTCATTAATCAATGATCCAATAGCAATGAAAAATGTTGTCAGACATAGCATATTGTATTTATTAAACTTTATTAGCATAACTGATTAACCAACGGGTAGGCAATATACCCCTGATACCCATTAATCCCACTGGCGTAACTAGGCTAACGACCGTCTCGCTCGCACCCACACACAGCCATTGGCAGCGGATGCTGTCCGCCTTATTTTTTGTTTACACTCCTCTCTTTCTGGCACTTGGCTTTGCTGCGCGGCCATTCATTATTTGATTTATAGTTTGGAAAATGGTCAACTCTTTCTCCATGAGCTCAATTCAATTAGCACATTTCGTATTTGACTGGAAATGTGTGTGTTTTTTTTTTGTTTTTCTACGTTTGCATATTTTTTGATGCGCTCACAAAATGAAATAAGAGTAAAAATCGTTGAACACGAAAGTAAAACCGGTTTCAGCGCGCCTGTGTTGCCATTTTGGTTAGTAACTTCTCCTCCTTTGCCAACCTCCTTTCTCGATTCGCCCAGGCAGGTAAAAAGCACCCAAACTTTGAATCTAAAGATGGTAGCGTGAGGATCTCGAAGATCAACAAATGAATCACCGAGTGAATCATGCAGTTGGAAGCATAACAGACGCAGACTGGTTTCATTGCCTAACGATTTACTTAAAATGATTATCCCAACTGGGTTGCTCAGAATGTTCGAGTTAAAAGCTGATTAGTAACTCACTCAAGTGCCCAAGCGGTGTAGAACCGATTCATAACCGATACGGCACGGAACGCAAGCGTTTTACACCCGATTAATGCATTCCGAGATCCACGTGACATAGTTGACTGACTTTTCCATCCCTAAATGGCACCCACAATTGTCTGGCTGTAGCTTTTTTTTTATGTTTATGTATTTGTATTTGTTTTTGTTTTTGGGGGACTGGGAATGGCTTTTGGCCGTGTTTCGGGCCATGGATTTTGACATTGAATACACAAAATTTGCAACGAACACAAAAGGCGAAATGCGCGCGAGACACCGAAAGCAAAGCGCCTGACGTCATCGTTGCGTCTGTTTGTACCTACTACTTGTATTTATTCGGAAAAACAGAAGGGCGCAGACCGAACTGCCATCGCGGTACAGCGATCGTTGAGTACTGTAGACAACTTGGGAAAATCACAGGATGGTAAAATAAAAATTAAAATTAAAATGTTATTGTATATTTGAAACCCATAAAAAGAGCTTATGATTTATGTACATATAATTAGATTCCTGTATGGAAATATTAAATAAAATATGAAAATGACAAGTGTTGTTATATTGTTACACTTCTCGGGTACTTACTGTGTCTTAAGGCATTCGCTTATTTTTGCAATTCGCTTGCAGTAATTTTTTTAAGCTGTCTGCGAACTTGAAATTTTGCGATAAAAGGAAAGGATCTTCCCTCTCTTTCTACCACTCTCTTGCCCCGATTCTCCCGCTCTCTGGAAATGCTCTCTTCTGTTTGTTCAGGCGTCGGCTTTTTATTTTTCGTTCATTTATTTACATATATTCCTCTCCAGTTTAGTTTTTTGTATTTTTTTTTTTTGGGTGCAACAAGTGTGCGGTGTTTTGTTGTTTTTGTACCGTTTTTTATGTTAATTAACCAAAACGAGTTGTTGTTCGTGTGTTTGCTATGCTTGACTAGTTAAGCGCGTAGGGAGCAAAAGAGATGGAGAAAGAGCGCACGAAAGAGAGAGGATGAAAGATCATTACGTAATGGGGAAAACGTTGCTTTCAAATTCTCCAGTGTTGCCACCTGATGACACTTGTTACGCTCCGCGATCTTGAATGGCGACCCTCTTTTTAACCCTTTTTTTTTTTTTGCTTATTTTAAACTTGCTTATAGTTGTCTATAAAAGTTGCATATCTGAATTTTTTACAACCGATTAAAAACGTTTTCGAACCTTACTTTTTATAAAGAAATTTTTCATAATCATCTTTTTGGTGGTCGAAGCATTTTGGCCAACGTGAATTGGCAATACTGGTTGTAAAGTCGCGTGACTCGTTTTTTTTTTGACCGCACATAAAATTCAAATTTTTGTTGTTTGTTTACCGATCATCTTTGCATTCTCTCGCTCGCTTTTATTTCTCTCCGATTGCATTTCATTTTGACTCCTTCTTTTGGCCTAACTCATTTACTCATTTATTTCGGACTCTTGCTACGTGCAGAATCGCAGCAATCGCCGCTCAGAAAGAAGAGAGAAAGGAGTTGGCGGGAGAGTTGGAGTGACCAAAAGAGAGAGAGAGAGGCTCATAAGAGAGTAGACTTATTCTAGCAACCATCTCATGCCTTTTAATAAATCAAAGTTTTCCAAGTGAGTAATTCTAACCCGCCCTTCACCCAATTATCCAAAAGCAGCGGCGCGAGAAAAATTAATCAATGCAATGAGTCAGAAGAGAATGCAGCGAGATAAGTCTGTAGATAAAGATAAATATGTGAGGACCGGATATTCACTGGGTCATTTAAAGTTGGAGCTTGAGAACTTCTTGGGAAATCTCGTGATCTACAAAAGCTAGGCCACTCATTTTTGGAATGGCAACTGCTGTGCTCTTCAGCCGCAATGTGTTTATTTTAAAATGTGTTCCCCTCACCAAAAACTAGGGATCAATCAGAATCAATAACCATTTCA
Source organism: Drosophila yakuba (assembly GCF_016746365.2). Lineage (NCBI taxonomy): Eukaryota > Metazoa > Arthropoda > Insecta > Diptera > Drosophilidae > Drosophila > Drosophila yakuba. The sequence continues at coordinate 12,945,762 of NC_052526.2, forward strand.
ACGTTAACAACGTTTTGTACCATAAAGAAGAGTATCTGTTAGTTGAAGCTTCACTTCGGCGTTCTGGATAGTTGTACTTTACTGCCGGCGACCTCCAGACCCCGCCCCTTTCTCCGCCTCCCTCTCGCACTCCATTTAAGCATTTTCATATCTTATCTTTCTCTTTTTCACTTGCACAACACTGCGTGGGCTTTTACTTTTCTTCTTCTCGTCTCTGCTGCTTTTTTGTGTGTTGTTTAAGTGCTTTTGAAAGTGAAAGAGGCCTCGAAAAATAAAAATATAAATAAAAATGACCATCAAGGAGTTGGCGCTTTTGTTAAAACTGAGAAAAGGCTGAGAAAAAATTCTGGAAAGTTCATAGCCATTTCTCATTGTTGATCAGTTAAAGATTTTAAGAGTGATTCATTAACATTCTCAGCAGCTTGTTACTTCACTTTATGGATGGGATTAGACTTATAAAGATAAAATGTAATTCAACCCCTTAATACATTAACTTTAGTATTCGTTTTTAATGATTTTGTGAAGCTTACTAATTTCGTTCAGTAAAACGACATGATGGATAAGATTATTTGTTTGATTATTAATAGCATTTAATTTCGCTGAACATTTCTTTTAAGTCATTGAAAATGTTCGTTAAATTCTTCCTTTTTTATTTTGCTTACGCGCCAACTTGAGTGATAACACAAATTTATGTTTGCACAATTTTGCCGTATTTGTTGCTAAGTTTTTATCAATTCTCAAGTTGATAAACTTTTTTTTTGTCAAGCATGCTTCGCGTTTCAGGAACTACGTAATGTCTAATTTTGGTTCTGAGAGCATTGCTGATATCCCAAAAATGAAGATGATAGAATGGATATCATTTTAATGAAGACTGTTGTCACATACTATTGGTCTGATTTTTATAACATCTTTTTTTATAAAATTTTTTAAAAAACTTCGACAATGAGTTTCAGACATAATGAGTTTCGGTATATTCTTCGAAAGAGGTTCTTGTAGTTTCAAAATCCGCCGAGGGTTCACTGTACTCGGCTAAGCCCTGAAGTACGTTATTGGCGATATGCTCATATCGCACTGTTCTGTAGGTTTGTAAGTACATATGTTGGCATGTAGGCTTGCGAGTGCCGGAATGTTGGACCCAAGGTCTTGACGTCTGATATCGGTTACACTTGGTACTCGGGAATACGATCCGCTGGCTCTCACCCGATGTTAGCAAACTTCTTAGCACTGCTTATAGTTCTATTTCCATTTCTATTGCGTGGGATCGACTTACTATATCATGAAAGGAACGTTACGCAGGCGGTCAGAGTCGCAAATTGCAACAATGGACGGTGGATCAGCACAAACAATGCAACCATTAAGACGTTCTTTCAATAACCTGTAGCCCAACTGACCTGAATTGATTGCGGGAGTTGATAATATTCTCAGAGTTGCCTTATTGGCATTATGTATTGTATACCTTAAATTTGTCATTCTTAAGTCCGCATATATGGGTTTACGTTAATTATTTCTTATTAATGATGTTTTGATCTAATTAAATAACTATTGTTATCTATAGTGGAAATACCTTCATTTATTTATTAAATTTCAATAGATTTCAATTGTATTGAATATGTAAGTGTGAAGCAGCTCATTTCTTCTGTAACAGGGTATCCATCAGCCGAACAAAGCTCCCCCTTTAGTTGTTGTTGCTGAGCCATTATAATATTTTGCTCAACTTGCTCCGCTCCGAGCCGTTGGCTCTCTTTGCGCCAAGCGAGAGCAGCGACGCCGACGTCGGCAGCGACGCGGCAGCCGAGCGCGGCTGCGAAAAAACAGACAGTCGCGACGGCGCGCTCGTTTCAAACAGACGTTACTTTCTCTCTCTGAGCAGTCACTGATTACCGTTGTGTGCGTTGTGCCGCTGTTGCTAATGCTGTTGTTGTTGTCGTTGTGATACACACACTCTCTCTCCTTGTCGCTCCCGCAATTTTTGACGTTTTTTTTCGTGTGTTCTTTAGTGTTGATCCAACGCGAGGAAGAAGAAGAATCGTGAAGCAAGAAGAAGCGAAAACAAACTGCGGTTGGTATTTTCAACATTCAAAGACAACTTCTTTTTTTTTTTAAGTCCAAAAACTAAAGTTAAGCGCACCTGCACAGGTGTGTGTCCGTGTTTGTTTTGTGTGTGTGTGAAGCTGTGTGTTTTGTGTGCTTGTGTGGTGCACCTGTGTGAGTGTCGCTGTGTGCCCGTGTTAGTGACCAGAGGTGGACAGTCAACGGCTTTTCTAAATTGACATACTTTCTAAAAGGCAGCAACAAAAGCGCAGAGAAGCAGCAAAATCTCTGACCAGCAGCTAAAGCGTCAGCAAGTACAGTGATAACTCGCCAAAGGCGATGCCAAAGCATCTGAGACTGTTGTGGGCCGTTTTTTGAGCCGGAAATTTGTAGGGTTTATTATAAAAGCCGGTTACATCCTTTTTGTTATAGAAATGAAAATGTTTCTTTGCGTTCATTGCTTAAGCTGGAGTTAGTACAGTCCTCCAAGAGATAGACATCACTGTAGTGCCACACACACGGCAGCGGGTTAACACCCCATCCCCGTCCTCATTCCCATCTCCTCAACCGCCTCCCCTTTTGGCAGCGCGCTCATAAGCAAGTTGAAAGACTGGTGGACAGTGTAAATGACCAAAACCAAGACCAAACCCGAAACTAACCGCTATTTGCGATGGCGGAAAGTCGAAAAGTCGGAAAAGTCGACAGGAAAGAGATCCAACCGCCTCTATATATATATATGGATATGGATATGGACGGTCGTGAAATGCAATCGATGCCAAATTAGTGGTAATATGGAAGTCGATCGTGGAACAACTTCCTCTTGCGTAAGGTTTTACCGAGAAATCGATGGGGGGGATGCCAGCATAATTGGCCATTACTCGAATCGATTATGATGTTTTCGAAATCGTTTTCAAATCATTCAGCTAGGAAGCAAACTCTTTGCCTGCGGATCTTTTAAACCTGATATCTTTTTGAACCTGATATCCTATGATTTTAGTATATTCTAGTAGTCACGGCTCAGTGGTGCAGCTTACAGTTTATAAACATCACTACAATCACTCCAAGTAACATCATCATAATCCCATCATGGGTTGAATTTTTTTTCGGTGGTGGAGGGGGGGAGAGAGCGAAAAAGGGGACGGACGCCCCTGACATGCGATGATCGCTGGCAAGTTGCGCGCGTGTCTCAATGCATTTAAATTCGCTTTTTAATTTCTCAAATGATAGAGTAGTGCACATTAACGTACATTTTCAGCATTTTATTAAGCCATTTTTTATATTTTCGGAGTTTGCTTTTGCCACTCTGTGCAATGTGTGTGTGAGTGTGTGTATATAAATGAAATGTTTTATCAGGTGCATAAGCTTACTTTTTTATCTACACTCGACGCTGACCGCGTGCTCAAAAGTTGAAATTCATTCGTCGTGAAATCCCTAAAAATGTCGCATTTAAGGTCATTTTAAATGGCTTATTTATTAAAGGCAAATGAGTGAACTCTTTTTTTTAACCCGTACCGTAGTTTATATATCTATTAAAATTGTTCCAAGCTCCAACTACAAATTGCTGCATGTATTTTTAGTGGCTAATTACGTTGCAAATAGTTGGCTGCAAAGTCGAAACTCGTTTAGTAAATCCACCTGAAATCCAAAGGCCACCTGTTGAGTGATAATGGTATATTTGAGCTGGAGGAAAAGCGGTTTGTTTGCTTGTTTGCCGTCTAGCTGGCTTTTTCACTTGGTGGGTGGCAGGAGGAGAAGGAGAAGGAGGAGGGGAAGTAGGAGGAGGCGGAGGGCGAGATCATTGGCCATCTATCGTTGGCCGCATTGCTAAAATTCCGCAGCTTTCTTTTGTTGTCTCAGCCTCCAAAAGTTGTTAATTTTTGTTATTTTTTTTTCCACTGGCCGCACCCAAGTGAAATAGCCAACAACTGAATGGGAGAATTCTCTGTTTCTCGGCGGTGAAGGTCAGCTAACTGTGGAGAAGAGAGAGAGATAGACAGAGACAGAGAGAGAGTTCTAAAAACAATTTGATGACGCTTCATTGGTTTTCAATAACTTCAGCTCATTTGCATTATAAGCCCGAAAAATGTAAAAAACAAAAACAAAAACATTCCTGTTTGTAGTTCTCATTAGCGCGAAATTCATGCTGAAAATGTCAAAAAGTTGGGGTGAAAAATAAAGAACAGGTTGATTTAGGGTATTAATAGGGTGTTTAAAGCACAAAGCTATATTGATTGAGATATTATCAATATATGTTATATGAAACTTAATAAAATAATAAGCAAGCTTACATATATTTCAGCCACATTTTTGTATTGCGTATCTTAAAGATACAATTCCATACCGAAGATATAGATAGTGCAGGGTAGTCGCTACTTCTTAACACCTTACTGCCGTGTTTTTCAGTTGTTCTTTTAGCTGTTCACAAAATGCACACACAACCAAAAAACTGAAAGACAAGCTTAGGCAGCATCTTCTGCTTCTTCCTCTGCTTTTCATAGCTCGTAGTCTTTTGTTTTTTTTATTTTTTCCCCCCCTCTCCCGTTTGTGTTTTTATTATTACGTCTTTTTTTGCTGCTCTTCGAATACTTCAATTACATGTGCCCCTGTGTGCGAGCGAGGGTTTTGTCTGGTTGCTGGGTATGTATGGGCACGTTTCCACGTACGACGAAGGTGAGGAGGCGTGGCAGGGGGCAGGGGGCGGGCCACATAGTAGGGGGGTATACCTGAAAGATCGCCAGACATATTGCACTCGAGCTTCAAGTTAAACGCCGACGACGACGACGTCGACTGAGACAGCGAAGCTTTCGTGTTGCGTCAAAGTTCAAGGTGTAAAATTTGTTGCTGTTAAATGCAATAAATTTCTCATGGCATGCACTGCGAACAATTTGTAGTTAGTACTTGTTATATGTTATATATCACTTATCGTTACTTATCATAATATTATTGAACTTTCAATTACCAATTCGCAAGTTATTCTTTGTAGCTTTGTTGTAGGATGGTAATACATTTGAAACATGTTTGAAAGCGTTTTTTTTATCCGTGCTGTGCTAGAGTTAGAGCTATTATTGGCTTTATGTGCTGCCTTATTTGAAATTGCTTAAACCTGAGCTCACCATCGCCGTCAACGGCAATACAGTGAACCTCATAATCGTCGTCATTGGCGGCTTTATCATTGACTGGCGCACAGTTAAAAATAGTGAATTATTAATTGAAGAAGTGACTAATTGTGCAATTGATTGTTTGCTTTGCTCTCTGATTTGTTTTTGCTTCTTCCACACTCGATTTCAATCTGCCAAGGCAAAAATGCGGTTGTGGGACTGCGTCGAATTAAATTTAACGCCAATTGAATTTTCTATGACTCAGGTGTCGGGTGGTGTCAAGATTTTACCAAGAAACGCAGCCTATTTGGGGAAAAATTAAAGGTGTAGCAAAGTGTTGTGGGTAAAAATTGAAATGTAAATATACATAAGTGAGATGCAAAGATAATTCCGTCTCAAGTGGCAATTATGCACACATATTTTTGGCACTGCAAGTAATTGGGAATAGAGAAGTGAAGGTGAAATATTAAATATTTTGACCTCTTTGTGCAGCACTGGTGTTCAAATTGAGACAAGTGATGGTAAATGCAAATTATATTTCGATTGTTGGTGAGCTTTATAGTTGTAATATTAGAAATATAACACTTTTAGATTAGAAATTTTTGAAATGGGTTTGAAAATCTAGTGGCTGCTATGTGTGCATTTCGAAATGTTCAACTAAACGTATTATTTTCTATTATCGGATGATTATCTAACAACGGATGTGCATTAATTAATCAACACTTCCGCACCTAAGCTCTTTACAACACTGCTGCACACACCTGCATTGTCACCTGAGCCGTGTTTGTGTGTGTGTGTGTGTGTATGTGTGTGTTTACCTTGTCATTGAGCTATCTGCCGTCTCTGTCACACTTCCCTCGGTTTTTTATCGAAATGTAATCATCTCCAGCGGCGACTTGGAAAACAAAAAGTAGAAAAATTTAGTTGCCATGGCTGTTTGTTTTACTTTTTAATGTTGTTTTAATGGCAGCTGTGTGTGTGATGCTGAGTGCGACTGTTTGCCTGTGTGCACATTTTCATTAACGCTTATTTGTTAATGGCCTGTGTGTTTTTTTCTGGGTTTTTTTTTCTCCTTCGTGCTTTGCGGACTGCATATAAATCACTCTGGAAAAAAATATTGGTCAATGGGGATTTCGGTGACTATGTATTGGGCACTTTGATGTATTTCTGGCAGCCTTGTCATTAATTTATCACCATCGAAATTCTGGGATTTATATAAAAATAGGTACTTTGGCAATGGGTATACATTCTAGGTTTAACATTTAATTTTGCCCAAATTTAAAGCATTTAAATGATGAATACTAGTTAAATAGCAATAGACGTGTTAGTCACCTAATTTGCATAATGTGAATTGGAATGTGAGTCATTGTAAACCAAAATAAATGGCAATCAACTTTTCGGAAAGTCGGCTATCAGAACATTTGTGCAACTGACTCACTAAACCAGGCTAAATTAATTGCTTGACTCAGAGATTAGAAATTTCTATGAGTTTATCAGTTTTGTATTTAATTTTCCCGTTTATATTGTACTTTATTTTTTATCTCATTGTCGGCAAACTAATAAAGTCAAGACAACAATTGAAGTTGGGGCCTGCACATTAACGTATGCATAACCTCAAAACCCAATGTCACGCATATTATTTACTCCTCAGCCTTTAGTAGTGGCTGTCTCCATCTATCTGTATCTGTACCTCCATATCATCGCTATCGCCATAGCTATTGTTTGCAATATTTGCACGAGTGTTTGAGACTCGAGCTGCGGGGCCGCCGCCGAAATCAACTGGAATAAACTGAACTCAAATGAAATGAAATGAAATGAAATTAGCTAACAAGCCAAGTCAAGCCGAGCCAGCGACAGCGACAGCCTCGTTGTCAGTCATAAATAAGTTGCAAATAATATGCGGACGACGGACATAAAAATAACTAATGGCAGATGGAGCTATCCACCTGTCGCCCCCCTCTCTTCCTATCAGCTGCTTTGGTTGCATCATAAACCACCATGCCTCGTCGCACAGTGCATGCAAATTGTCAGCGTTTCATAACACACACTACTATCTTCAAATGTGGCAAAAAAAAAAAGAAACCGAAAATGAAAACAACATGAAATGAAATCCTCATTTATCCATCCATTTGACAATTGTCTTTCAAATAATAATTGCCGAACTGCAAAACGAAGGCATTAGCCATGGCAAATAGTCGTAAATGGCACAGAGCAACAAGTGGGCGCAGCTTTGGCCCAATAAAACTAAACTAAACGGGCAACGGGGCGGATGAGTAACGTGTTAACATACTCATGCGCTGACTGTACCTGATTTTCGGGTACATGCTCAAGCTCAAGTACCTGAGTGCCTGAGTGTACCCCTCCTTTTGAAGAATCTCTGTGTGGCGGTTGTTGCTTGGTAACTGGTTAGTTATTTGTTTATTTTGTGACTGGTAGTTTAGGAATTTAGCGATGAATAACATTCCATTTGTAACTTGTGGAATGGCGAGTGCTCAGTGTTACTGGTTTTGTTACCCGATAATTATGGTACTTCAAAATTTGTCGCGGCTAATTGACGCATTTACCACTTGTTGGGTAATTTGCTTATTTTTAAAACCAATTTTGTTTTGTGTCAATACTTCGAAAACATTAAAGGTTGTGGTGAAAGAGTGCGTGACACAGTGTTGGTAAACGTATTATATTTATTCATATTCCTATGATCTTTTCAAGCAACTTAATTAGTTCTTTTGCAAATATTTTGGACTCTGCAAAAACCCGAAAAATGTTTGGAAATCCTTTTTATTGTGGCATGTGGCAAATAACAACCTGTTATTTATCAATTTCGAGTCGATGAGGTTGATTATTGCTGATGATGTCTTGTCAACATGCGACCCAATTGTGTACGTCTCAGGCTCCATTCAATTTTTTATTTGCCCATTTTTCATAGTGTTTATTTTGTTGCTATTTTTGTTGTTGTTTTTTTCTTTTTGTGTGGGCTAATGACATGATATCCCCCCACTTTTATCAGGAGTTGGTTCCGTTTTGGGTCTCTATTTGCCAATTCCTAATTGTTTTTCCCCCCACCCCCAAAATTTCTCCGCACCGCTCTCGTCTAGCCGTTTTTTCTGTTCGGTGAGGCAAATAAAATATTTTTAGGCCAATTGCCCTGCGTATGAGTGTGTTAGTGTGTGAGTGTGCTTGTGAAGTTAGATAAGATATGCACATGATTTCATTGTAAACGTTGTTGGGTCGCTATGAGTCGATGTTGTTACCTCAAGCGGAAGTGGCTTTGACAACATTAACTTGATTTTATGACCATTTTTACCAGTTTACCAGTTTATTCTACGTGTTGTAAAACACACACGACAAAGAGCACAAATCGTGTGCACTTTATAATTCGATTGCCTTGGCCTGGCAGAAGCCGAAAGTCATTAAACAATTTCTTTGATCCAACACAACTCACGTACTTTGTACATTATGCACTAAAGTAGATAAATAAATTCAGAGATTTAGGAATGCATTTCGTTCACTGTACGTGTGAGGGGAATTACTTTGTTTGATACTGACTATAAATAGCTAACTTACCAACAAATATTTCATAGTAAAATAAATACAATTATTATTTAGGTGGTGGTGCAAATACAGCTTATCTAGCAGACGCCACAAAAGCACAGTGGCAGTTAAATGTTATTTCCAACAAAGGTGTTAAACAATGACATATTCGAATGCGAACGTGCTCAATGTCCGACTCCATTATAATGGGTATCGTTCGTCGGCCAGTGCTGATAAGCTGCATGTCCCTTATGTAATTTGACCCAATTAAGATTATCGATTCGAATAACAATGAAAATTTTAGGGTAACCCCATGCACACACCACTCAACACCACACCAGCAGCACAATTCGATATGAATTAGCATTGGAATATTACTTCGCACAAAAACTTTCCATTGATTGACTTGTCTCATTCACTTGCCGTCCCCCAAAATCGGGGGACCAAATTTGTCAGCTAGATAAACCAACAAACCAACAAAGCAACAAAGCAACAATCCAACAAATGGCCGACCATGTATCTGTTTGCGTGTGTTTTGCATGCGGTACGTTGACAATTGACAAAAACAATTAACGGCAATCTATCTATCAATAGTGGGTGGGGATTGGGTGGTTGGGTGCTTGCTTGCATAACGGAGCTAGGCCACATGGAGTGGAAACAGCTCATCATCCAGTGGATGATAGGCATTCAGCTGTATCATTACCTTGATCTCGGAGAGTAGTCAACTTTAAAACTGACACGTTGGTCTTTCATAGATAGAACGATGTATTCTTTGCCAGCTACCTATGTCACTCACCCGTCCAGTGTTGGTAAACGCTTTTGAAAACACGGTAGTCATTCGATCATTAATAATCCCCAATAAAGTAGCAAAGCAAATAAATCCGCCACACAAAAGAACTAATTGTTCTTGTGAGTTGGCAGTTTCACAATAAAAAGAGGGAACTAAAAAGCAGACATGACAGAAAGCCATGGACAGTGGGCCTCGCAGGCAGGGACGACAGTGGGGCAAATCGGGCAGGGGAAACGTGTGTGCGAGCGAATGGCTAATGTATTTGCGTGCTGTGTTAATTGTGGCATCGCTGATGTTTTCATTTCCCCCTTCGTGAGGTGTCTCATTTTCCGCCCCGCATACCCTGTACTTCCCCCCTTTGGGGACTTCCATGTGGGCTTTTATTATTGTTGTTCTTTTTGCTCCCCCCGTCATATATTTTCTTTACGTGCGCGATTTTGTTTGCTCTTTGCTATCTAGAACATTTAAGCCTAATTTGCTTCATTAAATCGTCACATTTGTTATTATGTCTTCTGTCTAATTTTTATTTTAGTTTAATTTTTCACTCTTTTCTTTTTTTTAATTTTTTTTTTACTTCTGGAAGCAAAATTGACGTCAAGTTGATGAGTTCTACATTTGGTGGAGTATACCCACTACTAGGTTTAGAGCACAAGTCCCATAAACTGTGATTACGTATCAGAAATTTTATGCGGGATTTTATGGTATATATCGGTTAACCAACTTTGATAAGAGCACTAAACAAATTACGAAACGAGTATACTTTAATCTTGGCAAATGCCTAATGAAATATTGCGAGCCGAGTATAAATATACCCCAAACTTGGGCCCGATTTGCGAGGTATCTGTTATTTCAGACCTTATAAAGTAGTGCTTTTAATTCTTTTTAAAGAAAAACTGCCGCCAAGTTGATGAATTGCTTTGTTGCCTGCTCTATTTGTTTGCTGGAGTTGTTTTAGCATTTAATGAACAGCTGCGAGGGCTCAAATTAATGGGTAGAACTGAAAAAGGTACCTTAATTCTAATGTAATTAAGATTTGTCTGCTGCTTCTCGTTTTGTGTTTACCCGCTTTGTTTTGCCGCCCATTTCCAATTCCATTCATAAACTAGCGCTGCATATATATGTGTACATATATATATATATCCTATATAGTTTACTTGGTCAGTTTGCTTGGGCTAATCGCTTGATTGCCTTCGGTTGCGCATTTAATTATTGGGGAGGGGAAATTCACTCGCCATGAACAGAGAAGAGGAGAGTAGAAAATCGCTGAAAAAAAGACAAATAATGGTTGAAATTAAAAGTGCTCCGGCCAGACATAATTTTATTTAAAGCCCATTATTATTACCATTAAGAGTGTTTTTTTTTTTTGAGAAACGTGAAGAAAAGTAAAAGCGACCAGTTGCGGGAGGAGTGCGCCTTTTCCCCTCTTTTGACTTCATTTCATTTGATGGATTTTAAAATGCGTTGCGCATACGCAATAACAGTTTTTCCCTCTCATTAAGTGTGTGTTTGCTTGTGTTTTAATTTTTTTTTCGTGTGGTTCCGGTGGTCAAACAATAAACGTGATTTTTGCCGTCTCTACTTTGGCTCGATTTTTCAACATTTCGGTTTTTTTTTTTTGGACTCATTAATGTAGTTAATGGATATTAAACATAAACAAAACAATGCTCTCCAAGGGGGGAATCTCTAGTCTGTCGCCGAAAAGGGAAACTTAGGTTATGCAAACGCAAAGGTTTGTTTTTAAACTGATTAAATGAGTGTGGGAATAGTCAATTATGATTCGATTTGGGTAACAACCCAGTTATATGACGAAAGAATAAGTTCTGTAATATCAAGAACACATAAATTGAATAAATGTATTTTAACCAATTTACATTTCGCAATAACGTCATAAAACACGTTAATGAACCAGCTAATGAAAAAAAGTAATTGAGGCGTTTGAAAGTTTTGCCGTCAGTGTGTGTGTGTGTGGCTGTTACACCGGCATTTGAATTAAAGTTTTAAACGTTTTTCTGAATAAATTACAGATAAATTTGCCAAATCATTTCCGCCACAGCGGCCAGCGATCAAAGTAGTGTGTAGTTTGTATTATGTACCTTTGGAAGAGCAAGAGCGTTGGGAAAAAAATCTAAATTAAATAAAATAAAATCGCAATCAGAGGAAGTGACGCTGTGCGTTCCCCACGGTCTTTCTCTCTATTCATTCATAAAAGCAAAAAAGGCAGAAAAAGCTGAAAAAAGCAGAACTATGCAAGCAAAAAAGGCAGAGAAAAAGAGGCAGGATGCACTTAATTACCGATTCTGATTCATTTGGCGACACGATGGCGCTCGATTCAGATACGAGTATCAGGCGAAAGGAAATCGAGGGCGTTGATTAGCACAACCAGCAGAGCCAAAAACTCGAATAAAAAAGAAACCAAGCGACCCATTCACAAGCACCAAGCACCAAACACCAAGCACAGAAGCATGAGCTCATTCCACTTTTCGAGGAGCCCTCTTCAAGTTCACGCAGTGGCGATAATAAATGTGGCATGATGTCATAATTTGTGCAAACCGAACCACATTCAACTCGAATAATATTTTTAACCAAAAACTGGAGATCCCAAGGGATCCAGCTTACGATACCCTAGGAGATTGCTAATGTCCATCGCGGCATTCGCATTCAGAAGCTACAAGCTAGAAAGCTAAATGATACTACTGTTTACTGTTAAAATTCATTAAAGTCTAGTTTAAATTGATCGAATATATCGATATTTATCGATCAGATTCTCTCTATACGAGTGCTGAATATTTTGTCCTAACATTAGTACTTTAATGCCAGTCTATAGTATAGAGTATCCAAAAGAACAAATATCTTTTGCAGCTAATGATTATTTATTTGCATTTCCTTAGAAATATCGAACGTCAGAAAACAGAGATAGAGATACGCGGAAAAAGCAAAGCCGAAGCAAAACTATTTCTGTTCCATTGACGTCATGGTTTGTCACGTGAACCGCCGAACTCGCTGTCCCCTGCCCCCTGCCCCGTGACCCCTTCACCTTCCCCTTGGGAAGGGGGAGCAGTTCAAATGTCAATTGTGTCAAATTTAATTGGATATTCATACTTGGGGCAGCCAGCAGCCAGCAGCCTTCCATGCTCTCAAAATAGCACTTTTCGCCATTCGTTAATGTTAATGTAAATATCAAGTGCACACCAAATAGGGGAGCAAACACTTTACTTTAAAGCCAAATTATGGCTGACAGATTTGTGAAGAGTAAACTTTTCGACGTAAACCTTAAGTGTTTAGAGTTCTCCACAGTGGAAAAAAGTTAATTATCAAATGTAAACATGGCTAATTCCACAGGCAAATATCGTTTACGTAGCATATGTAATTCTTAGTTATTTTCTGTCTGTGGGTAAAGCCTCAACTTGTGAGCAGTTACAGCATTAAAAGTGTGTTATCCAAAATGAATCATATAAATGTATAATTTATTAGCTGGTAAACAATAGTATATTGCTGGTTGTGTATTTATTCTGGTGAATCAGACTTTGCCCATCTATAAACACGACTATTTCCGTTTGGCCATTAGGAAGTTATCCAGCTGAGCTACATTATATCAATTAAGTAACCAGCGACGTATAAATATGGACACCAATGTGTATCTGTATCTGTATCTGAATCTCAATGTTTATGGTGCTCAGTGTCGGTTGCAGTTTGTTGTCAAACTGCCAGGTAAAATCATAAATACTTATAAATCTATACCAGATATAACCACATGGTCGAGCTGCGATATATGTTAGTTGCTGGCTATTATTATATTCGTTCGCAAATTATACAAAGAGTGCCAATTGTGCAAGGAATTTTGCATTCACATCGTGATCTTTCGATTTGCAACTAAAACAACGCGTGTCACAGGTTTTAGATAACAAAATATATAGTTTTTAATTGGTGCTAAATAAGTGCAAGGTGCATAGAACACTTCGCTTTTCAGTGACTTCTCCGTATTAATCATGCTTACTAATTTTATTTCATTTATTTTATTTTACAGATTGCAGCACAAAAACAAAAAAGATTGAAGCCGAAAAAATCCTGGGAAGAAAACATTTTGTTTCGATAATTACGACAAGACACGAAGCTACAAAATGTCTCCAAAAGCGGTAAGTTAACCAATAACTATAAAAAGATATAGCAAGTAGTACTGATTAGGCAGCATTATAATAACTTCGAAATATTCCATTATAATGGTAATCATATATCACTGGGTTCCCGGGAAGAAACCAAAATCAAATCTGATAAAACAAATGTTTTGCACTAGCATATGACAAACACAGCGACGTTAGTAAATTATTAAAGATTAGTTATTAAATCACAACGAAAAGGTTGTCAGCTATCAGTTATCGGAAATTGTGTCCTTATCAAGAGCACTTGAACCACAATTGTCGTCAATTGCGGAGAGGGATTCCATCTTTTAATGGAACTTTTCCTGGGGGGAATGCCAATTTTTGATGATGGTTTTTTTTTTTTTTTGCCGAAAATGGGGTTTCTGTTATTCTGCGACTATAAATATCAGTATTTTGATCAGAACTTTCGTCATGTTGGCCCAACTGTTGACGTCGGTAATTTTATTTTATTCTTGGACATTTGCCAACAAATTTCATCAGATATACAGATGGGAAAAGTGGATTAGAAGTCGACGTCATTGATATGAAAGTAGACCGTTTTCCCCTCGACATTTGCCAATTTCTTTTTGGCATATTTTGATTTCTTTTTGGCAAACGGAAAAGTTCTTATCAACAGCAATGGTCTAATGACATTTTTGCGGTGACTTGATAGTTGATGGATGTATTGCAATAGGTTCATCAACATAATCACGTGTTCAAGTGATTTCATAATACAATTTGCATGATTCGATGGTGATTTTTGGTGACTTGATACCCCTGACTTTGGTATGTTTTTGTTTGCAATCCAACTTTAAGATGCCGTTTCCCTTTTAGGGAAATTTCTCTGTCCAGTGCAGTCGATGGCGATGCACATCGTGCTTGAATGGTTTCTCCATAACTTTCCCTTTTTCGCTATAGTTTTTCCTCATCCATACCTAGATGTTTATTGGTGTGTGTTTGGATAGCTTGATATCCGAGGGGGGAAGGGGAGGGGTTAATTGCTATTTGAGGCCCGAAGCGGCACCAATAAAACAGAATTGACAGCCAACGCGTCGTATGATTGACGCTGATTTGTTTGCCTACCTTGGGGCTGGGTTTCTACGGTTACAGCGCTGGCCAAATGAATAGTGTGCCTCAGGAAAAACACCTATTTAATGCTATTTTCTAACTAATAATTCAAAGCGACTATGTTTACTTTACTTGATCATAAGAAAAAGTACGAATAAATATGCTTTACCATTTATTTTTCCATGAGGAATAAATTCTCTGCGTCGTCTGCTTTTCAGTGGACCACTTGCTTGACCCCCATTGCATTCGCATACTCCTCTCGTTCTGGAGACCCATTTGACCTCTATGGTCGGTAGTCTGGTCAGTTCTTTTTTATGTTCGTTGCTGCTGTCCAATTTTAGATGCATAATTAACATGCAATTTATATTAACTTGACAACGAGAATGACTCGGACAGAAATGTGTGAATCCAACCATTCTGCTCGCTTCCCCCATTTTCCGTTTTCCATTTCCCATTTTCTTGGGCAGAAATTAAGTTCACTTTTGTTGTGCTCCCTTAGCTTTTCCTTTGCGTTCTGCCGACGCCGCCGCTTTCCCAGTGTTTTTCTACCATTTATATTTATTTTCCTTTTGCGCTCGCCTTCCTCATTTGGCGAAGCGACTTAAAAACGTGCCGTGACTTTTCCATTTTCCTCAGTTGCCGCTGGACAACAGAATCGAATCGTCGCCTTTTGTGCTTTTCCGCTTTTCCACTTTGGCCGTTGTGTCCGCGTTGTTCGGTTGGTTTTCCCGCGGAGTGTGCTCCTGAAGAATATATATATTTTTCCCAGCCGGAGATTTGCATTCAAAAGGCGTAATAATTCAAAAGCTACTGCGCAACCCGTTTTCGGTGCCCAAAATGGTCGTCGTCTCCGACAGCCGCGTCCGTTTGCCGCGTTACGGCGGAGTCAGCGTCAAACGGAAAACGGTACTGAAAACTACTACTGCATTTCCACACGAATTTCCACGCTGGAAAAGCGCCCTTTTTTTCTTTTTTCCTGTGCTGCACTTTTGTGGTTTCAAATCAAAAATGTACTTTTTTTTTTTTGTTTTTTTGAAAAACTGGTTATGCTTCAACTTCCGTTTGTGTTTTGTGAATAGCTGTGTGTTTTCAGTTTTTTTCATTCATTTGTTTCATTCTCGGTGGCCAGGGGAAAACAGAAACCACGGTGGTTGCATTAACCTAAAAACGTTAATTGGATTGAAATGAAAAACGTTTTCAATTTCCTAACATTGTGTCACGTTTGATTTGCATTCAGCAGCAGCAGAAAGCGAAAACAAAACAATGAGCCCGAGCTGAAAACTAAAACTAAGCCAAACAAAATGATGAAATTTGCGTCAGGGGAACTCAAAATTTTTAACTTGGATCTACATTTTTGTTTTCCCATGCCCTGAAAAATGGTAACAAAACAAGCGCATTTCCAAGGGGCCTTTAAATTGCAACTGGTCCAATCAATCTTAACAAATAATTATTAACTCTTTGGTAACTTAAATGTATTTGTTTCCTAATTTCTTTTAAATCGTTTAACATGGTTTCTAGGCATACATTTGTTTGCCATGAAAAGCGATCTGAATAGTACTTATATGCGGTGCATATTAACCCCAACTCTGATCTATGATCGCATTTACTTTGACCCAAATTGGCCGATTGCGCAATGGCATGCTGCAGTTAGTACAGTTGACATGTGCTGTGTGTTGGGGTGGCATTGTGGGTGGAATTTCCCTGAATTTCCCACATTTTCATATACAGTGGTGGTCAAGTGACACGCGCAGTGGGATAGATAGCTCGCCTAAGCCCTCTCTCTTGTATAAGCACCGATTAGGGAACGCGATTCTGTTTGGGAACACCGCACACCCTGTATTTTTCCCCTATTTATTTCCAGTTTCTAGCTGGTCATTTCCAGCTTGTTGCCTATTGTCATGCCTGATTGATTTTTGCTTTGCTGTTTTCCAAGCGTGATTTTTCACTGCGGCCCGCTTTCATTTTCCCTCTTTCCATTTTCCCCCCTTTTTTCACCCATTTTTCACCCATTTTTCAAGCCTTTTTCACCCATTTGATGAAACGTATGTGTTGGTCAAAAGCCCGACTTATGCAAGCCGTGGCAATCGAATCCAATCCTCCAAAGCGAAATGGGAGCTCTTGGCACGTGCCCTCCTCACATGTCGGTCCGCTCAAATCCCGTTAATCCATCGACCCCTAAACAAATCGTGGGGGTTCCCCTCTGCACGCCACGTTCATCGAAAGGTGTCAATTTTGTTTCTTTTTTTTTCTTGTCTTTGGCTGGCGAGCATGCAAAAATTGTGTTTGTTTGTCCAGCTGAATGTATTCCATGCCACGATCTAGTTAGCTTTCCATGTCATGGATGGCACTTTTAACTTACTCCATGAGTTGCCTAAAAATGCAGCCAACGAAAAGTGGGACTTTGGAACAAGTTTATACATATATATTCAAACAGACAATCAGCATTCTTTACATTTAAGTAACATTAAAAGGCATTTAAAGGATTTAATTGAAATTCCTCGGAAAGATAATAAGCATTGTTTCACCTCTACTAATTTCAGCTAAATGTGCGCGTCACGACAATGGACGCGGAACTGGAGTTCGCCATCCAGTCGACGACGACGGGCAAACAATTGTTTGACCAGGTGGTGAAGACGATCGGCCTGCGAGAGGTTTGGTTCTTCGGACTCCAGTACACCGACTCCAAGGGCGACTCCACATGGATCAAGCTGTACAAAAAGGTGAGCTATAAGTCAACTAACTATGTATTTGCTTCCATTAAACAGTAAAGTTTAAATGTATATTTAAATGATGTATAGTTTAAGAGGCATGTAAACAATATTTATAAATATAATGTATGGTATATAATATAGCCCGAATCGCCGGCCATAAAGACCATAAAATATTTAAAGCGTGTGAAGAAGTATGTGGACAAAAAGACAGCCGACAGCAATGGAGTAACTCATTCAGAGACGAGCGAAGAGGATGACGACGCCGATGATATGGTGGGCAGATATCGAGAATATATATGTGCCAAGCAAACCACACCTTCAAAAAGTCCCAGCTAGATCATGAATCCACAACAACCCCAATTACCCCGTAAAATGCCAATTGTAATATATATTTGCCACGCCTCTGAATGCTTAGCCTAAGTTAAACTAGCGAGTTAGAGACCAAAATCACTAATAAATGCCATCTCTGTATATAATTTAATGCTGCACCACAACAAACAGACTGGATCAATGCCGTTCTCGACATGGGTAACACTCAGACGAATGCACTTTGAAATTATGATATTATGTTTATTATTTATTTATCGAATCAGGAAAAACCAATTGTTTATTTCCGTTTACAAATCCATTTGCAGTTTATAAACTTTCATTGCAATTCCGCATCTAATAGAGACATGTTTTCGCTATCCACAGGTGATGAACCAGGATGTGAAGAAGGAGAACCCCTTGCAGTTTAGATTCCGTGCCAAATTCTATCCCGAGGATGTGGCCGAGGAGCTGATCCAGGACATTACCCTGCGTCTGTTCTACCTGCAGGTGAAGAATGCCATACTGACCGACGAGATCTACTGTCCGCCAGAGACATCCGTGCTGCTCGCCTCGTACGCCGTCCAGGCGCGTCACGGTGACCACAACAAGACCACCCACACAGCCGGCTTCCTGGCCAACGATCGCCTGCTGCCGCAGCGCGTCATCGACCAGCACAAGATGTCCAAGGACGAGTGGGAGCAGTCGATCATGACCTGGTGGCAGGAGCATCGCAGCATGCTGCGCGAGGACGCCATGATGGAGTATTTGAAGATCGCCCAGGACCTGGAGATGTACGGCGTCAACTACTTTGAGATCCGCAACAAGAAGGGCACGGATCTTTGGCTGGGCGTGGACGCACTGGGTCTGAACATTTACGAGCAGGACGACAGGCTGACGCCGAAGATTGGTTTCCCGTGGTCCGAGATCCGCAACATCTCCTTCTCGGAGAAGAAGTTCATCATCAAGCCGATCGACAAGAAGGCCCCGGACTTTATGTTCTTTGCCCCACGTGTCCGCATCAACAAGCGCATCCTGGCCCTCTGCATGGGCAACCACGAGCTGTACATGCGTCGCCGCAAGCCGGACACCATTGATGTGCAGCAGATGAAGGCGCAGGCGCGCGAGGAGAAGAATGCCAAACAGCAGGAACGGTTAGTGCACATTTCTAGTTATGTTATGTGTTTTAGAGCCCAGCATGAAACAAGGCTATCTCATGATTTAACGTTTCAATGACCCGAAACATAATGATTCAAACATATCATTACAGAACGATTAATTTCAATTAACCGAGTGGCGGGATGTTGGCTCCGTTTACTCTGATTCATGCAGGGCTGTAATCTGCAAGCATTCGCATTCTTATTTTTGGTGTTCTTCCGTCTTTCAGTGAGAAGCTGCAGCTGGCGCTGGCCGCACGCGAACGCGCTGAAAAGAAGCAGCAGGAGTACGAGGATCGGCTGAAGCAGATGCAGGAGGACATGGAGCGTTCGCAGCGCGACCTGCTTGAGGCCCAGGACATGATCCGCCGGCTGGAGGAGCAGCTGAAGCAGCTGCAGGCCGCCAAGGATGAGCTGGAGCTGCGCCAGAAGGAGCTGCAGGCGATGCTCCAGCGCCTCGAGGAGGCCAAGAACATGGAGGCCGTCGAGAAGCTTAAGCTCGAGGAGGAGATCATGGCCAAGCAGATGGAGGTGCAGCGCATCCAGGACGAGGTCAACGCCAAGGACGAGGAGACAAAGCGTCTGCAGGACGAGGTGGAAGACGCCCGACGCAAGCAGGTCATTGCGGTATACTTTTATATATATTTGTTGGCACCGAAAACCAACTAATATACTCTTGATTTGCTTTCGTGTTCAACTTTATACTGAATATTGTCATTTTTGTAGGCTGAAGCCGCTGCCGCTCTGCTGGCCGCATCGACAACGCCGCAGCACCACCACGTGGCCGAGGATGAGAACGAGAACGAGGAGGAGCTGACGAACGGCGACGCCGGTGGCGATGTGTCGCGTGACCTGGACACCGACGAGCATATCAAGGACCCCATCGAGGACAGACGCACGCTGGCCGAGCGCAACGAGCGCTTGCACGATCAGCTCAAGGTGGGTTTGAAATCGATTTTCCAACTTCCTGAAGCGTCTGAAGTAATTTTATTTAATGTACATTCTAGGCTCTGAAACAAGATCTGGCGCAGTCTCGCGACGAGACGAAAGAGACGGCAAACGACAAGATCCATCGCGAGAACGTTCGCCAGGGACGTGACAAGTACAAGACGCTCCGCGAGATCCGCAAGGGCAACACAAAGCGTCGCGTCGATCAGTTCGAGAACATGTAAAGCTATTGCCTTTCGGACGGGCCGGATCAGAGATCGATAGTGCGAGAGAGATAGAGAGGGAGCCGTGTCTCCAGAAAGAAAAAGAAAAAGATATAACTACAACAACAGAAGATAATAATAATGATGATGATGATGATGATGAAGAAGCAACAAATATAATTCCGGTCGCTGGCAAAGCCTATGCTACTATCCCCCCAGCGACGACCCTTTTCCACCCATAAGAACTTCCTGCCTCCTAAGTGAATTGAAGAGATCCACAAGTTTAATGAATATACTTTGTTTGACCGCCGTTTTGTCTCGGAGCTTTTGTATAGAAGAATCAAGAAACAAAAAAATCAATGAAAACTTCAGCCACACACACAACACTCATCAATATGAATATAAAGTGTATTACCGATAACAAGAAAAAACGGTCAGGACCACATCTATATGGACAATCAGCAAATGAAAGGATCAAGCTATCGGAAAATATGTCTAAATCCAAACAGAAGCAATAGAAAATATACATTTCTCCTTTTCCCAATGGATTCATAGAGAAAACGGAACGAATAGTAATAGATATTGAAAAGCAAACATCCGTAACAACAGCAAAAACAAAAACAGCTACTACAACAAAACAAACAACTATTTGCATTTTCCCCCGTTATAATTATTATTTTTATTATTATATAATTACTATTTTTTTTTAAATTTGTATAATTAAATAAGAACTTGATTAATTGTTTCTTAAATTAACTTGAGAGAGAGCAACAAACAAAAAGAGAAAAAATATATTATATAAAATATTTTTCTTTAATCTATTTTTGTTTTGAAAGAAAAAGATTCTTAAAAAATGAGAAAACAAACAACAAAAACTATTGTGAAAAAACCAAACAAAAAGTTTTTAAATTAAACAATAAAAATGTAAAACAACAAAATGCCACGTTCTTTTTATGTGTCGCAGACATATATTTTACTGATTCGATCTGTAGAGTTGTTTTAACAATTGAAATGAAACAATACAAATGAAAATTAGCAAAAGCTTTCGACATGTGTAAAAAAGTGCTCTTTTTACACGTCGAATTAGTTTTCATTAGTCTTACATCTACAGAGTGTAAATTCAGATCGTTTTTACATGAAACCTAAAATGTCAAAAGTAGATTTACTGATATCTACTTGAAAAAGATATTATCTCTTTCAAAATTTTTATATTAACACATTTTCCATAGAAATAAAAAGATGAGGTATATTTTTACTAGCGCTTTATTAATGCAAATATCAAGTTGATAACAATAGATACATCAGCTATGCATATGTTTTATGTTTTATATTGTATATATTTATCTATATTATATGCTTACAGATATCAGATATCATGACATATGTGGACTGTATAGCAAAAAAAAAAGGTGAATAACCAACCAACCGCGCAACTTAAGGTATCAAAAAAACAAAAAAAAAATGGTAAGAAATCCAAAGCGATTCTTGTTTCGTTGGCTTTTAGATAACATTAGATACATATACATATAATCGTAGGCTAAATCAGTATTATGCATATAATAAAAACACGATTTCTCTCTCTGAAGGCACATAATTACAGGGGCTGGCGCCTTTCTGTTCAATCCGATCTCGGATCCCCAACGGCCCCCATTTTAGGCGCGTTTTGATGTCGGGGCAGGAATGAATGGATATATAGTTCTATATATCTGCCGCGTGTATCTCGATTGAGAGGGCAAACTTTGCTATAGCAAAGTGCTGACAATGAAAACTCGTTCGATCGTTTTGGAGTCGTCATAAGCAGTAGCCACTGTTGTTTCTTCTTAGACTAAACGTTTACATGGATATTTGTTTTATTTTTTTGTGTTATTTGAGTGCCGCTGATATCTCTGTATATACTTTTGTAGATCTCAAAATGAAATGCACTTTTGGGAAATTATTTAGGGATTCCTAAAAAAATATGTATAATTTTGTAAAGATTTCGTAAAATCCATGAAGACTTTAGCGACACCCACATATTTCCCCCCCTTCGATTAGTTTCGACTTCGTTGCACGGTTTTCACTTTTGGTCAGGGGTGCTCCTATTCCAAGAGCAAGAACCACTTAATGGCTAGGTCCGATCCTTCTCAATACGGATTCACTGCAGCCAGACCAACTCTTCCGCCGGTTCTGGCGAAAACGGGCTCCGCATAGCTGTGCCTGTAGCCCTTGGGCATTTGGGTCAGTGGCTTGCCCGAATTTCCACCGGAAGAAGCACCACCTCCTCCGGCGCCACCTCCGCCGCCACCACCACCACCTCCTCCTATCTCTCCAGATCTGCTGGGCGTGGCGGCGGGTGAGGGATATCGCTCCATGTGGCCACGACCCGAACCCGTCGTCGATGGATTCTTGGTTTCCACACTCTGCAGGAACTCCCGGGAGTGGGCGCGTACTCCGGGTCTTTCCCTCTCTCTCTCCCGCTCGTGACGGTAGGGATCCCGCGACTGGTCCCGGTTGTAGTCCCGATCTCTATCGCGCTCTCTGTCCCGCACAGTGCGCTCCAAGTGCCTGGGTGGCTCCGGTTCCCATTCGCCGCGGGATCTGGCGCGGGATCGGTTTAGGTCACGTGAATTGGACTTTTCGCTGACCACCGGCGGTTCCTCCTCCTCGCTCCACTGCTCGTAGGTGTTGGGTGGCTCGACGGAGCCGCGACGACGGCGGGATGACGACCGATACGGATCCCGGTGCGGTGTGTCGCGCTCATCCACGTCCGGATAGCGATTTACCGCCGGACGCTGTTCCATGGCCCGGAACTTGTCCTTGGCATCGTGGAAGCGATCGCGCTGGGAACCCTGCGTGACCGGTGGCTCCCTGAAGTCACGGTCACGGTCACGATCTCGCTCTCGCTCCCTCTCTCTGGTCTTGGGAGCACCTTCTCCGTAACGCATGCCCGTGGACTTCATCATCTTCTCCATGCTCTGTATGTAGGGCAGGCTCTCGGCCTCCCGGTAGGGATTGCGATCCCGGGAGTGCTCCCTCTCGCGTTCATGATCCCGTCGCCGCTCACGGTCAGCATCCCTGGGATGATCCCTTGTATGATCCCTGGGATGATCCCTATCACCCCGATCCCTGTCATGTCGACGTTCCGTGGTCCTTTGACCCAGATCCGTGCCCCTGTGCACGGCGGCGTATTTGTTGTGACCGGCTGAGCCACCCGTGGATGTGGGTACTCCGCCGGTGGGATGTTCGAAGGGCAGATGCTCCGTTGTGGACTCCACATAGCGCTGGCGATAGCGCTGATCCTCGCCAACGCCGTAATTCTTGAGCAACTGCTGCTTCTTGCTGGTGTACTCCATGAACTTTTGCTTGTCGGTGAGGTTCTCCTTGCGCTGATGGTGATGCACTGGCGGCCCCTGCAACTGCTGCTGCTGGTGGTGCAGTGGCAGTGGCAGTGACTCACTGCCCGGATCCGAGTCCTCGAAATCATCGTGGTTATCCTCGAGACGAGAGCGTGGCTTCCGATCGCGTGGCTCGTGTGCCAACTTCTTGTTCAGCAGCCGATTGATCTCGTTGTATTTATCCGTGTCCCGCAATTTGGCCGGCTGATGATTGCCGGAAGATTGCTGCTGCTCCTGCTGCATCACCCGATTGAACTTGGCATCGTAGTCGGCCGGACGCATAATGATCGGCTTGATCTCATCCTCGCGACTCCACGACTTGTTCGAAATGGATGCTGGCGTCTTGGTCCGCTCACGATCGCGTTCTCGATCCCGTTCTCGCTCCCGCTCCCGCTCCCTATTCCTCTCAAGCTCTCGATCTCGATCTCGCTCCCGTTCGCGCTCTCTGTTCCTCTCAAGCTCTCGCTCTCGCTCCCGCTCCCGCTCCAGTTCCCTTTCGCTGGGACGCGGCTGATACGGCTTGGCTGGCAGATCCCGGAGATAGCTATCCTCCGGCGGCTGGACGGCGCTCTTCCGCTTCAGTTGCGCGTGATGGGGCAACGCGATTTGTGACGGCTTCAGCGCAATCACCGAGTTGTCCGCCTCGTTCGACCAGTGCTCGTCATCTGCAAATGGTTTACATTCGAAATTCCATATAATACTAACGTTTATAGCGCATGCAGTAACCACTTACCACTGGAACTGTTGAGCTCCTGTCGCTCGGGACTTGGTGCCAGATCGGAACCGATGCCCGAGGATCCGCGCGAGGAAACCTGCTTGCCATTGGCGTTGGTCGCCGTTCCGCCCGCCACATTGGCCACGCCCGGTACCTGACCCTTCGGCGAACCGCCCACAATGAGAGCGTTCCGACAGCGCCGCAGCTCGATGGCCGTGAGGTTGCCCTTGGATCGGTGCACCGTATCGTAATCCCTGGGGGGCAGCAGCAATGGCGGCCCATTCCCATTCAACTTGGCCCTCAGTTCGGCGGCCAGGGAATCGAAGAGGTCGCTATTCTGCTGCGGCGTCAGCGGCGGATGATGCAGCGGATGTGGCGGATGATGTGGATGGGCATGCGGATGGGACTTGGAGTTGCCGTGCGGCGGCGAGCGGGAAACGGGCGATGAGCCACCCGCAACCAGGCCGTGCTCCTCGCTGCACTCCGATTCCCGGGTGCTGTTGCCCGTATCGCTGCCCAGCGAGCTGCTGAATCTCTTCGGGGAGGAGGTCTCGTGACGACGACCCTCACGATAGCCGCCCGATGTTTGTGACTGCAGTTGGTGGTGGTGGTGGTGGTGCTGTGAGCCAGGTCCTGCTCCGCCGGAGGACGAGGACTTGCCATTCGATTCGTGGCGCTTCTCGTTGCTGCCGTTCATGGGAATCGGCGGCAGGATGCCCAATCTAAAAAGGTAATTTCTAGTTAGTATTTGGGATGTAAAAAGAATAATTAATAGGGATATAACAAGCGCATATGCACAACCGTTAGCTACCAGAATTTGCAGAATTTTCTCCACTTTGCCAGGCAGCTTTTCCACCTTTATCGATGGTGACGGCGGCACTTTTCAAAGCAGAATTTCCGCGAAGCCAGCGAGTGAGCTTCTAGAGGCATTTAAGATATTTAAACTCATGGATGTGCATGTGCTCTTCGTTGTTGAAGTGGATGTGGATGAGGATGTGGATGTGGATGTGGATGTGGATGTGGGTGCAGCGTGGGCGATGGCGAATCGCTGGGCTGTCTTGGTGGGAATGCGGCAGTCGGTGAAGATTGCCAATGCAATTACTTTGGGAACTGGGACCACGCTGGGAGTCCACAAGCCCCCCCACTATCATCATCATCATCATCATCATCTGCATCATCTGCATCCACATCCACATCCCCAGCAGGGCGATTATCGCGATCGCTCGTCATGTGTTTGGGTGAGTGTGTCTAATGGAGTGACTAAGTGGCCCGGCTGCCACTGCTTCTGCTTCCTGCTCGCTGCCAAAGTTGGCGGCACAATTAATTAAACGTTGCATAACAAAACTCCCCCAGCAGTCGCAAAAAAAAATTAAAAAAAAAATAAGAAGAAAAAACTAGAAAAACGAATGCTGCAAATGCCCAATTAACATTATAATGTGCAACTGTGCTTTAAAGTTATAGAGCTGTTTTCCTGATGACCATTTGGGATTTTTTTTGTACTAAAACAAGTGAAGCAGTTAAAAAATATATTTTTCAATTATATGAAATGTATAATATCTGCAATTAATGAGCAACTATTATTATTCCTAGCAAAGTTGTTTTCTGTCCTATTTTTTAATGGATTTTATCCTAACAGCTTGAGGAAGGCTGACTCTCCCTGCTTTTCTTAAAAAGCACCAAATCCCATTTAACAAGCAGCAAATCCCATTTAAAAAAAAAGGTAATTAAAGTTATGGCCCACCTGGTCTCCAGCTCCTCGAAACGCTTCTGGTTGTCGGGCCGGTTGATGAGGATCTGCAGCTGGAGATGCAGTGCCTCCGCCGTCGTCTCCGAGTCGCAGCGGTAGGCATGGACGTGGAGCGGGCACTTGGTGGCCGGATTGTACAGCAGCAGGACGCAGGCGACGATGTCGTCCGTCTGCACGGAGCTGGTTATGGCACTGTGTGGAATCAGATGCTTCGAGGCTCCCTGCGGATGGTTGATCGAGAACAGTAATTAGATTGGGTGCGTTGCACAGCAGGGATTCTGTTAACTAAAAACCCGACCAAGTCTAAAGTTCCAAATGCCTGCAGTTAACATGCAACATTTTTGACTCATTGGATTTTGAGAACAGAAAAGAATTTTCTAACAAGAACTGTTGAAATAGTTTTTCCATTTAATGACAGTACTTTCTAACCCTCTTTTTTTTTCTCCCACTTACCTGGACGATTTTGATGCCCTTGTGGGAGACCTGGAGCGTGACCTTGAGCGGCTCCTGGCCGCGCGACCTGTCCACCAAATAGGGCAGCACCGAGTTGATGACGCGGGCCCCACGCAGCCCCTTCGCCTCCTCGGCGCCCAGGAACCACACATAGTAGGAGGCCTTCTGCACGTCGCGACGCAGGCGCAGCGCCATCTTCAGGACGGAATGTGCAACTCAGGCACACTCTAAGAAAATGTTGCAACTATTCAAAAGACGTTTGGTTATGGTCGACGGTTGGTTGGGTGTAAATGCAAACTGGCATTTAGATAATCTGAAATAAGGTAACTTTTATTTATTGCATGTTTAACATAATACAATGTATATTTAATAATACTTAATGTACAACTACGCCTGTAAAAAGCCTATATATATAAATTCCATTTATTCCATATAAAGAACGCATTGACAAGTTATGAATATTGACAAGTTCTCTGTATAATTAAAAACGAAGTCAAGGTGATAAAACATGAACGACAAAGACAAATCACTTATTGAAATCGCCATATTTGCATACGCTTGAAAATCGAATTAGACGCTTTTAGTAATCGAACCCGAATGGCAATAAAAATCTGTAATTTGAAAACGGGTTTGTCTGAAATATTTGTCGTGCTGGAATTCCTAATGGATGATTACACAAAGCGATTTAAAAAATACTGGCCATTTACTACAAATACCATATTTTTGAAAAATGTTGCTATTATGATAACTGTGACAAATTCTAAATATACTAAAGTAGAACAGGTTTTCGCCAATAAACGAAAAGACGACACAAAACCATTGGATTCGTCAACCTGACTAACAGAAGCCATCCGTTAACTTCCTCCAAAGAAGCATCCCAAATCGGAAAACAGAATGTTACCGAAAAACATAATCCGAATGGGGAAAAAGTATATAGCATATAGTATCTCGACAATCGCCTATGATTAATGACACCACAAATCAGATCTTAATGGCAAAGAGGAAACTATGCGAATGGGGGATTTCAATTTGATCGAGAAAAAGCAGCGAACACAAAAACACACTGGAATGCAAATCGCATTTGTGGAGGCAACTGTTTTTCGATAGAAGTGGAGGCTAACGGCAAGCCAGATGGATTCAAATGCAATCTCGTCATGTGTCATAATTCTGTGAAATCAAGAAAACCAGAAAGTCATCCGTGGAGGAACATCAAAACTGGGGCCAAAAAAAGCAAAAAACACCGACCAAAATCGAACCGGCCATACGAGCAAACGGTATTAACCCGTCACACAGGTGTTGGATGCCACTCAAATGCACTGGAAAAAATATTGCTCTTATTTTAACAAAAATAGTTGCCAGTTACGCAGTTGAATGGGTACATTTAAATGTATTTTTACTGGAATATATCAATCGATTCCTATAAGATGGTAACTTATACTTTTAGATACTTTTTTCACTATCTACTGCTGCTGTTTTCAATGTACCATTGCAGTTATTTTCTCAGTGCATCGCACTGTGTACGAGATTCTTCCCAAATAACGTTTATAATCGATGATTATGTGGGACTTGTTGTTCCCCACCGCGTAGGCCAAAAGAATCTTGTTTTTTCAGTTATGCATTCAGCTCAATAACAAGGCGAATAAAAACCGCAGAGAAGGAGATTCTTTATTGTGAGCTTAACAAATTTACATACGCCACCAAAGTCGCTGAGAAAAAACGTTTATACATATATTTTGATATATATATATAACTGAAAAACGATATTGTTTGCCCCAAAATGGATCTAAATATATTAAATTTTCGATACTGCATTATAATGTCACAAATAACGAAACGAACCTGACTGAATGTGAAAAGCACACCTGGTACCTGGTGGTTGAGATTGTGATTGAAATGGCAAAAGGTCTAGAAATAAATTTGGCAGTACGTGATTTTTGGCAACTTTGCATTTACGGAGTTAAAATGTGAGATATTGAATTTGAAGACAACATTGTTTGTGAAATGTCTTAGTGTTGCCAATTGCAAATTGTCATTGTGGAAGTAAACAATTTTCAATTCGTTTCGATTGGCAATATTTTCGAGTATGTTTCAGGAAGTATAGCTATTAAGTCATAGCAAAAATGTGGCTTTGTGCAATCCAACTACGTATTTTTGTGGTCAAAACTTGTTTCAAAAGATTGTTTTATTGTGGGAACTTTGATTGATGGCCCATTGAGCTAAAGTCACCTTTGTTTTGGTACTCACATAAACCTGAAGCCCCTGATTTTCAGGTGGATATCATATAACTATAAGCGCAAACAATATATAATCTATTTATTGAATTGAAAAACTGATGTTTAGTTATTTGGGACCTCCCTGCAGAAGATATCAGTTCTAAACTTAGCTAAATATTCAGTAAACAAGTTCGAAGCTAGCAACTCCCCAGAGCCAAAAAAAATCTACATTTTATGCGAATGTGATGAAAGAGCCACGTTCGTACAGCAGTTAAAGATATTAGCATAAACAATCCGTTTGCTGATCAGCCAAGCAGCAAATAAACAATTTGCAAAGAGATCTTTTGTTATGCCGGATTGTGTCTGTCTGAGGGTCTGTATATAAGCTATATCTATATATCTATATATCTATCTGTAGAGCAATCTGCAGAATCGTCTGTTTGTAATAACACGAGTTTCATGTCTTGCCGCATTGTGTTTTATTTTCATAGCTGAGCTTAACTACGATTCAGAATTTGTATACATTTCACTGATAAATGTAACTTTTATATATAAGAAAAATTCATAAAAAGTTTACTTTCTATATTCGTATTTGTAAGTTCGATATCTTATAATTCGCAGTTCTATAAGTCCTAATTTCCATTTAAAGGTATTATATGATTTAGATATTTTTGCATGCTTAACAGAAAACTTGTTAATATTATAACATATATATCTTAACAGATGGGCGTGTTTAATATTTAATACAGTCCAGTTGTTAGTTTTAGAAGCAAGATAGGTGTATCTTGTATTTGAAGAGTTCATCCAAGAGTATCTTATAGAACCATTTTGTGTCTGTGCATGCAAATCAAGAGTTCTTTGGGCGTTAGTTGCGGATTCTTTTTGTATGGCCCGCAACTGTCTATTGTTGCTGGCCTTTTTTTGTTAGCCATTTATTGGATTCGCATTGCCATTTTTGTTGTTTGGCGTGGTTCAGTTTATTTCTTCTGGCTAATAAATGGGTTAAGCGCATTTTCTGCCGTCTTTCCGATGGGAATTGGTAACACAGTCGTGTGCACACTTAGAGATACACCGAGATACACTGAGGTACACTGAGATACACCGATACACAGATACACTTTGGCACTTGCACTATTTGTTTGCTCGTTTGTTTTGTTATGTTTTGTTTGGATTGTTGTTGTTGTTTTTCGTTTGGTATTTATTCTTTCTACGCCTTTGCTCCATTTCCGAGCTGAACTCGATCAATGAACCGTTTAAAGCTCTCTCACAGATACGCACACACACACACACACACACACTTGCGCCGAAGTGGAGCGTTTAAATTTCTAAAAAACTTATTTGATTAACGGTAATGGCCGAGAGAGTCTTCTTTCTCTTCGCACGCACACATCACACCATGCACACACACACACACACACTAGCATACACACACACACACACACCAGTACACACCTCAGTATCTATGAGTGGTGGTGGTTGGGGAGGTACAAAAAAAAGTTAACAAAAAGAGTTCGCTTCACTCGCGCCCAGTTCTGAATTCAACCGCGAACAGACGTCTCAACGCTTCGACCGCCAGCAATCGACTGACTTGGCTGACTGCCTCGAAAACCGCTCGCAGCCCACAGCTCTCGACCGAGCCGTTACCCCCCTAGCCCCCGTGGCCCCCGCAGACCCCCTCCCCCAGCCGATCCCGCCAGACCCCCCGTGCACTGCGAGAAATAAGCCCTGAGTAGTGTTGCAGAACTAACACTCTGACTTACTTGGCAGTATGTAAGTTTCAGTAAGTTTTAGTAACTTCAATTTTGCATTTCCTTTTTTTTGATGCAACAGTAAAAAATGACCGCTAAGTTAAAATTTATAATATATATACCTTATTGAAATATAAATGTTATTTGAAAAAGAAATATATAATATTTAAAACTTATTCAAAGATAAATGTTATTTAAAAAGGAAATAAATTATATACATGTATACCTAATTCAAAGTTAAATGTTATTTATATAAGAAATAAATAATATATACCTCATTTGAATATAAATGATATTTAAAAAAAATAATAAATGATTCATCTATCATATATACCTCATTCTAATATAAATGTTGCTTAAAAAAGAAGTTGTGAAATGGAATCAGCACACATTAAAACGCAGAATTCAATTAGCTAAGAAATGACTTATTGACATTTTTCCTCTTCTAATGCTCTAACTAGTTTCTTTTCCAGTGTAGATCGCACCAACGGAGCCGAGGCCGAACTTGTTTTTTGGCTTAGGCCGCAAAGAAAGTCAAGTAGTAGTACCCACTGCTATATATCGCACCTTGGGCCAGGTGATCGTGAGGTATTCTCATTTCAGGTGAAATTCAGTGAGATGCATTTAAGTGAGCTGCATTGCAAATTAAAGTGAATAGAAAAGATAGGTTCAGCATAATTGTAAAACTATGCACAATTTCTAACTCTTTATGTGGAATTTTTTTTATTTTTTTAAATTCACATCAGATTTGAGATTCGAGTGCTGATCGCTGATGATTGGTACCACTGTGCGCTTGTCTTGACTGCGGAGTCTTGTGCTGGAATGTGTTGAAATTAAAAGTTGTTGGGTTTTTGGGCGCAGCAGCGTCAACTTCGCGGCCCTGGCCAAAGTGTTGTTGTTGTTGTTGTTGTGGTTGCTGTTCTTGTTGTTGTTGTTGTGGGCAACTTCTTTTTGTTTTTGGCTCAGACAGGTGTACAGACGCTATTGTTGTTGCCACTGGTGGCTGGCGGTGGTTGTGGTGCTATTGATATAGCATTGAGTACTTTTTGAAAAGCCGTCGTGCATTCTACAAGTTTTCCAGCCACCACTACTTGGCCAACTTTGATTGTGGTTGCAAAAAAATAGAAAAAGAAAACAACAAAATACAATACAAGAAGAAAAAAAACTAAGAAATAAAGTAGGAAAAGACTCGACAGAAAATGAAAAACTTGGCATTTAACTTGGGCTTTTGGCCCGGCCAGTGAAATCCGCGTTTTCAAAACGGAAATGCTCAAATTTAGCCAAGGTGTCGATTTGGTTTTTGGCCCAGTTCTCGAATCTTGTTTTCGAATATTTCCTCTGCGCCGAGATATTGAGTTTGATGGATGGATGTATTGACAATGTGAACTCAGCTCAGCTTGATGGCAATGCGGCGGCTCAATTCGATTCATGTTCTAATCTGATGAATTGCGATAGATATCCAAGCGAATTTATGAAGGCTAAGTTTATGTGGTATTTTTTAATTTAACAAAATTTATATTTTATCTGCAATAAATGCGCTGTGTGCCTGTCTAAATAATCAATACCGTGAAAATCTTAATCTTGATCGAGTAATGACTTCATTTGCGGCTAAACTCCTCCGTTATAATTTCCCATTTTCAAATTAACCCTCATATCTGCTTATCTCCATTCGTAGATTTTCCATTACTTTAACAAAATGAACTTATAACAAGGTGTGGTGCGTTTTGTTGCCTTCTAAACCACCGAAAGCCATCAGTGTTTCCTCAATTATCCAAAGAAATTGCTCCATAAAAATGATTGCAATGCATTTTGGGCAAACAATGCTTTCGGCCACATTCACAGAATGATGAGGCACAATTTATTGGACGCTCAAAAGCGACCTTTTTCATATCGTTAGCACTTGGCTGAGGTGATTTTTTAGTTTTTATTCGAATATATTGGCATTGCTGAGGGTGAGATAAAAATTAAGTAAATGCCAATGCGAACTCGTGACAAAATTCATCAGTTTACATGCCAGCTCTTCGCACATTGTAAAAGCACCAAAAGTAAAAAGTATAAAAAAAAAGCAAACACTATGATAACAATTTAATGACCTTGTACGCTGGCATTTTTGAGGGGCCCATAAATGCATTTTCGGCACGTTTTTCAGCCTGAGATTTCACCAGCCATTCAGTTGTTTTGTTTGGCTTTTGCCTCCTTTTTTTTTTGTTTTTTGACAAATCCCTGCTAACCTGCTGACATGAAATGGGAAGAGAGAAAAAGGCATCAAAAAAAAACAATTGCCAAATGGAATTTCACTTTTCTTCGACGTTGGAAAACTAAAAACAAAAAATTACACATGATCCGAGACATGATAATTTGCAATTAAATTCCGCTGGCAGCCGAACTGGTTGCTCAAATATTTGTTCCCATGCTCTGTACATATACATATATGTATATGTATTTTTTGGGAGAAATCCACAGATAAATGCGAATATGGCCAAGGCCAAGGAAGAAGCCCAACTCAATGTCCGTTGTCCGTTGTCCGATGTCCGATGTCCAGTTCACCTGCCAGCCACGCCCCGAGCTCTACTAGCTGATTTGTGTGGCGGGCAGTGGCTTTCTTTTGGGTGCGACGACACAACGGGTTGTGTGCTGGTTAAGCGCTTTTAATTGAATCGCAATGAGGCGGACGAGAAGTGCAGAGGCGAAAT
This sequence comes from Drosophila yakuba, assembly GCF_016746365.2. Classification (NCBI taxonomy): domain Eukaryota; kingdom Metazoa; phylum Arthropoda; class Insecta; order Diptera; family Drosophilidae; genus Drosophila; species Drosophila yakuba. The sequence continues at coordinate 12,978,684 of NC_052526.2, forward strand.
GTATGCGACGTGCACTGAAAGAAATTGCCATTCAAAACGATCATGCCTCTGATCTATTCGGTGAAAAAGCAAGGAATCTCTTACATTACTTCATATGATATATGATGGTTATAATCTATGATAATTACATATCAAGGAATCTCTTACATTACTTCATATGATATATGATGGTTTTAATCTATGATAATTACATATCAAAGATGTCTATGAAAACTGTACCAGCTGGCCATTTCTCACAGTGCACCTGTAGGCAGTGCCGTGTAAAGTGTCCGAGAGTCGAGAAACGCGTTAAACCGCTTTTGATTTTTATATGTGCCCGGTAAAAGTGGGTAATCATCATTAGCGGAGGCAAAACCAATCACTATGCCATCTCTCCGCCGAGAAGCCCCCATCCCCATACCCATCTCCATCTCCATCCCCACAACCCCATCGAGATCCCCATACCATCCCGATACCATCCACCTGCAGATTAGGCCTCGGTGAGAGTGCGACACAGAGTCTGTGGAAATGGAAATGAAAATGGAAAGATACAAATTAAAACATTGCCAGCCATGTGGCCATACTATACGACCCACTCGATTGGATTGCTTACATTTTGGAGAGCAGTGAAATTCACCTGGCTGCTGGTAAGCTGCTAAGCTTCTAAGCCGAGCTCTGAATTTGTCACCGAAACTTTCAATTACCGATCGGAAAGTGAATTTCTCCCAGATTTGCTTTTTATTTGTAGTTTATCTGCAGCACCTTAAATCAAAATGTATCTCGTGTCGCAAACTCAATTACTGGATTTCTTGAAGTGATTTTCTCCCAATAAATTTCACTTGTTTGGTTGGCAAAGAGTGTGGCACTTTGGTAAAATTTTAAGAGCTTTTAAAATGTTTTAAGAAAATGAATCCTTATTATAGCATAGCTTTGTATTATTTCTTATTATTTTTTTATTTATATATTTTTATTTAAATCAAAGGTCAAAACTAGTCTACCTTTTTTTCGCCAATAGGATTTTTTCAAATTTTATTTCTGCGATAAAAAAACGATTATTTCTGTGCGCCTTTTTCCAAATTTCGCCACGTAAATGCCCCCGATGGTTATCCTACTTGGCTGACGGCTTCTCGAGCAACTTGGCAACACTTTTGCCCACTTTTGCCACAACAAGTGAAACTCAACTCTAACTTGAAGCTCCTCGAAGCGCCAATTCCGAATCTTTGGCTCCAAAGTGGAACCGCTCTCTTGTCATCATCCGCCCCCCTCACCCTCAAAAAATCCCCAGACGAGACGAGAGCCGACAAAAGAAATTTGATCTATTTCACGTGATTAGCGCAATATAAATTGCTTTCGAGGCTGCAGCAGCTTTAGAGGCTGGAGAAGACAGTGGAGAGAAGACAGTGGAGAGATGACGACGGAGATTTGCTGGCGGCATCCATCGATTGAAGATTGGGTGAAAACGTATTTCTGGGTGTGCCGTAGAACATCAAGCCGCTCATAAAATAGCTGCCAAACCAACAAAAAATTAAAATCGAAATCAAAGCAAAAGTCGAAGGCGTGCCAACGGCTCCCTGGACATGGAGATGAATCAAGTGATTGAAATGACTACGAAATTAATTTGAGGTGTTTGAGTCGTATAGAAGACGAATGAATCACTATGAATGAAATTGAATTGATCGTGGAGAAAATGAGAAATGCAGAAATGGAAAAGGTAAAGATTTCTGCGAAATTTCACATAAATATGTAATGGTTAATTACTAGAAATAATAAAGCATTGAAATTGGCCACAAACATTGATGTAATATTATTGATTATCAATACTTAAATACATTTTGTACCAGTATTTTGTAGTAGACCTTTTTGAAGTAACTGATTAATTGTCCGATAAAGCGAAACATCGCTATCTTGACCAACTGCTTAGATTTCCTCACATGCGGGTTGGCACCGATAGGGGGCGCTTTACATAAGCAATAGCCCAAGAAATAAGAGCCCCAAAAAGCCAAAAACCCAATTTCAGTGCCAGTTCCCAATCCCACTATCCCACTATCATACAATCAATTTGGACAATCTTTACGCGGTGTTAACGCTTCGTAACTTTGCAATTACAATCCAAGAGAAGTTGGGGGCTTTCGATGCGGGCACCTGTAGTTTAACTGCTCTCCACATAACCGAAATTAAATGATATAATTACTCTCGCACTCGTACTGTTCCAACGACCGCTATCCAATTTTATTTGAGTTCCCCCAGCCAGCCACAGTTTATTTATTCTGTCTTGCTTCAAGAACTTTTTCGGACGCGTGTCTTTATTTTTATTTTCTTGAATTTTATCCCTTTTTTTTGTTGTTCGTTAAGTTCGTTCTCTTTTGGCTGGTGGAACACCCATTAATTGTGGCTTGAGTGAACTCTTTGGGTGCGAGCCAATTCTAGGAAATCCCACATCATTTTGGGCACAAGCCAAGCTTAATAAAGAAAAAGTTGCATGGAAATGAATAAACTTTACAAAGATATGTATTGCTTGGCCAGAAAAATGATGGGACACTTTGGCATGATTCAGCGCCGCCCTTTCTCCCTTTCGCAAAATCCAGCATACATTTCTATTTATATTAAAAATTATGAAGTGAAAGTGCAGCGGTCAGTCACACGATCGGGCAAACAGAAGGCGAAATCAATTACTTGTCAATACGTAAATGCGAACATTTATTTGTTTATTTACCCCGCCCAGGCCAAGGCAACACTCGAACCCATCTCAGTCGGCATATTTATCGATTCATTACACATTATTTACCCAGCACTTGTGCTTGTTTTTCGTGAGTGTTCGCGGTGTCGCGGCTGCTGCATTGTATAATAAACAACAATAATAATCATAATTTCCCTCTAATGACAGTGTGTAATGTGTAAATAATTGTTGGGCAAAGCGGCCGGGTAAAATCTAATAAAACGGCATGCGCAAAACAACGATTTAGCAATGAGTAGTATGGCTGAAATTAATAAAGTTATTGTGAACAACTTAATATATTTATTTTTATATGCTAAATAAAAATAAATAAAAATTCTAAGAAAATCAATTACTGCTTCCAAAAAAGCCCCACATTTTAAATTGCTGATAAGTCCAATCAAAAACATTCCAGATTTTACAAGACCTTTCTTTTATTTTTTTTTAAAATTAAATAACTAATAGAAAAATGTGCGTCCAGATGTCCCAAAGATTGACTTGTAAATTCCTCGGCGCTCGTGCTGGCTCATCTACTATATTTAGTCGTGCATTTATCTCAATTATAATGCTTTCGCTACTCAATTCGAAATGCTAATGTCGGTGTGAGATCATTAAGAATCCCCGATAACTCACTGCCAGCCAACCCTTTTTATTTTTCTGTTGTATAGTACTACTCCAGCTTTGCAGCCGGGGACTAAAAACTTGTTTCTGCCAATCGATTTAGCTATTCCCATCGATTTGCCTCCTTCGTTCGATGTGCGCATGTGCGCCCATGTGTGTATATTACATCATGGGGCATATACTCGTATTATGCGCAAACCCACAAAGAAAAAAGAAAAACCAAACCAAACCAAACGAAACGAAACCTAATCAACATGTGAACATTGAGCCAGAGGAGGGCAGCTTTTTGCTTTTTGCTAGGGTTTGGCTTTTTTGTTTGCTTCCTGATTGCGAGTCAGCCCCTGACAGGTGCTGATTAACCAACTCTAAAACAACTCTGTTGGCGTCTGTGTTGCACTCGCCTGCATTTGGCGCAATTTAAATGCCAAAACATTTTTTATTCGCATTTTACTCGCTGCGTTTGCATCAAAGGGGCTGCATTTTGTCATTCTCTGGGTGCGTGTGCCATAAATAACTCGGCAATTGGTCCCGCTCGCGGTCTCAGCATCTCAGCATCTTAACATCTTGTGCTTATGTAAGTTTCGCCGCCGACCGAAAAAAAAAACAAAAAAAAACGAAAGACTTAAGACGCGAACTTTTTGCTTTCCTGGTTTCTTTTCTGATTTCGTGCTGATGTCTTTTTCGGAACATTGTTACTCTCTCAGTGGGCATAACACTCTTGCTTGCTGAGATTATTCTTAGACATTTGAATTATTATCTGATAAATATTTACTATCTGATATATATTTGTATGTGAAGTAAGTGATAAAATAAAAATATAAAAGTATGCTATTTGTTTACATATTCAATGGCTGCAAGAGTATGCAATTCTTCGGCTTTCTTGGGCTGCGTGTCTTCTTGTAACTGTTGTTGTGCGCTGCTTCTACCCATTTCCTATTAATTTATGTTAATTATTTTTAAAAGAAAAAGCCACACCATGCCCCCCCTGCTCCTCTGAGGGTTTTGGGTTGCTGGGTTGCTGCCTCTGCTCTTTTCCCTTTGTGTAGCTGCCTTTTTCTCAGCTGGGCACACACAAGTTCACTGACTTGTTGACAATGAATTGACAAAAGCCTGGCCCCCAGGCCCCCAGACCCCTTTTCACCCCCCCCGAATCTTCGCCCCATTTCCGAGCGCCGACAGACAGAAGATAGCGGTTGAGAAAGAGCTTTGAGATGAGGAAGCGACAGTGGGAAGAGGCCTCCACAACACCATAACTTTACAACTCCACAATGGAGATGATACCACAGAATGCCGGTGGTAAGCACATTACACATCTGCAAACACACATGGCTGCGGGGTGTGTGTGTGTGCGAGTGTGGCAAGAACACTTTGCACAGGTGAAAGAAATCGCAGCCAGAGGGTCAAGTTGGCGATGGCTTCGAATGGAAAGTTCCTTTCTCATCTTGCAACTTTTCTTGGGAACTTAATACCTAATTTCATTTCAGAACCCCTTCCTGATTGTTAATATTATTCAATTTCCGATATTGAGTTATTTCACTTAAAGTGCTCAATCGACCCTCGCACTTGTAGTCATGCCGCAAAATTAAGAAGATTTGCTGGCAGACGAACGAATCGAAAAGCATATTTTGCGTAGATTCTTTTAGCGAAAAACAGCGCCTGCGGCAGCCACAAATTAAAAGCGTGTGTTTAATTTTTTGATGCCGATAATGGTGATGATGATGATCGTGGTCATTGGTTATTGGTTATTGGTTAGATGGCTGATGTCATGGCAGGATTTTTCGAGCCGGTTTTCAATTTGCTTCTTGCCGGGTAATTAAAATTTCTTTGCGGCACTCGAATGCGGGAACCAGCACAAAATCAGCGCTGAATTGAGGTCAGCGTTTTAAAAATAAACCGACATTAAATTGTTTATATATAGAATACAATTAATTTCTTATTATTTGCGGAAAGTTTTGAACACTTCAATAATCTGTTTCGCAATTTAAATAATCACCGTCATAAAATACGTTTTTTTTTTGAATATTATTGTATTTAATTCGAATATTATTATATTTAATTCGAATATTATTATATTTAATTTGAATATTATTATATTTAATTCGAATATTATTTTATTTAATTTGAATATTATTATATTTAATTCGAATATTATTATATTTAATTCGAATATTATTATATTTAATTCGAATATTATTATATTTAATTCGAATATTATTATATTTAATTCGAATATTATTATATTTAATTCGAATATTATTATATTTAATTCGAATATTATTATATTTAATTCGAATATTATTATATTTAATTCTGCAAAATTCAAACGTTATACGAGAATTTTACAACATTGGTACTCAATAAAATATTTTATTGTTATTGAGTACGAAAATGTGGTAACATGTTGCTAAGTGTTGAAGCGTGTCTCATTACTTACTTGCACACTTTACGCCTCTTTCTCATCTGTTTTGGGCCACTTTGCCTCATTCTTTTGACCGGCAAACTGTAAAGTGCCAAAAGTCTCTGACCATTTCCGCCAAAAAGCAGAACTTTGCCACAACACCTGCGCCTAGAAGTGAGGGCGAGTGGGAGATTTATTTGCGCCCATGCTCGGCTGCCGAAATCTAAATCGTATATACACTAGTACACCTATTTTTTTCTGTGGCACTTGCCCTCAATTGAAAGGCGAGTTGAGCACTTGAAAATGACTTCATTTGCACGACTCTCCTCCGACTTGAGGCCGCAAGTCTTGGTGTTATTTCTATCTTTGTGCCTTGTTATTTTCCTTTTGTTTTGCTTATTGGCCAGCTCGCGAATCAAGGTTAATAGTTGACGTCTGTCCGCGCTTTTACCCCCTTCCCGCTCGCCATCTTAATACATACGAGTATATACATGGATAGTTTAACATATAGCATATATGTTTGAGGTGCGTGCGCCTTGCACACACCTTTCCAATCAGCCGGCCCGTCAATCAATCAGGCCACAAATTTGTTGTCATGCACGCAATTTGCATAGGCCAAGCTAACTGTAATTGTCCGCAGTAACTGACCAAGATGGCCTGAACCCAAAACCCCCCCCCCCCCTCCTTAGTTTTCAGTTTGAAGCCCCACAAAACGTGGCCCCAACTATTGGTAACGGTCACGAACCGTTTGCCTCGCCCACGGTTCAAATTTCGAGCGTCTGCAAGTTTTGGCCAGCATACCATATATACATACCATATATTGTCACTTCGACATGTTCACTTAGTTTTTAAGTCTTAAACTACTCGAAAAGACAGCTAAGGAGATTTTCAGGAAGTTATGCTATTATGCTCGAGACATAATCAGATTTGGCAGGCAATTCATTTGTAATTCGAAATGGCAAAAATATTTGCAAATGAGTTTAATACACAGTTTGCACCGTTTAATATTACAATTTCGTATGTGTATTAAAAATAAAATTGTTTCTTGTTTCTATGAGCAACTTAAATATTGTTAAAATGTAGCAAATTAATTTGGCACGTTGACATCATTATTTAATTCATTATTTCAGTCGCCTCGAAAGTTAATCAATCTCCACGGCTGCTTAAGGCCAACTTGTCTCAAATTGAAATTTATTTCATAAACATTAAGCCCGAAATGTGATTACCTTTCCGATGGCTAACCCAGCTAATGAAGCCAATTTATTAGGCAAATTAACGACAAGTGCCGCCACAGGTATACACAGTAATTCAGTTATGGCAAAAAAAAAGGTGAAACAAAAAAATAGATTAAAAAACGCGACGAGAACCCGAGTGTGATTGTGTGTCAGCCACCTTAACTTTCCTCTCATGTCTGCCCAATTATTTGTATTTCTTTTCATTCAATTGCATTTTAACCTTCAGCATTTCAGCATTTCTCAATGGAGGTGATGTTGTGCAAAATAAACCAACTGCAAATAAAAAGTGTCGGTGGCGATGGCGTTTTTGATTGACATCGGCTGCTTTGCGAAGTGAATCGCTGGCGATATTTGGTAGCCTCTGCTCCATGGGAGTTTTTGCTCGCAGTTTTTTTTTTTTTTTGTTTGTTTAGTTTTATAAATTTTATGTTGTGCAGCATCGGTGAAAGTGGTTGCCTGTCAACTTAAACATTTGAATGTTTAATTGTTAATTGCACTTCGTTTGCATTTCGCTGACACGGCTCGCTGGCTCAGCCTCTGACCTTTTTGCACAAAACGTCCTTCAGATTCAACTTCAGATTCGGTTTCAGATTCAGATGTGTGGAGAAAAGCATCAGTAAACAGGTGAGCCAGCACCACCAGCACCACCAAGTTCGCCTTTCTCCTCTCTGCGATTTTGGCCAAGTGTTCGATGGTCTTTTGTTGCCGTTTTTGGCATGATTATGCGAACATGCGAAATCGACGCGATTGTGTGACTTTCATTGATCTCCCCCCTCGCCTCGAATAGAAACCAAAGTATGTGAAAAACAAACAAACGTGCTCGTAGATAAAGAAAAACCAGATAGCCAAAAAACTAGCTAAGAAAAAGGTGACTAAACCGAATATCTATCGAGACAATTTCACTTTTCATTGTCTTGTCAACAGGGTTTCGGTTTTAGTTTCAATTTGGGTTTGGGTTAGGATTTCGCTTTGGGTCCTGAAAAAAGCGGCTGATTGGGAATTACCTGTGCCTAGGACCAACTGGCCTTTTAGGGCAATCGACTTTCCAAATCACAGCTGGATTTTAATCAGGGCCTTACAAAAGTGTGGCATAAATTCCAATAAATTGTCTTAGTGATAGATAAAAAGTGCTAAAGGCCTTTTTTAATGGGCTCAGCTTTGTTAATTTATTAGCTCGTTAATGGATTATGGGTGTATCTATGCAAACACAATCCGAAATTAAGTGATATTTCGTTTGTCGTAATAACAATCATAAACTGTATGCACCGCTTTATGATCATTGAAATGCAAAGTGCATTGTCTTTTTGCTGAAATTGTTATTATGCATTATGACTTTCCGCGGATGCACACACACATATGCCAGTTACATATGTCTTTTAGTATTCACTTAGTGGAAATTTGTGTTGTGGCTTTTTGGTTCATTAACATTTAGCTTTCTACTGGCGGCAAATTAACGTCCAAAATATTTGTACGTGATTTCGAATGCGGCCTTTTGTTCAAGAAAATTGTCTTGCTTTTGTCAAATGCATTTTGTGGGAAAGTGGACTGAAAGAAAAAAAAGAAAATATTCAAACATGACAATGCCACAATTTATGTAAAATGCATATAAATATTTGTAGTTTCTTTTGTGCTGTGACATTTAATAAATTTACGTATTTGTTGAATGAACTCTGAGTTATTTGCAGCAAAAGGAAATGAATCTGTTGCATAAGCGTTGCAAAGGAAATAAATTGAATACTTACCACCGACATGAAGAAACAAATGATTGCAACTGAAATATTTTAAATATTCAAATATTTCCACAGCTCGGATGGTATCTGCAATAAAAATTTGTAATTTGTTAATAACGCAAAGTAACAAACAAATGCCAGACAATCGCTCAAATGGCACTCCAAAAAATGTCATAACAAGCCCACAAAAAACAAATGACAGGCAAAACAAATAAAACAAAATTGCAATTGAAATGCCACAGCTAAATGGCAACGACATAGGTCTAGAAAAAACTAACAAAAAAAAAAAAAAACAGAGAAGAGAAGAGATGAATGGCTTTGCGAAGAGATACGTTGGAGTTACTCTTGTTTAAATGTCAGATTTGTTTGCTTAAAAATAAGATGCATCGCAGCTAGAGATCTATTCAGCATTCAAAGAAATTCTAAAAAATAAACAAATATAATAATCATAAATGTAAAATAACTTTAAGAACTCCGCGAAGTATGTTATTACAGGGTATGCAGAAATAGTGCCACTAGCGTATCAGCGTGACAAAAATATTTGAAAAATCAGCCAGAAAAGCAAGCATATTCTACACAGCTTCACAGACAACTCGGCTGCTGTGACCCACAAAGTAAAAACGAGAAAAATACAAATAGAAAAAAGAAAATCCAAAATGTGTCTTTTGGTTTTTCGGAATGTTTTGTTTTGCTTCTTTTTCTGGTTTTGCTGCGGATAATTGCGGCATTTTAAAAGCGCTTGCATTGTTTTCCAAGCTGGTGGCGGATTATGCAATTGCAGGCCGCTTACCCGACCTCAGCCCCTCCCCCTGGCCGCTCCCCCGCTTCCCCGCCCCCACCAGACACCCCGCCGCCCCTACAATGGCGGTGGCAAACATGGAAAAACAGTTATCTGTGAAATTGCATCGACAAACGTGATGAACGTTACCCCAATACACATTTTGAGGCTTGCGAGTCGCAAATGGCGAACAGAGCTTTGCACGGTGAGAAAAACGGTTCTACTTTAAAGTGTTACTCAGGCGAAAAAGGGATAAAAATGGGTTCAATTCATATTACTTCATCTATTTTGCTTCTACAGCATTTGAAAGGCTCAACTTCTATAGGTAAACCACAAATGAACATAAACAATGAGCAGCTGCAACAGGATCCTTTATTTTTCCCGGTGCAGAAACGGAGACCATGTCTTCTCGTATTTGGCACAGGCCAGCAGACTTGGCTCTTCCGACTCGAGTGCGCTTGGCTGCCTAATTCTCATGTCATGTCTCAGACAATGCCCACCAGTCCGCTGTGCAGCATCTCCATCGCCATCTAGAGTTGCAACTGCAACTGCAACTGCAGCCCCATTGTCGTGGTTCTCGCTGTCGTGGGACGATGCGGGAAGATGCGCCCTGCCAAGTGCACACTATGCCATACTCTATGCACCATACTATATGCCATACTATATGCCATACTGTGCACTGCACTTTTACCTGCCTGCATTTCCCGCTGGCGAAACACACCCACCAGGCGCAGAAAGCAGCCGCCCCTTCAGTTACCCCAATTGCCCCAACTTCAAGCCATGTTCGCAGATGACACAGTCTCTCACACTAAAGAGCAGTCCCAAAAGCAAGCGAAGGCAGCTCGAAAAGTTGCTAGAATATCTCGACAACGGGCATATGTATGATTTAATCATCAATAAATGAACATTCTGAAACAAAGACATTTAAGCACACTAAGGTATTGAAGCCAGCAGCTCAGTGGTGTAGGGCAATCATTTAAAATTAATGATCTAAGAACAGGAAGCTTGGCTATAATTAGTGCCTTCATAATGATGATATGCTGTAGCTTAAGATTATCTTCGAATACAGAGTTAATTAATTTATAATTATATCGCAGCAAAAGCAGGCATTTAATTGATGATTTCATATATCTGTATATTAATTCTTATGAGCCTTATATGTGAATGAATATGTCTTTCTTGAAAGAAAAAGATTCTAAAATAATTACCGTTTTTACATTTAATTACCAATACTAAACATCCCTATCACTTTTTGAGGTAAAATTAGTAATAGTAAATTGGTAAAATTAATTTGCATATTTTATAATTCTATAATTATCCTTTTTGAACTTTTATTTCTTTTTGCACTATTATCTCGAATGTTTTGATGAAAATACCATTCCTACACTGAGGGAAACTTTGATGGCTGCTCTCGAGTGTGTTGTGAATTTGTGTTAACATTAAAGTTGCCCCTTCTCGGGTAATTACATCTTCGTCAGCAGCGGCAAAACTAACTAAGAGATAGACACACTCGCGCCACACACACAAAATTCACAGTTGCAGTTTAATGGGCCTAATGAGCGGTTTGTTCTGTAACAACTACAATGACGGCAACAACCAACAACCAACAGCAACAACAACAACAACAATGGCGACAACAATGCGAGCAACTAATTCGCCCAACTTATTGTTGTTGTTGTTGCTGCTATTGCTGTTGCTGCTGGTGTGCCACATTTTTTCCCTCTTTACATCACTTGTCTTGGGGGCAAGTTCGTTTCCTTAGTCTTTTGTTTTGCTAGCTGGCGTGGGTAAAAAAAACATACACGAAATGAAACCAGACAAAAACGAGTAAGAAATCAACACGACCAAAGTCGAAATAAAACTGATTTCTATTGCCAGTGCCACGCCCCCCTCGATCAAATTAAACAGCGTTTGTGATTTTTATTCATCGGCGAAACAAACAAAAATTTGTTCGTACCAAATATTATTCGATTATGACATTGATTATGAAATCTTGAAGTGGGGGAGAGAAGTGAAATCTTTTACGAGCATCCATATCAAAGCGGCTAGTTTTTTATTTGTGGACGACAACTTCTCAACTATTGACCAAGTCACGCTTTCTTTGAATTTTGATTTGATGTGTTTGTGCTTTTTGCACTAATTAAAAGACGAGTGCTAATTCGAAATCGTCAAGGGTGTCCACTAATTTGGTTTGGCAAGACATTGAAAATGGAAAAAAAATTAAACCAAGCTCATGATTTTTAGATACCGAGTAAGCAAATGTCACTTCATTTAATAACATAAATAGTAATCGGGAAGTAATTTTGTTAAGGTTTTTGGTAACGCAATGCACATGCAGTGGAGGTCTAGCTTAACTTTGAAAAGAAAGTTAAAAGTCCTTGGCTGTTTGCTCGCTTTGAATTTGTAACAAAACGGTAAACAAGTTTTGGCTTGATAACAATCAGTGTAAAAATCACGAGATACAAAGTTTGAAACCTTTTGCGGATGCAAAATGCAGGTTAGCTGTTGAGCGCGTGCACTGCAAGAAATTGCAGCATAATCTAACCATTAATCAAAACAATAAAATCTAATAAATGGGGTTTGTAAAAAAATACTTCTACAAGATATTTTTTTTTTTTGTATTATGCCAAAATGCATATGTTGATTATTGTGTGTTAAGCTCAATAGCGACAGAGACTTTCGTTTGGAATTTGGCAATCGCATTTCGGCTGTTTGGCTTTTCGCCTTTTTTGGCTGCTATCTTGTACAAATTGATTTGACTAGTACATGCGAGGTTCGTTAGTCGTTTTATTGCTGAACAACGCGTTGATGGCTGGACATTAAGTTGGGCGAAAAACGCAGAAAATGAAAAGGAAGCGATCCGCGCAGCTACAAATTAAGTAAAAAGTCGCTGGCTGATGATTACGTCGCACTGGAAGAAAATGGGAGGGGCATGGGCCGGTTGCATCATCATCTCGTCATTATAATCGAAGACCCACAAAAGACAATGGGCACCGGGGGGGGTGTACCCCTGTCTATAGGGTCTCGACACCTTTTTTTTTTTTGCTGCTTTAGCTGTGTTTTTTTCCACAATTTTTGCGTTGTTTTTGCCGAGGGTTGCACGCCCAACTGGGAAACGCTTGAATGGAGCCATGTGATGTGATAGCGATATAGCCATGAGCTTGCAACTGGAACCGACTGACTGACTGACTGAATGAGTGGACGCGAGTGTACCCAAGTGGGTTTCGCCTGACTTCGCATTCAACGCTACCTACCTACTCCACTCCGATTGTCGACGTCGAGATTGCAATTAAGGTTTTGCTGCCTCGCTTGGCCGCATATCATATCATATCGTATCATATCCAGCCCCATGTAGGCATGCACTTTATGAAGACGAAAACGGAATGCATTACTTATGGCCGGCCTTGATACCCTACCTAAGTAGGGTTTGAAATAAATGACAAACATATATGAAATATACAATCTAAAGGAGCTTGAGATCTTAGCACCAAGCAAATGCTTTGAAATATAAATATAATTGAATGTAAATAGGGTAGAATAAGTATACATATTTCCCAAGGCAAGAATGTATGTAAATATTCGATGGCCACAATGCAACTTCCTTCCAATCCTCTCCAGATTTTACAACACCCTCGGCGAAGGCGAGTAAAGGTAGAGCAATAAGTAAGAGCGCAGCAAGAGGGAGGGGAAGAGTGCTGGTAATCGATAGCCGAGTAGCAGCAGGTACTACCCATTGGATACCCATCAGATATACCCTCTCAGCGCAGCCATAATGCCATAAATGTCTGGCATTAGTCGCTGCATTCAACCGCAGACACATTTGCTTCGATTGCCGCCCCAAGACCCTGTAAACCCCCTTTGGAATTCACCCGGTGCGTGTTATTATGTCACACTTTTGCTTTTCCTGATGATTTGCTTCCTGATGACGATCCACGCAGCTCATCCATTTGATTCGTGTGGTCAATAATTGAGAAATAATCGCTAACTAATCAGCTAGTTTTTGGTCTTCCCCCTTTGGATCATTTGGATTCGTTTTTGGTTTTTGGGTGGGATGGCAGCTCACGAAGATTTCCAATTAATTTGCAAAGTTCCAATGGGTTCAGCGATGATTACTACTCTATGGGACTGATGGGAAAGTTCATGGGAAAAGTCTTGAATCGAAAGTGGCAGCCCCAACCAATTATGTGGCATTATTGCCGTCTAAATGGCTCTGATACGATAGCAGCACCTTTTTGTATTATTACCAGCATCCGATAATATTTAAGCTTCGGCTTTTTATTTGATTTTAAAGTTGGTAACATAATTGCGGCTCAATTCGATTGTTAGCCATGGAATTTGTTGGTTTAGGTGCATAATTTCTCAGTTTCATATTTAATTAGTACAGTTGCTTTCACAGGTAATTAATTGAGTTTGGTTGTAAAACATTTTCGAGAAATACCGCAAAAACGCAACTTTATAAAGCTATACATCACGTTTATGGGAAGCACAACTTAAGTTGTGGTCTTCGCAGGAGAAATAATAGTGATTTCCTTTTTTAATTACTTGCAAACGCTTCACTTCGGAAATGATTAACGATTTCGGGTGATTGGAAAGCAAATACCAAGCCCACCATCATTTTTCGTTTGAATTGTATGAATTGTATGAATATACTCTGCTGCAGAAATGTTTTATTGTCTTGAGTGATTTGTCAAGAGTTGATGGGCAAAGTCGATGTTCATCTGCAATCCCCGAGTGGAGAGTGATTACTATCGTAATGTCTAGGCATTTATATCTGTCATACCATTGAAGTTAAATACGTTTTTTTTTTTGTATTTTTGGTGCCTCGCACGCGTATTTCTTCACTTATTCCACTTATTTATCGAGCTTGTTTTCATTTATTATTATCATTTTTTTTTTATATAAATTTCAGATGATTGTACTCAAATCCCAACGAGTTCGAGCTGCTGCCTGACCTTCGTGCAGTTGTTTCTTCGGCTTGACAAAATATTCAACACTGTCGTTTTTTTCTTGCTGTGCACCCTTCGTAAGGCATTGAAAGGTTTCGCCTTGAAAATGCATTCGAAGCGGGAAATGATTTTGTGTTTTGTAGTTGTTGCTATTTCATCGCCATCCATAAATATAATGTACGTTTATATACTTTTCGGACTCTGGGCTTCTCTGGGAATTATTTGGGGGGCCAAGGTGACGCGTAAATGCTGCTAAAACAATACGAAAATCGACGACAACTGGTTCTATAAATCATAATTATCACAGTTGCTCTGTGTCCACATTTTATCCAGGGGGATTCAAGTTTATAAATTATAATAAACGAGATATTCAAAATAAGGAAGTTTTGCTATAAATTGAACGGAAAACGCCGCCATTCATCCAAGTTGGCAAATATTGACTTTACCATTCCCACAGATGGTATATATAGTATACTCGTATTAAAAACCCATTTGTTTACTTTGCAAAGCGTTTTATATCGTTTTCCTATTTGTAGTATATTGTGTGTCTATTTGCCAGCCACTCACAATTAGTTGGCACTTGTTATGAAAAATATAAATAACAAAGTTGGTAAAAAAAAATAAAACGAAAGAAAAAACGCTAATCACGTTTATTAAATCATGCTGCTGCTGGCTCAAATTTTTCATAGATTTCGAATTGCGGAAGTAGGAAATCGTGGCATGAAAAGCGCCGCCAAAAACAAATTCGAACATACGAGAGCACATGACAATTATTAATGACAATTATTAATGGTTTTGACTTGGTTTGTATGCCCAACCAATATATGGAGCATGCCAAATGCAAAATCGAGTTTTGAATTGAGAGTAGCAAAAAGCAAAAAGCATACATACAAAAATATATCAAAGTGCACGAAAATAAACAGCGATTCGATTCCTCGAGCCAACCAAGTCAGTGGGTCATTGGTAAAACAATTCGAATGGCAAAGAGCAAACTATCAACAATAAGTCAAACTTTTTTCGAACATCATCAAAGTGGAGATCAAAGGCAAAACACGAACAGTCAAAACAATCCGAAAACTGAGACAAAAACCGCAGCGATATTCGAGGTTCATTGGAATGAAAAGAATAATTACAGGGGGTCAATTTCAATCCGTTTTCAATTTATCCGAAAGATATGTAAATTGATAGCAAGAGATCTTCAACAAAGAGCCCAATCAGCTTAGGCAAATTAATCATGGCCAGCATTGGATGTTGTTTCAAGTTCTGAAATCTGCTTGAAAACCCACAAGGTCGTTCCAACTCTGACATGTGAAATTTTCTCTTTGGCCCCACGAAAAATGCAGCTTCCGAGCATATGAACTACTTACAAATTGCCACCCAATTGCATTTGGATTGTGGGATATTCTGGCATGAAGTGGAGCAAGCTCAGTCATCAAAAGTATTGTGGGAAACTTATGATTGCCTGGGGAAGTAATGATGCACATGGAGAAACTGCCATGTGACTGAAAGTAATGCATCTGCAGGGAAGTCAGTGGATGAGTATTATAGTATAAGTAATTTCCCAATTACAAACTTCTACTGAAGCTGGAAAAACAGCAACTGCAATGCAATGCTGTGGCAAGTAAGTGTGTAATAAATATAATAAGTTTACCAAGTCTATTGGTACTTTGCCAGACTGTCCTCAGTAAGACGCGTGTATATGGACTTACAACTATGTCGGACAAGTCCGGCAAGTCTGTGAACCTTGTGCCTCCATTAAGTTTTAATGACGGCCACTTTCGGTTTCGGTGTTCACAGCACATAGCACTCCCCTTCAAACGAGGGCGTCTTTCTTTGTTTTTATTATTTTTGGCATTTCTGGGTGTGTTTCACTTTTGTTTTCATTAAATAGCCAAGATTTCGCTGCTGCTAAGGTTGTTTTGTTTTTTTATTTATTTTTTTGGTGGCGACAATTGAAAGTGTTGTCAATTTTTGCGACTCGCCGGCGACTTTTCACTTTTTCCTGAAAAACACTGTCCAGTTTTGGCTCAGATTTCCGTCATGATTGTCATGCGACATTAATCTCTGTCTCGTTACTGGACTTGTATCGTTATTACGATTATTATATCGCATTGTCTTGTGTTTTGCTTGACTTTTCGTAGTGTTTTCGTTTTTTTTCCCCCCACTTTGTCAGTTTGCCAGTTTTTTTTGTTGTTTAGTGCCCGTTTTGGCGGTCAGTCGTCTTGGGTATTAAGTTAAAACGCGACTAGGGCGAACCAGTTGACCCCAGACGGACAGGACCGACCAGATCTCTTATGATGGGATTTTCGCCGACGTCGTTTTCATTTTCATTTCGCCAGCTTTTTTATTTTTTGTCGTTCACTTGCCATGTGAAACGTTGAAACGGGTTTCAATTTCAGCAAAAAAAAAAAATAACAGAAGAAAATAACATGTACTTTTGCATCCGAAAGGTGCGCAAAAAATTGGGTGCAGTATTCGCGAATGAAATACCCCAAAAATGCCTCAACCAAATAACCCATTGCATAACTCGAATATTAAGCGAGTTTTTGTGGTTGGCAATTTAATGGAAGCGCTATAAAATATAAGTGCATTCAACAGAATGATATGATATCCATGATATGTGGGCAACATAATTTCAAATGCAACTACTTTCATTTTAGCATTGATTATCCTTAAGTATGTATATATACTTTTTATTATATTTATTAGCTGCATTCATGTTATCAGCAACTTCCCTCTTCATCACATCCATTTCTCATTTCCACGCGCCGTTTTTCTTTTCCTCCTTTTTTTGGTGACTTTGAAATTCATACAAGACTCATTTATTTTTATGCAACACATAAATATATATAATTAATTGCACAATTGCTCATAATATTCAATTTCTGAATTTTAAATTGGCAAATAAATTTGGCAAGTTTATGACAGGACACATTTTGTGCAACTTGTTTTTATTTTTATCTTTTTTTGGCTTTTTTTCTTAGGCGCCGCCTGGCATCAACCCCAAAAGTTATTGCAAATGAAAATTCGATTTTTGCGGCCTGGCCATATTTTATTTCTTTTCGGTTTTCGAATTTTTGTACCTTTATTTTTCGGTCTTCGTCCGTTTTTTGTGTGTTTTTGTTTTTGGTTAGTTTGTCGGTTTTTGTTTTTACTCAGAGCGTGCATCATTAGAAAGTGAATTGCTCACGTGTGGTTGTTGTTTTGGGCCAAGTTGTTGGCGGTGCTGGTGTAGTTGTTGTTGTTGGTGTAGTTGGTGTATTTGGTGTATTTGGTGTAGTTGGTGTAGTTGTTGTAGTTGTTGTAGTTGGTGTAGTTGTTGTATTGGCTGCTGCTGTAGTTGTTACTGGCCCGTCCGACTGATCAGCATCGCCTTTCTCCTAACGAGAG
The DNA here is from genome assembly GCF_016746365.2 of Drosophila yakuba. Classification (NCBI taxonomy): domain Eukaryota; kingdom Metazoa; phylum Arthropoda; class Insecta; order Diptera; family Drosophilidae; genus Drosophila; species Drosophila yakuba. Next base: position 12,996,474 of record NC_052526.2, read on the forward strand.
AGCCAGACACCGGCCAAAACAGCAAGAAATGCCTCAAAATCGTGGCTCGAATCGATTTGGCGCGGTTCGAAACTTCGCCGGCGACTTGGCCACACGGCGAGAAAAAAAGAGTGAAGAAAAGCAGTATCTTATTATACATATGGTTGGAAATACCATGCATTTAAAAGTTGCATTAATTATGTATTAATTAAGAATTCTTCTGCTGAATGCAACAATGGAGAGAGTGTTCATGCATATATAAGTACTTTATTTTCTGACTAACATTTTGTACAGTTTTTTCTCAAGTGGAGAGGAAAAGTGGCAAGCAGCAGACACTGCGGGAAATGGGGGAAACCATGGCCAGCGAGACTTAGCTGCCCAGCGGCAACGGTAGCAGTGAACAATTTATGGGGGGCACCTGAGCCTGGACCTGTCCTCAGCCTCCGATCATTTTTATGGGCATTGCTGTTTGCTTTTTTTGTTTTTGCCAACTGCTGTGCGACGAGCCTCGAAAATAAATTAAATGCAAATTAACAATCGATTGTCGGCGCGCAACGTAAATAAAAGTGAAAAGCGCGCCGGGAATGAAGGAGTTCAACGTCATCTGCTCAGGTGGTCCCAAGGCTGCTTTTATAGATTAATACAACAGAGTATACAAAAAATGAAAATATGTTTAGAAGCTTAAGTCAACTGAGTAACCTCGCCTAACAGATACCCGTTAATCAGCTAATCAATCGCTTCCACCCTCCAAATTCGGCATGCTTCCTGTCCAGTTTCACTTGTAATCCATATACCAAGAGCCGCTTTTGCCTGCCAATGCCTATGTACAGTGGACACTCTGTAAGGGGAAATCGCAAACTGGTTGCTTTTCGACGGCTTTTTCGTTATCATTTGGATGACTTATAGGTGAAAATTGTCGCGAAAGTCGTGAGTTATGAATGGGTTGTTGCTGCAACTGCTGCAACTGCTGATGTTGCTGCTGCAGAAAACCACGATGCGAAGGTCAAGAAACTTGAAGTGGCTGCGACTCACTCTCAATGTTGTTCGGCATTTGCTGGCATTTAATTAATTAAAGTAAATCACATTTCGGCCTGCACAGCGCCGCACTGCCAGACATCATTAATCATTGAAAAATTAGCGCACATTTCCGTTCACCTTCAATAAATTAGATTCGTTATGAAAGCAAACAGCCGTAGCAACTGAAACCGAGAGCAAAGGGCCCCCAACTCAATCAAAAAATCCATTGCAGGTGGGGGGTCAAGCTCGACGAGTTTTCCAACTTCCAAAATACTAAGAGTTTCTAGAGGCAGCTGAATTATTTCTTTAGTTTTAACTCAAGTTAAGTGACAGTCTTAGTATTTAAAATTTATGATTTTATATATTTCCAAATAGTTGTTAGTCTTCTACAAATACGCAACGTTTATCTGCGATGCATTCAGTTTAAATTACTCAATTTGCTGGCCATCTTTTTTCTAGCCATTCCATCATCTGACTAACTTGTAATAAACGTGCTGAGTGTCTACAATGTTGTGTGGTTGCAAAAACCCGTGATTTGTGTTTGATAATGTTGTACACCTGTTGGACAAAACAGGTGCTGATCGTTGCCATGATGATGATGAATTTGCATATGTTGTCAGCTGCAGGCAGCTCAATGTGCAACATCGAGTGTTTCACAAAGTAAACCGAACGAGAAAAATACTTGTTTATTTTTTAAGGCAAAATATTCCGAAAAAAATTCCAAAAACTAACCCAATCAATCCCACATCAACCAGGCCATCACCAATCCAAATAGCCAGCGATTTTCTCTTCCACTTTGCATTTAAAAGACTTAATATTTTTTTTTTTTGGGAATCCATCAAGACTTTCAAAGACCCAGCCCCGCTGGTTATCTCGTCTCAAAATTCAAATGCCATGCAGAAAATATAAAAAACAAAAACAATCATTTAATTAACAGACAACAGCAAAAACGCAAAGGGAGTTTGGGAGTTGGGAATTGAGGCCGCCAAAGCTTCCGCACGCCATAAAAAATAATTTCTCAAATTAGTTGTCGCCTCTGAAGAACTATATCCCACTCTTTCTGTTTTTTTTTTTATCTCGCACCCACACACACACTCACACACAGCTGGGTGTTAACTTTCTAAGCTCTCAAGATTTATTTTAATTTTTACCTTTATGTTTTCGAGTGTGCACATAGATTTCCATATAGAAAGTAAATGGAATTTCGCAGTACTGCCGACGTACTTGCTAATCATTTGTATGCCAAGACCCACACACACACATTTCCATTCATGAGTGTGCGAGTGTGTGTGTGTGTATACATACACTTATACACCCATAAGTACGACCTACGAGCAGCCACATCGCATTGTCAACGGGCAATCAGTGAAAGTTAAATCGAACAATGCATTTGCCTTTGTCGGTCCCCAAAGCACCTCCCCCCCCTCATAAGTGCTACACCCTCTCCCCCCCGGGGCACCTGTCACTCGCACCTGTGTGTTGGCTGTGGCTGCTGCAGGTGGCATTGTTGTAACTTCACACTCCCGAGAAGAAAGTGAAAAGAATCTCGCCGAGCAGGGAAACATAACTTAAAAACGTACGCTCACGCACAAGAGTCGTTCGAAAAGAAAATCAAAAATAAGAAAAAATTTCAGGCGAGAAATGGCAAAGGGCGAGTAACAGATAGTCGATTTAATTAGGGAGTGTGTGAATCAGACGCATCTCCTTATATTCCACGCAAAAGAATCCACTTTTTTTACTTTTCATACAATTTTTGATGATGAGTTCTGAATTTTTGCCGAAAATGCGACTATAAATATCAGTATTTTGATCAGAACTTTCGAAGTATTTGTCCAAATATTGAATGGCATACCTCGTTGAGCTCGTAATTAAATTTCCTATCGAACTGTGTTTTCAGAAAAAAAATTATATTATTTTCACTTTTCTTCCAATTTTTGGTGATGATTTTTTGGCGAAAATCGCTTTTCTGTCATTTTGCGACTATAAATATCAGTATTTTGATCAGAACTTTCGAAATATTTGCCCGAATATGGAATGGCATACCTCGTTGAGCTCGTAATTAAATTTCCTATCGAACTGTGTTTTCAAAAAAAATTATTTCCTTTTTTCACTTTTCTTCCAATTTTTGGTGATGATTTTTTGGCGAAAATCGCTTTTCTGTCATTTTGCGACTATAAATATCAGTATTTTGATCAGAACTTTCGAAATATTTGCCCGAATATGGAATGGCATACCTCGTTGAGCTCGTAATTAAATTTCCTATCGAACTGTGTTTTCAAAAAAAATTATTTCCTTTTTTCACTTTTCTTCCAATTTTTGGTGATGATTTTTTGGCGAAAATCGCTTTTCTGTCATTTTGCGACTATAAATATCAGTATTTTGATCAGAACTTTCGAAATATTTGCCCGAATATGGAATGGCATACCTCGTTGAGCTCGTAATTAAATTTCCTATCGAACTGTGTTTTCAAAAAAAATGATTTCCTTTTTTCACTTTTCTTCCAATTTTTGGTGATGATTTTTTGGCGAAAATCGCTTTTCTGTCATTTTGCGACTATAAATATCAGTATTTTGATCAGAACTTTCGAAATATTTGCCCGAATATGGAATGGCATACCTCGTTGAGCTCGTAATTAAATTTCCTATCGAACTGTGTTTTCAAAAAAAATTATTTCCTTTTTTCACTTTTCTTCCAATTTTTGGTGATGATTTTTTGGCGAAAATCGCTTTTCTGTCATTTTGCGACTATAAATATCAGTATTTTGATCAGAACTTTCGAAATATTTGCCCGAATATGGAATGGCATACCTCGTTGAGCTCGTAATTAAATTTCCTATCGAACTGTGTTTTCAAAAAAAATGATTTCCTTTTTTCACTTTTCTTCCAATTTTTGGTGATGATTTTTTGGCGAAAATCGCTTTTCTGTCATTTTGCGACTATAAATATCAGTATTTTGATCAGAACTTTCGAAATATTTGCCCGAATATGGAATGGCATACCTCGTTGAGCTCGTAATTAAATTTCCTATCGAACTGTGTTTTCAAAAAAAATTATTTCCTTTTTTCACTTTTCTTCCAATTTTTGGTGATGATTTTTTGGCGAAAATCGCTTTTCTGTCATTTTGCGACTATAAATATCAGTATTTTTATCAGAACTTTCGAAATATTTGCCCGAATATGGAATGGCATACCTCGTTGAGCTTGTAATTAAATTTCCTATCGAACTGTGTTTTCAAAAAAAATTATTTCCTTTTTTCACTTTTCTTCCAATTTTTGGTGATCATTTTTTGGCGAAAATCGCTTTTCTGTCATTTTGCGACTATAAATATCAGTATTTTGATCAGAACTTTCGAAATATTTGCCCGAATATGGAATGGCATACCTCGTTGAGCTCGTAATTAAATTTCCTATCGAACTGTGTTTTCAAAAAAAATTATTTCCTTTTTTCACTTTTCTTCCAATTTTTGGTGATGATTTTTTGGCGAAAATCGCTTCTCTGTCATTTTGCGACTATAAATATCAGTATTTTGATCAGAACTTTCGAAATATTTGCCCGAATATGGAATGGCATACCTCGTTGAGCTCGTAATTAAATTTCCTATCGAACTGTGTTTTCAAAAAAAATTATTTCCTTTTTTCACTTTTCTTCCAATTTTTGGTGATGATTTTTTGGCGAAAATCGCTTTTCTGTCATTTTGCGACTATAAATATCAGTATTTTGATCAGAACTTTCGAAATATTTGCCCGAATATGGAATGGCATACCTCGTTGAGCTCGTAATTAAATTTCCTATCGAACTGTGTTTTCAAAAAAAATTATTTCCTTTTTTCACTTTTCTTCCAATTTTTGGTGATGATTTTTTGGCGAAAATCGCTTTTCTGTCATTTTGCGACTATAAATATCAGTATTTGTATCAGAACTTTCGAAATATTTGCCCGAATATGGAATGGCATACCTCGTTGAGCTCGTAATTAAATTTCCTATCGAACTGTGTTTTCAAAAAAAATTATTTCCTTTTTTCACTTTTCTTCCAATTTTTGGTGATGATTTTTTGGCGAAAATCGCTTTTCTGTCATTTTGCGACTATAAATATCAGTATTTTGATCAGAACTTTCGAAATATTTGCCCGAATATGGAATGGCATACCTCGTTGAGCTCGTAATTAAATTTCCTATCGAACTGTGTTTTCAAAAAAAATTATTTCCATTTTTCACTTTTCTTCCAATTTTTGGTGATGATTTTTTGGCGAAAATCGCTTTTCTGTCCATTTTGCGACTATAAATATCAGTATTTTGATCAGAACTTTCGAAATATTTGCCCGAATATGGAATGGCATACCTCGTTGAGCTCGTAATTAAATTTCCTATCGAACTGTGTTTTCAAAAAAAATTATTTCCTTTTTTCACTTTTCTTCCAATTTTTGGTGATGATTTTTTGGCGAAAATCGCTTTTCTGTCCATTTTGCGACTATAAATATCAGTATTTTGATCAGAACTTTCGAAATATTTGCCCGAATATGGAATGGCATACCTCGTTGAGCTCGTAATTAAATTTCCTATCAAACTGTGTTTTCAGAAAAAAAATTAAATTATTTTCACTTTTCTTCCAATTTTTGGTGATGATTTTTTGGCGAAAATCGCTTTTCTGTCATTTTGCGACTATAAATATCAGTATTTTGATCAGAACTTTCGAAATATTTGCCCGAATATGGAATGGCATACCTCGTTGAGCTCGTAATTAAATTTCCTATCGAACTGTGTTTTCAAAAAAAATTATTTCCTTTTTTCACTTTTCTTCCAATTTTTGGTGATGATTTTTTGGCGAAAATCGCTTTTCTGTCATTTTGCGACTATAAATATCAGTATTTTGATCAGAACTTTCGAAATATTTGCCCGAATATGGAATGGCATACCTCGTTGAGCTCGTAATTAAATTTCCTATCGAACTGTGTTTTCAAAAAAAATTATTTCCTTTTTTCACTTTTCTTCCAATTTTTGGTGATGATTTTTTGGCGAAAATCGCTTTTCTGTCATTTTGCGACTATAAATATCAGTATTTTGATCAGAACTTTCGAAATATTTGCCCGAATATGGAATGGCATACCTCGTTGAGCTCGTAATTAAATTTCCTATCGAACTTTGTTTTCAAAAAAAATTATTTCCTTTTTTCACTTTTCTTCCAATTTTTGTTGATGATTTTTTGGCGAAAATCGCTTTTCTGTCATTTTGCGACTATAAATATCAGTATTTTGATCAGAACTTTCGAAATATTTGCCCGAATATGGAATGGCATACCTCGTTGAGCTCGTAATTAAATTTCCTATCGAACTGTGTTTTCAAAAAAAATTATTTCCTTTTTTCACTTTTCTTCCAATTTTTGGTGATGATTTTTTGGCGAAAATCGCTTTTCTGTCATTTTGCGACTATAAATATCAGTATTTTGATCAGAACTTTCGAAATATTTGCCCGAATATGGAATGGCATACCTCGTTGAGCTCGTAATTAAATTTCCTATCGAACTGTGTTTTCAAAAAAAATTATTTCCTTTTTTCACTTTTCTTCCAATTTTTGGTGATGATTTTTTGGCGAAAATCGCTTTTCTGTCATTTTGCGACTATAAATATCAGTATTTTGATCAGAACTTTCGAAATATTTGCCCGAATATGGAATGGCATACCTCGTTGAGCTCGTAATTAAATTTCCTATCAAACTGTGTTTTCAGAAAAAAAATTAAATTATTTTCACTTTTCTTCCAATTTTTGGTGATGATTTTTTGGCGAAAATCGCTTTTCTGTCCATTTTGCGACTATAAATATCAGTATTTTGATCAGAACTTTCGAAATATTTGCCCGAATATGGAATGGCATACCTAGTTGAGCTCGTAATTAAATTTCCTATCAAACTGTGTTTTCAGAAAAAAAATTAAATTATTTTCACTTTTCTTCCAATTTTTGGTGATGATTTTTTGGCGAAAATCGCTTTTCTGTCATTTTGCGACTATAAATATCAGTATTTGTATCAGAACTTTCGAAATATTTGCCCGAATATGGAATGGCATACCTCGTTGAGCTCGTAATTAAATTTCCTATCGAACTGTGTTTTCAAAAAAAATTATTTCCTTTTTTCACTTTTCTTCCAATTTTTGGTGATGATTTTTTGGCGAAAATCGCTTTTCTGTCATTTTGCGACTATAAATATCAGTATTTTGATCAGAACTTTCGAAATATTTGCCCGAATATGGAATGGCATACCTCGTTGAGCTCGTAATTAAATTTCCTATCGAACTGTGTTTTCAAAAAAAATTATTTCCTTTTTTCACTTTTCTTCCAATTTTTGGTGATGATTTTTTGGCGAAAATCGCTTTTCTGTCATTTTGCGACTATAAATATCAGTATTTGTATCAGAACTTTCGAAATATTTGCCCGAATATGGAATGGCATACCTCGTTGAGCTCGTAATTAAATTTCCTATCGAACTGTGTTTTCAAAAAAAATTATTTCCTTTTTTCACTTTTCTTCCAATTTTTGGTGATGATTTTTTGGCGAAAATCGCTTTTCTGTCATTTTGCGACTATAAATATCAGTATTTTGATCAGAACTTTCGAAATATTTGCCCGAATATGGAATGGCATACCTCGTTGAGCTCGTAATTAAATTTCCTATCGAACTGTGTTTTCAAAAAAAATTATTTCCTTTTTTCACTTTTCTTCCAATTTTTGGTGATGATTTTTTGGCGAAAATCGCTTTTCTGTCATTTTGCGACTATAAATATCAGTATTTTGATCAGAACTTTCGAAATATTTGCCCGAATATGGAATGGCATACCTCGTTGAGCTCGTAATTAAATTTCCTATCGAACTGTGTTTTCAAAAAAAATTATTTCCTTTTTTCACTTTTCTTCCAATTTTTGGTGATGATTTTTTGGCGAAAATCGCTTTTCTGTCATTTTGCGACTATAAATATCAGTATTTTGATCAGAACTTTCGAAATATTTGCCCGAATATGGAATAGCATACCTCGTTGAGCTCGTAATTAAATTTCCTATCGAACTGTGTTTTCAAAAAAAATTATATCCTTTTTTCACTTTTCTTCCAATTTTTGGTGATGATTTTTTGGCGAAAATCGCTTTTCTGTCATTTTGCGACTATAAATATCAGTATTTTGATCAGAACTTTCGAAATATTTGCCCGAATATGGAATGGCATACCTCGTTGAGCTCGTAATTAAATTTCCTATCGAACTGTGTTTTCAAAAAAAATTATTTCCTTTTTTCACTTTTCTTCCAATTTTTGGTGATGATTTTTTGGCGAAAATCGCTTTTCTGTCATTTTGCGACTATAAATATCAGTATTTTGATCAGAACTTTCGAAATATTTGCCCGAATATGGAATGGCATACCTCGTTGAGCTCGTAATTAAATTTCCTATCGAACTGTGTTTTCAAAAAAAATTATTTCCTTTTTTCACTTTTCTTCCAATTTTTGGTGATGATTTTTTGGCGAAAATCGCTTTTCTGTCATTTTGCGACTATAAATATCAGTATTTTGATCAGAACTTTCGAAATATTTGCCCGAATATGGAATGGCATACCTCGTTGAGCTCGTAATTAAATTTCCTATCAAACTGTGTTTTCAGAAAAAAAATTAAATTATTTTCACTTTTCTTCCAATATTTGGTGATGATTTTTTGGCGAAAATCGCTTTTCTGTCATTTTGCGACTATAAATATCAGTATTTGTATCAGAACTTACGAAATATTTGCCCGAATATGGAATGGCATACCTCGTTGAGCTCGTAATTAAATTTCCTATCGAACTGTGTTTTCAAAAAAAATTATTTCCTTTTTTCACTTTTCTTCCAATTTTTGTTGATGATTTTTTGGCGAAAATCGCTTTTCTGTCATTTTGCGACTATAAATATCAGTATTTTGATCAGAACTTTCGAAATATTTGCCCGAATATGGAATGGCATACCTCGTTGAGCTCGTAATTAAATTTCCTATCGAACTGTGTTTTCAAAAAAAATTATTTCCTTTTTTCACTTTTCTTCCAATTTTTGGTGATGATTTTTTGGCGAAAATCGCTTTTCTGTCATTTTGCGGCTATAAATATCAGTATTTTGATCAGAACTTTCGAAATATTTGCCCGAATATGGAATGGCATACCTCGTTGAGCTCGTAATTAAATTTCCTATCAAACTGTGTTTTCAGAAAAAAAATTAAATTATTTTCACTTTTCTTCCAATTTTTGGTGATGATTTTTTGGCGAAAATCGCTTTTCTGTCATTTTGCGACTATAAATATCAGTATTTGTATCAGAACTTACGAAATATTTGCCCGAATATGGAATGGCATACCTCGTTGAGCTCGTAATTAAATTTCCTATCGAACTGTGTTTTCAAAAAAAATTATTTCCTTTTTTCACTTTTCTTCCAATTTTTGGTGATGATTTTTTGGCGAAAATCGCTTTTCTGTCATTTTGCGACTATAAATATCAGTATTTTGATCAGAACTTTCGAAATATTTGCCCGAATATGGAATGGCATACCTCGTTGAGCTCGTAATTAAATTTCCTATCAAACTGTGTTTTCAGAAAAAAATTAAATTATTTTCACTTTTTTCCAATTTTTGGTGATGATTTTTTGGCGAAAATCGCTTTTCTGTCATTTTGCGACTATAAATATCAGTATTTTGATCAGAACTTTCGAAATATTTGCCCGAATATGGAATGGCATACCTCGTTGAGCTCGTAATTAAATTTCCTATCGAACTGTGTTTTCAAAAAAAATTATTTCCTTTTTTCACTTTTCTTCCAATTTTTGGTGATGATTTTTTGGCGAAAATCGCTTTTCTGTCATTTTGCGACTATAAATATCAGTATTTTGATCAGAACTTTCGAAATATTTGCCCGAATATGGAATGGCATACCTCGTTGAGCTCGTAATTAAATTTCCTATCAAACTGTGTTTTCAGAAAAAAATTAATTATTTTCACTTTTTTCCAATTTTTGGTGATGATTTTTTGGCGAAAATCGCTTTTCTGTCATTTTGCGACTATAAATATCAGTATTTTGATCAGAACTTTCGAAATATTTGCCCGAATATGGAATGGCATACCTCGTTGAGCTCGTAATTAAATTTCCTATCGAACTGTGTTTTCAAAAAAAATTATTTCCTTTTTTCACTTTTCTTCCAATTTTTGGTGATGATTTTTTGGCGAAAATCGCTTTTCTGTCATTTTGCGACTATAAATATCAGTATTTTGATCAGAACTTTCGAAATATTTGCCCGAATATGGAATGGCATACCTCGTGAGCTCGTAATTAAATTTCCTATCGAACTGTGTTTTCAAAAAAAATTATTTCCTTTTTTCACTTTTCTTCCAATTTTTGGTGATGATTTTTTGGCAAAATCGCTTTTCTGTCATTTTGCGACTATAAATATCAGTATTTTGATCAGAACTTTCGAAATATTTGCCCGAATATGGAATAGCATACCTCGTTGAGCTCGTAATTAAATTTCCTATCGAACTGTGTTTTCAGAAAAAAAATTATATTATTTTCACTTTTCTTCCAATTTTTGGTGATGATTTTTTGGCGAAAATCGCTTTTCTGTCATTTTGCGACTATAAATATCAGTATTTTGATCAGAACTTTCGAAATATTTGCCCGAATATGGAATGGCATACCTCGTTGAGCTCGTAATTAAATTTCCTATCGAACTGTGTTTTCAAAAAAAATTATATCCTTTTTTCACTTTTCTTCCAATTTTTGGTGATGATTTTTTGGCAAAAATCGCTTTTCTGTCATTTTGCGACTATAAATATCAGTATTTTGATCAGAACTTTCGAAATATTTGCCCGAATATGGAATAGCATACCTCGTTGAGCTCGTAATTAAATTTCCTATCGAACTGTGTTTTCAAAAAAAATTATATCCTTTTTTCACTTTTCTTCCAATTTTTGGTGATGATTTTTTGGCGAAAATCGCTTTTCTGTCATTTTGCGACTATAAATATCAGTATTTTGATCAGAACTTTCGAAATATTTGCCCGAATATGGAATAGCATACCTCGTTGAGCTCGTAATTAAATTTCCTATCAACTGTGTTTTCAGAAAAAAAATTAATTATTTTCACTTTTCTTCCAATTTTTGGTGATGATTTTTTGGCGAAAATCGCTTTTCTGTCATTTTGCGACTATAAATATCAGTATTTTGATCAGAACTTTCGAAATATTTGCCCGAATATGGAATGGCATACCTCGTGAGCTCGTAATTAAATTTCCTATCGAACTGTGTTTTCAAAAAAAATTATTTCCTTTTTTCACTTTTCTTCCAATTTTTGGTGATGATTTTTTGGCAAAATCGCTTTTCTGTCATTTTGCGACTATAAATATCAGTATTTTGATCAGAACTTTCGAAATATTTGCCCGAATATGGAATAGCATACCTCGTTGAGCTCGTAATTAAATTTCCTATCGAACTGTGTTTTCAAAAAAAATTATTTCCTTTTTTCACTTTTCTTCCAATTTTTGGTGATGATTTTTTGGCGAAAATCGCTTTTTTGTCATTTTGCGACTATAAATATCAGTATTTTGATCAGAACTTTCGAAATATTTGCCCGAATATGGAATGCATACCTCGTTGAGCTCGTAATTAAATTTCCTATCAAACTGTGTTTTCAGAAAAAAAATTATATTATTTTCACTTTTCTTCCAATTTTTGGTGATGATTTTTTGGCGAAAATCGCTTTTCTGTCATTTTGCGACTATAAATATCAGTATTTGTATCAGAACTTTCGAAATATTTGCCCGAATATGGAATGGCATACCTCGTTGAGCTCGTAATTAAATTTCCTATCGAACTGTGTTTTCAAAAAAAATTATTTTCTTTTTTCACTTTTCTTCCAATTTTTGGTGATGATTTTTGGCGAAAATCGCTTTTCTGTCATTTTGCGACTATAAATATCAGTCTTTTGATCAGAACTTTCGAAATATTTGCCCGAATATGGAATGGCATACCTCGTTGAGCTCGTAATTAAATTTCCTATCGAACTGTGTTTTCAGAAAAAAAATTATAGTATTTTCACTTTTCTTCCAATTTTTGGTGATGATTTTTGGCGAAAATCGCTTTTCTGTCATTTTGCGACTATAAATATCAGTATTTTGATCAGAACTTGCGAAATATTTGCCCGAATATGGAATGGCATACCTCGTTGAGCTCGTAATTAAATTTCCTTTCCAACTGTGTTTTCAAAAAAAATTATTTCCTTTTTTCACTTTTCTTCCAATTTTTGGTGATGATTTTTTGGCGAAAATCGCTTTTCTGTCATTTTGCGACTATAAATATCAGTATTTTGATCAGAACTTTCGAAATATTTGCCCGAATATGGAATGGCATACCTCGTTGAGCTCGTAATTAAATTTCCTATCGAACTGTGTTTTCAAAAAAAATTATTTCTTTTTTCACTTTTCTTCCAATTTTTGGTGATGATTTTTTGGCGAAAATCGCTTTTCTGTCATTTTGCGACTATAAATATCAGTATTTTGATCAGAACTTTCGAAATATTTGCCCGAATATGGAATGGCATACCTCGTTGAGCTCGTAATTAAATTTCCTATCGAACTGTGTTTTCAAAAAAAATTATTTCCTTTTTTCACTTTTCTTCCAATTTTTGGTGATGATTTTTTGGCGAAAATCGCTTTTCTGTCATTTTGCGACTATAAATATCAGTATTTTGATCAGAACTTTCGAAATATTTGCCCGAATATGGAATGCATACCTCGTTGAGCTCGTAATTAAATTTCCTATCGAACTGTGTTTTCAAAAAAAATTATATCCTTTTTTCACTTTTCTTCCAATTTTTGGTGATGATTTTTTGGCGAAAATCGCTTTTCTGTCATTTTGCGACTATAAATATCAGTATTTTGATCAGAACTTTCGAAATATTTGCCCGAATATGGAATGGCATACCTCGCTGAGCTCGTAATTAAATTTCCTATCGAACTGTGTTTTCAAAAAAAATTATTTCCTTTTTTCACTTTTCTTCCAATTTTTGGTGATGATTTTTTGGCAAAAATCGCTTTTCTGTCATTTTGCGACTATAAATATCAGTATTTTGATCAGAACTTTCGAAATATTTGCCCGAATATGGAATAGCATACCTCGTTGAGCTCGTAATTAAATTTCCTATCGAACTGTGTTTTCAAAAAAAATTATTTCCTTTTTTCACTTTTCTTCCAATTTTTGGTGATGATTTTTTGGCGAAAATCGCTTTTTTGTCATTTTGCGACTATAAATATCAGTATTTTGATCAGAACTTTCGAAATATTTGCCCGAATATGGAATAGCATACCTCGTTGAGCTCGTAATTAAATTTCCTATCAACTGTGTTTTCAGAAAAAAATTATTATTTTTCACTTTTCTTCCAATTTTTGGTGATGATTTTTTGGCGAAAATCGCTTTTCTGTCATTTTGCGACTATAAATATCAGTATTTGATCAGAACTTTCGAAATATTTGCCCGAATATGGAATGGCATACCTCGTTGAGCTCGTAATTAAATTTCCTATCGAACTGTGTTTTCAAAAAAAATTATTTCTTTTTTCACTTTTCTTCCAATTTTTGGTGATGATTTTTGGCGAAAATCGCTTTTCTGTCATTTTGCGACTATAAATATCAGTATTTTGATCAGAACTTTCGAAATATTTGCCCGAATATGGAATGGCATACCTCGTTGAGCTCGTAATTAAATTTCCTATCGAACTGTGTTTTCAGAAAAAAAATTATATATTTTCACTTTTCTTCCAATTTTTGGTGATGATTTTTGGCGAAAATCGCTTTTCTGTCATTTTGCGACTATAAATATCAGTATTTTGATCAGAACTTCGAAATATTTGCCCGAATATGGAATGGCATACCTCGTTGAGCTCGTAATTAAATTTCCTATCGAACTGTGTTTTCAAAAAAAATTATTTTCTTTTTTCACTTTTCTTCCAATTTTTGGTGATGATTTTTGGCGAAAATCGCTTTTCTGTCATTTTGCGACTATAAATATCAGTCTTTTGATCAGAACTTTCGAAATATTTGCCCGAATATGGAATGGCATACCTCGTTGAGCTCGTAATTAAATTTCCTATCGAACTGTGTTTTCAAAAAAAATTATTTCCTTTTTTCACTTTTCTTCCAATTTTTGGTGATGATTTTTTGGCGAAAATCGCTTTTCTGTCATTTTGCGACTATAAATATCAGTATTTTGATCAGAACTTTCGAAATATTTGCCCGAATATGGAATGGCATACCTCGTTGAGCTCGTAATTAAATTTCCTATCGAACTGTGTTTTCAAAAAAAATTATTTCCTTTTTTCACTTTTCTTCCAATTTTTGGTGATGATTTTTTGGCGAAAATCGCTTTTCTGTCATTTTGCGACTATAAATATCAGTATTTTGATCAGAACTTTCGAAATATTTGCCCGAATATGGAATGGCATACCTCGTTGAGCTCGTAATTAAATTTCCTATCGAACTGTGTTTTCAAAAAAAATTATTTCTTTTTCACTTTTCTTCCAATTTTTGGTGATGATTTTTTGGCGAAAATCGCTTTTCTGTCATTTTGCGACTATAAATATCAGTATTTTGATCAGAACTTTCGAAATATTTGCCCGAATATGGAATGGCATACCTCGTTGAGCTCGTAATTAAATTTCCTATCGAACTGTGTTTTCAGAAAAAAAATTATTTATTTTCACTTTTCTTCCAATTTTTGGTGATGATTTTTTGGCGAAAATCGCTTTTCTGTCATTTTGCGACTATAAATATCAGTATTTGATCAGAACTTTCGAAATATTTGCCCGAATATGGAATGGCATACCTCGTTGAGCTCGTAATTAAATTTCCTATCGAACTGTGTTTTCAAAAAAATTATTTTTTTTTTCACTTTTCTTCCAATTTTTGGTGATGATTTTTGGCGAAAATCGCTTTTCTGTCATTTTGCGACTATAAATATCAGTATTTTGATCAGAACTTTCGAAATATTTGCCCGAATATGGAATGGCATACCTCGTTGAGCTCGTAATTAAATTTCCTATCAACTGTGTTTTCAGAAAAAAATTAATTTTTTCACTTTTCTTCCAATTTTTGGTGATGATTTTTTGGCGAAAATCGCTTTTCTGTCATTTTGCGACTATAAATATCAGTATTTTGATCAGAACTTTCGAAATATTTGCCCGAATATGGAATGGCATACCTCGTTGAGCTCGTAATTAAATTTCCTATCGAACTGTGTTTTCAAAAAAAATTATTTCCTTTTTCACTTTTCTTCCAATTTTTGGTGATGATTTTTTGGCGAAAATCGCTTTTCTGTCATTTTGCGACTATAAATATCAGTATTTTGATCAGAACTTTCGAAATATTTGCCCGAATATGGAATGCATACCTCGTTGAGCTCGTAATTAAATTTCCTATCGAACTGTGTTTTCAGAAAAAAATTATATTATTTTCACTTTTCTTCCAATTTTTGGTGATGATTTTTGGCGAAAATCGCTTTTCTGTCATTTTGCGACTATAAATATCAGTATTTTGATCAGAACTTTCGAAATATTTGCCCGAATATGGAATGGCATACCTCGTTGAGCTCGTAATTAAATTTCCTATCGAACTGTGTTTTCAAAAAAAATTATTTCCTTTTTTCACTTTTCTTCCAATTTTTGGTGATGATTTTTTGGCGAAAATCGCTTTTCTGTCATTTTGCGACTATAAATATCAGTATTTTGATCAGAACTTTCGAAATATTTGCCCGAATATGGAATGCATACCTCGTTGAGCTCGTAATTAAATTTCCTATCGAACTGTGTTTTCAAAAAAAATTATATTATTTTCACTTTTCTTCCAATTTTTGGTGATGATTTTTGGCGAAAATCGCTTTTCTGTCATTTTGCGACTATAAATATCAGTATTTTGATCAGAACTTTCGAAATATTTGCCCGAATATGGAATGGCATACCTCGTTGAGCTCGTAATTAAATTTCCTATCGAACTGTGTTTTCAAAAAAAATTATTTCCTTTTTTCACTTTTCTTCCAATTTTTGGTGATGATTTTTTGGCGAAAATCGCTTTTCTGTCATTTTGCGACTATAAATATCAGTATTTTGATCAGAACTTTCGAAATATTTGCCCGAATATGGAATGGCATACCTCGTTGAGCTCGTAATTAAATTTCCTATCGAACTGTGTTTTCAGAAAAAAAATTATATTATTTTCACTTTTCTTCCAATTTTTGGTGATGATTTTTGGCGAAAATCGCTTTTCTGTCATTTTGCGACTATAAATATCAGTATTTTGATCAGAACTTTCGAAATATTTGCCCGAATATGGAATGGCATACCTCGTTGAGCTCGTAATTAAATTTCCTATCGAACTGTGTTTTCAAAAAAAATTATTTCCTTTTTTCACTTTTCTTCCAATTTTTGGTGATGATTTTTTGGCGAAAATCGCTTTTCTGTCATTTTGCGACTATAAATATCAGTATTTTGATCAGAACTTTCGAAATATTTGCCCGAATATGGAATGGCATACCTCGTTGAGCTCGTAATTAAATTTCCTATCGAACTGTGTTTTCAAAAAAAATTATTTCCTTTTTTCACTTTTCTTCCAATTTTTGGTGATGATTTTTTGGCGAAAATCGCTTTTCTGTCATTTTGCGACTATAAATATCAGTATTTTGATCAGAACTTTCGAAATATTTGCCCGAATATGGAATGCATACCTCGTTGAGCTCGTAATTAAATTTCCTATCGAACTGTGTTTTCAGAAAAAAAATTATATTATTTTCACTTTTCTTCCAATTTTTGGTGATGATTTTTGGCGAAAATCGCTTTTCTGTCATTTTGCGACTATAAATATCAGTATTTTGATCAGAACTTTCGAAATATTTGCCCGAATATGGAATGGCATACCTCGTTGAGCTCGTAATTAAATTTCCTATCGAACTGTGTTTTCAAAAAAAATTATTTTTTTTCACTTTTCTTCCAATTTTTGGTGATGATTTTTGGCGAAAATCGCTTTTCTGTCATTTTGCGACTATAAATATCAGTATTTTGATCAGAACTTTCGAAATATTTGCCCGAATATGGAATGGCATACCTCGTTGAGCTCGTAATTAAATTTCCTATCGAACTGTGTTTTCAAAAAAAATTATTTCTTTTTTCACTTTTCTTCCAATTTTTGGTGATGATTTTTTGGCGAAAATCGCTTTTCTGTCATTTTGCGACTATAAATATCAGTATTTTGATCAGAACTTTCGAAATATTTGCCCGAATATGGAATGGCATACCTCGTTGAGCTCGTAATTAAATTTCCTATCAACTGTGTTTTCAAAAAAAATTATTTTTTTCACTTTTCTTCCAATTTTTGGTGATGATTTTTTGGCGAAAATCGCTTTTCTGTCATTTTGCGACTATAAATATCAGTATTTTGATCAGAACTTTCGAAATATTTGCCCGAATATGGAATGGCATACCTCGTTGAGCTCGTAATTAAATTTCCTATCGAACTGTGTTTTCAAAAAAAATTATTTCTTTTTTCACTTTTCTTCCAATTTTTGGTGATGATTTTTGGCGAAAATCGCTTTTCTGTCATTTTGCGACTATAAATATCAGTATTTTGATCAGAACTTTCGAAATATTTGCCCGAATATGGAATGGCATACCTCGTTGAGCTCGTAATTAAATTTCCTATCGAACTGTGTTTTCAAAAAAAAATTATTTCTTTTTCACTTTTCTTCCAATTTTTGGTGATGATTTTTGGCGAAAATCGCTTTCTGTCATTTTGCGACTATAAATATCAGTATTTTGATCAGAACTTTCGAAATATTTGCCCGAATATGGAATGGCATACCTCGTTGAGCTCGTAATTAAATTTCCTATCGAACTGTGTTTTCATTTTCTGTCATTTTGCGACTATAAATATCAGTATTTTGATCAGAACTTTCGAATATTTGCCCGAATATGGAATGGCATACCTCGTGAGCTCGTAATTAAATTTCCTATCGAACTGTGTTTTCAAAAAAATTATTCCTTTTTTCACTTTTCTTCCAATTTTTGGTGATGATTTTTGGCGAAAATCGCTTTTCTGTCATTTTGCGACTATAAATATCAGTATTTTGATCAGAACTTTCGAAATATTTGCCCGAATATGGAATGGCATACCTCGTTGAGCTCGTAATTAAATTTCCTATCGAACTGTGTTTTCAAAAAAAATTATTTTTTTTCACTTTTCTTCCAATTTTTGGTGATGATTTTTTGGCGAAAATCGCTTTTCTGTCATTTTGCGACTATAAATATCAGTATTTTGATCAGAACTTTCGAAATATTTGCCCGAATATGGAATGGCATACCTCGTTGAGCTCGTAATTAAATTTCCTATCGAACTGTGTTTTCAAAAAAAAATTATATTATTTTCACTTTTCTTCCAATTTTTGGTGATGATTTTTGGCGAAAATCGCTTTTCTGTCATTTTGCGACTATAAATATCAGTATTTTGATCAGAACTTTCGAAATATTTGCCCGAATATGGAATGGCATACCTCGTTGAGCTCGTAATTAAATTTCCTATCGAACTGTGTTTTCAAAAAAAAATTATTTTTTTTCACTTTTCTTCCAATTTTTGGTGATGATTTTTGGCGAAAATCGCTTTTCTGTCATTTTGCGACTATAAATATCAGTATTTTGATCAGAACTTTCGAAATATTTGCCCGAATATGGAATGGCATACCTCGTTGAGCTCGTAATTAAATTTCCTATCAACTGTGTTTTCAAAAAAAATTATTTTTTCACTTTCTTCCAATTTTTGGTGATGATTTTTTGGCGAAAATCGCTTTTCTGTCATTTTGCGACTATAAATATCAGTATTTTGATCAGAACTTTCGAAATATTTGCCCGAATATGGAATGGCATACCTCGTTGAGCTCGTAATTAAATTTCCTATCGAACTGTGTTTTCAAAAAAAATTATTTCCTTTTTTCACTTTTCTTCCAATTTTTGGTGATGATTTTTTGGCGAAAATCGCTTTTCTGTCATTTTGCGACTATAAATATCAGTATTTTGATCAGAACTTTCGAAATATTTGCCCGAATATGGAATGGCATACCTCGTTGAGCTCGTAATTAAATTTCCTATCGAACTGTGTTTCAAAAAAAATTATTTCCTTTTTCACTTTTCTTCCAATTTTTGGTGATGATTTTTTGGCGAAAATCGCTTTTCTGTCATTTTGCGACTATAAATATCAGTATTTTGATCAGAACTTTCGAAATATTTGCCCGAATATGGAATGGCATACCTCGTTGAGCTCGTAATTAAATTTCCTATCGAACTGTGTTTTCAAAAAAAATTATTTCCTTTTTTCACTTTTCTTCCAATTTTTGGTGATGATTTTTTGGCGAAAATCGCTTTTCTGTCCATTTTGCGACTATAAATATCAGTATTTTGATCAGAACTTTCGAAATATTTGCCCGAATATGGAATGGCATACCTCGTTGAGCTCGTAATTAAATTTCCTATCGAACTGTGTTTTCAAAAAAAAATTATTTCCTTTTTCACTTTTCTTCCAATTTTGGTGATGATTTTTTGGCGAAAATCGCTTTTCTGTCATTTTGCGACTATAAATATCAGTATTTTGATCAGAACTTTCGAAATATTTGCCCGAATATGGAATGGCATACCTCGTTGAGCTCGTAATTAAATTTCCTATCGAACTGTGTTTTCAAAAAAAATTATTTTTTTCACTTTTCTTCCAATTTTTGGTGATGATTTTTGGCGAAAATCGCTTTTCTGTCATTTGCGACTATAAATATCAGTATTTTGATCAGAACTTTCGAAATATTTGCCCGAATATGGAATGGCATACCTCGTTGAGCTCGTAATTAAATTCCTATCGAACTGTGTTTCAAAAAAAAATTATTTTTTCACTTTCTTCCAATTTTTGGTGATGATTTTTTGGCGGAAAATCGCTTTTCTGTCATTTTGCGACTATAAATATCAGTATTTTGATCAGAACTTTCGAAATATTTGCCCGAATATGGAATGGCATACCTCGTTGAGCTCGTAATTAAATTTCCTATCGAA